>NC_139674.1:14656245-14691245 GCF_951799395.1 Argentina silus
CGCCGTAGATTGAAGACCCATCTCTTCAGGCTACATCTTAACTGTCCCTCCGAAAGACCTCTTCATCCCCACTAACCCCCAGTACAGTTTCTTTACTGTAAGCATCGACTGCCAATAGCCCCTGGTCCTACCATAGATCACTTACGAGACAAATGTATTTTTTGTAAGTTGCTTTGGATAAAGGTGTCAGGCTAAATGCCAAAAATGTAAATGTAATGTAATGTTACAGTAGATGTCCCCAGGGCCCAGGGGCTACTGTAGGTGTCCTCAGGGCCCAGGGGCTACTGTAGGTGTCCTCAGGGCCCAGGGGCTACTGTAGGTGTCCTCAGGGCCCAGGGGCTACTGTAGGTGTCCTCAGGGCCCAGGGGCTACTGTCGGTGTCCTCAGGGCCCAGGGGCTACTGTAGGTGTCCTCAGGGCCCAGGGGCTACTGTCGGTGTCCTCAGGGCCCAGGGGCTACTGTAGGTGTCCTCAGGGCCCAGGGGCTACTGTAGGTGTCCTCAGGGCCCAGGGGCTACTGTAGGTGTCCTCAGGGCCCAGGGGCTACTGTAGGTGTCCTCAGGGCCCAGGGGCTACTGTAGGTGTCCTCAGGGCCCAGGGGCTACTGTAGGTGTCCTCAGGGCCCAGGGGCTACTGTAGGTGTCCTCAGGGCCCAGGGGCTACTGTAGGTGTCCTCAGGGCCCAGGGGCTACTGTAGGTGTCCTCAGGGCCCAGGGGCTACTGTAGGTGTCCTCAGGGCCCAGGGGCTACTGTAGGTGTCCTCAGGGCCCAGGGGCTACTGTAGGTGTCCTCAGGGCCCAGGGGCTACTGTAGGTGTCCCCAGGGCCCAGGGGCTACTGTAGGTGTCCTCAGGGCCCAGGGGCTACTGTAGGTGTCCTCAACCCTTAATGCTCCCTTAATAGCTACTGAGCACTGGATGGCTAGGGACCCCAAGCTCCATCTCCATATCTCCTGCCTGGGGGGGTGGGGGGGGGGGGGGGGGTCTTAAGGAGTGAGTGCTTCTGAGGGACTACAGGTGGTGTGTGTGTGTGTGTGGGGGGGGGTCTTAAGGGGGTGTAGGAATGTCTCTCTGAGGTAAAAACAGCCTCAGCACTGATAGTGGCAGAATCAGGGGTGCTGCCTGTCGCCCGCTAACAAACAGACACCCCGGTGACAGACCAGGTCAAACAGGGTCACCCCAAAATGACACACAACACCTAGAGGAGGGAGAGGAGGGGAGACAGGGGAGAGGAGGGGAGACAGGGGAGAGGAGGGGAGACAGGGGAGAGGAGGGGAGACAGGGGAGAGGAGGGGAGACAGGGGAGAGGATTTCAAATCCAAACTGTTGGAGTATAGAGCTAAAAGAAGACAAAATGGCTTCCAACACTTATGGAGGGCACTGTATATCTGCATGAGGTACTGCATGAGCACATGGATTCAGGACAGTCCCACACCACAGGCATATCGTCAGGAGTTGACAGTGTCAATAATCCCACCTTGAAAAGGTTCCCTCACAATCGTTCTTTTTTAAACGTAACGTAACTCTCCGTGGTTTAAACGGTAGTCAAGGTCTGAGGAGTGGTGACGGCTCGTTCTGGGACGCAGCCACCTGTTGCCAGGTGTGTACGCTCTGTTCCGTCCCTCAGGTAGAGGACATTCACAGGGGGAGTAGACAAACAGACGGGGGAGGGGGGGGGGGGAGGTGGGGGAGGGGAGGGGGGGTCTCTGCCTGTGTTCCCCTGGTCGAAGCGGCTACTTTGGGAAGCTGCTGAACAGAGCCTGATAAGCGGCGCGTCTGCAGTTTAGGGAGAGAGACGGACAGACAATGACAAGACATGGTTCTGCCTCTCCCCCACTCACCCCCTCTCCCCCACTCACCCCCTCCGCTCCCCATGAACAGCCTCTTATCAGAGCACTCCTGACGGGGACAATGCCCCACCATCGTCACGACAGCCCCTATTGATCGCCATGGCGACCGACGAGGTCCTAGATTTACATCTCCATCCTGGGTGGCATCTCTCTCTCTCTTTTTTTTTAACGGCCAACAGGAGGGCTCCTACTTAGAAACACCAGTGACCCAGCGGAGT
This sequence comes from Argentina silus, assembly GCF_951799395.1. Lineage (NCBI taxonomy): Eukaryota > Metazoa > Chordata > Actinopteri > Argentiniformes > Argentinidae > Argentina > Argentina silus. The sequence continues at coordinate 14,658,311 of NC_139674.1, forward strand.
GACTTCAGCTGTAGACTGACCGAGTCGTAGCCAGGGAAAAGAGGGTGTTGTGAATATGACGCGGACATTCGAAATCCGGTTGCAATGTTGCAAGAGTGAAAGAGACCCAGATTCCATGTTTGATTGAATAGGGCCATACTCTGCCGTGCACATGGGCGGGAGGCAAGAATGCATGGAAGTACTTGTGGTGGGCGTGTATATATACAGTATATACGGTATATGTATATGTGTTTGTGGAATGTACATGTCAGTATGGGTGGGGTATCCTATTACTGAGCATTGTTTCAGACCTGGGAGTCCCTGGATGTGAGTGTATGAGTCCATGTGTCTGAGAGAGAGAGAGAACATTGTATATATATATGAGGCTGTGTGTATGGTATGTGTGTAGTATGACTGTGTGTGTTTGTGTGAGAAGTACGTGTTTTTGAGCATGTGTGTGTGTGTGTTTGTGTGTGTGTGTGTGTGTGTGTGTGTGTGTGCGCGAGTGTGTGTATGATTGAGTATATGTATGTGTGTGTATGTGTGTGTGTGTGTGTATGATTGAGCATATGTATGTGTGTGTGTGTGTGTGTGTGTGTGTGTGTGTGTGTGTGTGTGTGTGTGTGTGTGTGTGTGTGTGTGCGTACGATTGAGCATGTGTGTGTGTGTGCGTGTGTGTGTGTGTGGGTTGAGGGAGGGAGTATCCTATGGAAGCCATTGTTCTAGATCCCCAGGGTCCCAGCCTAAGGACGGACCAAAATTGTTCATGCAGCACTGGGCAAACCCATTGGAGAGGGTGTGGTACTTCCTAGGTTATTGTTTGGAGCATCCTGTCCTGTTCATTATAAATAGAGAAACAGAGAGAGAGAGAGAGGGAGAGAGAGGGAGAGAGAGAAACAGAGAGAGAGAGAGGGAGAGAGAGGGAGAGAGAGAGAAACAGAGAGAGAGAGAGAGAGAGAGAGAGAGAGAGAGAAACAGATAAAGAGAGAGAGAGAGACAGAGAGAGAAACAGAGAGAGAGAGATAAACCTCTATGACTGTACAGCACAGCTGCACTGAGAAAAGGAAATCAACTGCTGCAGGTTTACAGAGAGTTCATCACAGTGGCTGACTCCCCACTCGCGAATCACCATCACTGTCCGGGAAATAGAGGATATTCATAGAACTGTGCGCAACTCACAAGGACAAATAACAAACAAGTTCAGTCAGGACAATTACGTCGGTTTAACATTGTTTGATGAAAAACAAACATTACGTTTGGTGTAATTGGATGGCTCTGCTCTGCATAGCTCCCTGCCTGAAGGTTAACAACGTAAAATACAATAATACAAGGCAGGGAGCCCATGGCAGGGAGCCCATGACAAGGCAGGGAGCCCATGGCAGGGAGCCCATGACAACCCCGTAGGTTGGTAAACACAGAGTGGCAGTGTGGGAGGAGGCTGGTGATAGCCTCCTAGCCAGCGGTGTTACACTGTTTAACCAGGGTGGAGAGTTGCGTAACTCTGCTCTTTTTAACCTTGTCCCTGAACATGTGATGTGTTTTGCATGTGTGAGAATCAGCTGTCTGTCACCTGACGTACAAGCCACGTAAACCTCATTTCTAGAATTGGTGCCTTTTAAATGTACGGTGTGGCACGCCCTGCTTTTGGTCATGTGATGTTTCCTCCCCAAGGCATGGAGGAGCCCTGACAAATCAGCAAACACCACTCTGACGATGAATAAAATGAACAAGTTATAGGAAACCTCTCAGCCTAAATACGTGACGTACAGTAGTATGATCGCTATGGCCATCCATCAGCCTACCCATCACCACCTATCTCCCACCGTAGATTGAAGACCCATCTCTTAACTGTCCCTCCTAAAGACCTCTTCATCCCCTCTTCCCCCCTGTAAATACATTTAAAAAAAAATAATAATAACAAAACATTTTTTTTTTTTTTTTTTTTAAACATTGTGACTGCCTATGGCCCTGGTCCTAGCATAGATCATTTTTTCTTATGATGACTGATGGATAGATGATTCAGTTACTTAGTCAAATGTAGTTGTTGTAAGTCGCTTTGGATAAAGGCGTCATGTAAATGCCGTAAATGTAAATGTAAATGTAAATGTAAATGTCAATGTAAATGTAAATGTCAATGTAAATGTCAATGCTGTGCGTAGTTTTACGCCACAGAGACACTGCTGAGAAGGATATGTTGTTAGGCTCAAATCACTTATGCGTTGACACTGATTTCGTGTTTGTTCCCTGCAGGGCTTCTGTTTCACTGCACTGATGGGGAAGAGGATTCAAACAGAGCTCCAACCACAGTTCCAAACCCAATTACCAGCAAAGAAATCCCAACCCCCAAAATGTCTGAAAGCACCTCACCGTCTGCAGCCCCCAAAGACTCCCCAACAACGACCCAGCCTGTCACAACGAAACCAGCCACATCAATCCCTGCCTCAACCACCAAAGCCAACACAGTTCTCATTGGAACAACTGCTGAGGTCACAACCTCCCCTGTCACAAAAGCGAGCAATCCTGCCCCAGATGCAGGCACCTCACCGTCTGCAGCCCCCAAAGACTCCCCAACATCGACCCAGCCTGTCGCAACAGAACCAGCCACATCAGTCCCTGCGTCAACCACCAAAGCCAACACAGTTCCCACTGGGATGACTTCTGCGGCCCCAACCTCGGGCAAACCTGCCCCAGATGCAGCCAACCCTGCCCCAGTGGCAACAATAGCCCCTGGCCAGCCAGGCAGCACCAGTGGTAGCGTGATGTCCAACACCGTTAAGGCGGACCCAGGCTCCACCCAAAAACCAGGGCCTTCCAATCCTCCAATCCCCTCCGGATCCTCTGCTCAGTCCAGCCAAAGTCCCTCTGGAGGTGATGGTCCATACATTTACATTACAGCAAATACCAGTCACTCACCATATGGTGTGACTGTTTATAGCTCCTACTGTGCACACAAACAAATATTCAAACTAATTTTTCTCTTATTTCTTCTCTACTTGAAGCACCTACCACAATGGCGAAACCTACATACTCAGGATCTACAAAACAACCCACATACTCAGGACCTACACAGTCAGGAACTCCCCCTCCATCCCAGAACCCCTCTACATCCAGTCATGTGGGGTCAAATATCAGCACTGCTACCAACGTGATCAATACAATGGGAGGAACATTGACCTCAAATCTGGCTACAACAACAACAACAACAACAACAACAACACCAACAACACCAACAACAACAACAACAACAGCAACAACCACTGTCGCCGCCCCAAAGACCTTCGAAGTAAGAGAGAAAGACGTATGAAAAGAAAAGTTTGAAAGTATGAAAAGTTACTGCAGCATCTAAGTCATTAAGTTCATGTCCAGTCCTCCCAAATGGCTTCAGATTGAATACAATAGAATACAAAAGAACAACTTTTTATATATATATATATATATTATTATAAAATAATCAATTTAATCTGATTCATTCTTCAAACAAATATGACCTCAACGTTGTGTTTATTTGTGCTTCTTTTATTCTTTTTCTTTTACAGTTTGTCCTGTCCCAAAATAATGAGCAGGTAAGACGGCAAATTCACATAATATATCAACCTAACAATAACAACAACTTCAACTTCTCTAAATCAACCTCACAACACTTATGATCCCTCTCCACACAGGGTTAGATCAAGCCAGTTATCTGACCTGGAGGGTCATACAAACTGTCATACTAACCCTAATAACTACTAATAACTTATTCCTGGGGGGGAAGAAGAGCTCCTCCTAAAAGGAAGGGTCTGATTCCCCTTAAGGAGTCTTCCTTCCTAGGAAGTCTTCCTTCCTTCCTTTCCTCTCCACTGTCTCCTTATCTTTGCTCTGTTGGCGGTTCAGGTTTTGTTGAGTCATGATTTGAGTGACACATCCTGAGCTGGGGTTAAATCTAGTTTACAGAGTAGGCCTCCCAGACCAGCGAGGGGAATGACTGCTCTCTGACCCCTGCCCTCTGACCCCTGCTCTCAACCCACAGGACAAAATGGCTGTCTCTTTTCGGTTTCCAAAGCCAGCATAGGAAGCAGTGCATCATGGTATAAAAAAAATAAATAAAAAAAAGGATTCCACAGTCATTGGGTGGAAAAAGTATCTTAGTGGGAAACCTTCCTGTCTTTAACTGGTTTCCGTCTTTCCCACACCTCCCTGCCACCCTCCCTCTCGCACTAACTATGCACAGCTGCACCACTTCGTAATGCACTAGGAATAACCCACACCTCACTGCACAGGAAGCACTGACCTCAACATCCACCTTTGACCTTTCCCTCCACTCACAGCAGCACGCTGTAGCCGAGGGGCGGTGATGTCATGGTGATCTCACCCATTGTCACTTGAATGTCCACGACCAGCGTGAAAAACCGGATGGTCCCGAAAAAAACCAGCGTTGTTTTTAATGTCTCTCTTCAGGACCACGAGAGGAAGGACCTTATCGCGTTATGCCGGAGGCTGATTGCAGACATGCAAGACGCTAAGTGCACTCTGAGAGTGAAGGAGCACGGCAACGGCAAGACTGAGTTCGACAGCGTGGAGGTGAACGGCAAAGGTACACTACCGCGGTCCCCCCGCTTCAGGCCAACGGCTAGAAACCATTGAGGTCAAGTTCGCTCAAATGTTAGCCGGCTCGAATTGGAAAATGGAATTCAAAGATACTTGAAATTGTTAATCCTGTGTATCATATGTGTGTTTACTCTTTTATATACTGGGAAATAATAAACAGATTATGAAAAAAATAAGAAAAATGAATGTATTCAGCATACTGGTTGTAAGGCCATGTCCACCTGCAGTGAATTCATAGAGCTATTGCAAATGATAATTTCCTTCATCTTTGTTACAGTGAAACCTTCCCTCGCTGCTCAATACTATGAGGAAATCACCAGGGTAAGTCTCATGAGCGCATTTGAACTATACATCTAAGTTGTCATGGCCTGGTCCTGGGCTTGGCCTGTATGGTAAAAAGACACGGTTTGTAATTTAACCAAAGATGTCAATAGAACAGATTGTTTAACTCACCAGCTGCCAAAGGATTCCGGAACACTCACCACCTAGAGTGTTCCAAGTGTTCTGTGTGGTGTTTACCCAGCAACAGCACTTTGATTGGCTACAAAATGAAGCATCATAATTGATAAGGCGAATAAGGTCACCGTTGTCTAGAATGTTGACAATTTGGGGCGACTTTATTCACCCTCGGCACTAAATGAGTTAAGTACTTTCTCTGTGGCTCTCTCTCGTTAGGAACCAAAAGACAACACCACCCTGATCGCCATCTTGGCGTCCATTGGGGTGCTGGCCATGATTGTAGGCTTCGCCATCTACGCCTCCTTCCATCGCAGGTCCTACAGGAAGAACCAGGTAAGCCTTTATTTTTTATTAATTATTATATTTAGTATTTATTTATTCAGGCTAGTCTCATTGAGATAACATCTCTTCATCAAGAGAGACCTGGTCCAAGATGGCAGCCAAGGAAACTATATTTCAGACAACACAAAACAATGACACACCTACTGTACTGGACATCACAAAACAAATTACAGACACAGACACAAGTTACAATCATAACACACTCAAAACTAATTAGACATAGACACACCATAAAAAGTTTAGTGATATAGACCCACATACATTTCTCACACGAACATACAATACAGTCCTAGATCAAATCTATCAGATGTACCACTACAAGAGATCATTAACAATGTACACCAACCAACCTCCTCTAAGGAAACAAGAAACTGGAGTTTCAAACTAGTCTGGAACGAATTCCAAGAAACACAGAGCTGAGTAATTAAAACTCTTTTTGCCATGATCGGTTCTGATCTTCGGAACTGTTAAACAGCACACACATCCCGTGATAGGGACAGCCCAATCCACAACTCCTACCAACAACAGGCACGGTACCAGCTGGTCCTCTGTGGCTCAGTTGGTAGAGCATGGCGCTAACAACGCTTAGGTTGTGGGTTTGATTCCTGCTGGGACCATATATACTGAAATGTATGAACTCACTGCAATGTAAGTCGCTTTGGATAAAAGCATCAGCTAAATGGCATCTATATTAGGTGCATGTTAATAACACAATAGTGTCCGTCTGTTCTGATGTTCCTTTTAAGTTCCCTCTACGTCCTGATGACATTAAATTTTTCCACAACATCCCAAAATAACCCTCCCGCCGTCTCCACAGCAACACCTGACAGAGGAGCTGCACACGGTGGAGAACGGTTACCACGACAACCCCACGCTGGAGGTGATGGAGGTGCAGCCGGAGATGCAGGAGAAGAAGACGGCCCTGCACGGGGAGTTCAACGACAGCTGGATCGTCCCCATCGACAACCTGCTGAAGGAGGACATCGCTGACGAGGAGGACACTCACCTGTAGGATGGGACAGGACAGGAGTACTACCCCCCCAGCCCCCCCCATCTCCTCCTCCTCCTCCTCCTCCACTCCCGAACAACTGACACTCTTTTACCCGGAGCCGTCACCGGAGGCCAGTTCAGTAGAGAGGATCTCTCAGAAAGTGACAGATAGAGATGTATTGCACAGAATGGACAAGACCTTCAATAATGTGATAGATAGTAGAGAATTGTGTATTGTAAGTTCTATGCGATGCATTTCTATTGGCAAGACTTTCAGTGTTCCTCCCCGTTGGACAAGGCCCAAAGGCTGCGACACAACCTGACAAATCAGCAAACACCATTCTGACGATCAATAAAATAAACTTTATAGAAGTTTATAAAAAGTTGTAGAAAACCTTTGAGCCTAAATAAAAAAAAAAGTGGCATAAGATCACTGTAGCCATCAGACACCGCACCCATCGCTGCTGTGCGTAGTTTTACGAGACATCAAACATTGAGTAACTGTGATTCTCTCATGTTCCACAATTCAATTCCAAGTGCCAATTACTGTTGATATTTGAGGCACTTCACCTTGTACCATTCCACTCACGTTATGTGGCCCGTTTATCAACCCCCACCAACACGTCAGGGTTGAATGTTTGGACTAAGGTATACCCAGTAAGGTATTCTTTTATGCTGTAATCCCCCAAAGTATGTTGTTTTGTACACTTGAGCACCTGTACATAGATTTTTTTTTTTTTATATTTTGAGAGAAGATCAATTGGGAAGTAGGATTAAAACTGCAGTTGTAATCCTACTTGCCTTGACTGTTGAATCTTAATAGCGCTGACTTAGATGACCTCAGGATAAACTCAAATCATCCTGGTGAACTAAACTACTGTGTCTCAGCTCTGAAGACCTAGCAGTGGTTATTAAAATAAAAAATATATAAATAAATAAAAAAAAGCCATACTGGTACAACTGAGCAAGAACCATACTAACACACGCGCAAGTCCATAGAGACTGCTGAGAAGGAAGCTTCCGGAAATATGAAGGGAATACTCACTTTGTAAATAGCAGTTTTAACGTCTGAAGGTTCTACACCTGAAGTTCATTGTTGTATGCTGACGTGGGCGGATGTACTGGACAGCCTTTGGCATCATAAATGGCCAGGAGAGGCTCGTCTCACAGTCACACAGCATAGTCCTCCGCACATTTCCCAGTTTATTTGTTTGTGTGTTTGTTTCGCGTCAATCAACTGAATATAAATGTTGTATTTAAATGTCCCGATGTTTATCTAACCGAAACTTGTTGAATTTCTATACAGCATAAATAAACTTTCACACAACAGTTCCCAATTACATTTAAACAGTAAATCGACCAACATGGGCACAAAAATCCACCATTCTGTCTCTCTCACACACACACACATCCTTATATATTGTTTGCCATCACTTATTGTGTACAGTCTCACTCCTACTAGACTTTTTGACATTTTCACCAAAGTATTTAGCAGTATTTTATGTATTTATGGTTTGTTTGCTGATGAAGCCAAACGACAGGGGTCTGACACACTGGAAGCTGTGCCTCGTCAGCGGCCTTACTGTCTGACCTGGACGGCCATGTTTTCTTATACCAATAAAGATTTGCAAATAAAATAAATGTTTTTCAAATCGGTGCTGTTGTGGGCCTGTTTTGTAAATTAGAACATGTGAGATCTGCACAAAGGCAAAGGCCTCATCATAGACACGACCCCCCTGTACAAGTTTCTCTCCTGTTAACAAAAAAAGGTCTGAGCATTGATTACTTTATCTCATGATGACTGTTGGATAGATGATTCACTTACTTAGACAAATGTATTTGTTGTGAGTCGCTTTGGATAAAGGTGTCTACTAAATGCCATAAATGTAAATGTAGGATCTGATCAACTGCAGATAAGCTGCTTCCAGAACTGTTTACAGGTCCAGTATGTAACATTCCAGAACTGTTTACAGGTCCAGTATGTAACATTCCAGAACTCCTCAAGCTTCCTAATAGTTGCAACGACGACGTTTAATCCGTAACGTTCACAGAATGAGATCCCTTGAAAGTAATAGTCCATTTATGAACGCTGCTCTGGTCCAGAAAAAGCGCTTACCCAACACTCAGTTTTCATATAAACATGGTGTTGCTGCCAGGGACATACGTTTTCTGTCTCTTATTCTTAGGAAGGATGTTATTGCTCAGAACTTCGAGCTGAATTTCGCAGAAGTGGCACATTCCCAACAAACCTACACCCTGTTCCTTTAACGTGATGTTCTCCATCTGGAACACAGTGCAGAAAGCTGCTGTCTAAAATTCCCACCTCAATCTACTAACTTCACCGTACACCACAGCTGCATGCCAAACTGGTGTGAAGGAACTGTTGCGCGTTTTCAGGTGTGAAAATAAATCAGGGAGCAGACACCTTTTAAGAAAACCTGAACAAAATACAATCTTTAATCGTTATATACATTACATACAATGCAATTCTACAATAGGCTCTACACATTCACGTTATCCACAGAGTAGTGTTACGACTCAAGAGTACCCACATACTCCTGAGCAGTGTCCGGGGAGAGGAGAGGAGAGAAGGGGAGGAAAATGGCAAGAAAAAAAAAGAAGAAGAAAGGAGATGAAAAAAGTAACATTCCATTTAGCCAACATTACGTCAAGAATCCTTCCCCTCTCAAAAAAAAATAAAAAAAGAAAATGTATTTGGCATTGTGTTTTACAAAAGGTGCTTGAATTATTTCCTTCTTTTTTTTTTTTTTTCCTGTTTTCTTGAGTTTAATTTCATTTTTTCCTGGCGCAACAAAACTAAAGTGATCACAAAAGCCCTGAATTCTGTGATATTGATCATAAGCAATGATTCCTTCTGAAGTTTTATTGATGAGCTAAAGTGATGATGCTATCTATCTAGCAGTGAGATAGAGACCAGTAAGCTTGTATGATGGCAACAGAAAACATGTACATAAACATACAATTGCACACAGTAATGCAAGTACACACACACACACACACGCACACGCACGCACGCACACACACACACACACAAACATGACTGTGATTCAAATTAAGTTTATACTGAGGACATCAGTGCAAATGCACAGCTAAATCAATTAGTCCTTTAATAGGATCTGAAGGCAAGGGATTCACAAACCTGCTTTAACCACTTAACAAATCACTGGTTTTCAAATAATCGGGTTTCACAACTCTGCCAATATGATAAATTAATACCAACCACAGGAGCATGTTATCTATAATCTGCCAATCAAAACATATTTCCCCAAGATCTCTGATCTGGTGTGTCAAACACCACTTTCTCATGTGAACCTGATTAAGGCTCCACAGCAACACTGCAGACTGTCCACCCCGGCTTGCCATCTGTTAAACAGAGATGATCAACGTAAACTTTGGGAGTTCGACAGGGAATAAATAAGCTTTCATCACCTGTGATGTCCCGTGTGACCAGGCAAGAAGACTACACATTTCTCAGACCGCAGACGAGGCCGGCCTTTTGCTTACAGGGGGGATTCTGTACAAGCCCATCTCAGACTAAAGCCAAATACAACATGACAACGTACAATATGTTCACTGCACACAATGGAAGACAATAGTTATTGAGGAGGATGGAAGGAAGGGAGGTAGGGAGGGTTCTGCATTGGACCAGGGTGGTCTTCAAGGAAATGAATCGGAAATCAAGTCTTGGGATGAGGAGATCACACACACGTTTGTACAACGTCACTGCCAACCACTCTCTGAACATCCTACCGGGAATAATGGAAGACCGGTGTCAGTCACACGTCTTTGATCATGTGACTCAGGTCAACTCGATCAAGTACCTGACACTCCAAGACATCCTTCACAAGCAAACACACACATTAGGCACGCACGCACGCACAGCGATGACATCATCACCAGGACGACACACAGGGAACTCTGCAGTGGGATGGAAGCCATAAGGCCCCGTCAACAATTGGTTGATTATAGACCAATCCAAAAAAAGGTACATGTCCTCTTCACAGCAAAAGTTTGGCGGGAGCCAGCAGACAGACAACACTGACCCTCTCCTAGTCAACTCATCTCTACCAGTTCAGCACACTGACTGATTCTGAAACAGAATGGCAAACACAGTAGCTAGAGGTTCCAAACAGGACCCATGTTTGTTTTCACTGTTTGGTCATCCCTGTTTGCATAAGACACAGAGAGAGAGAGAGAGAGGGAGGGAGAGAGAGTGAGAGAGAGAGAGAGAGAGAGGGAGAGAGAGAGAGGGGGAGAGAGAGAGGGAGAGAGAGAGAGAGAGAGAGAGGGAGAGAGAGAGAGAGAGACAGAAAGAGAGAGAGACAGAGAGACACACACAAGTATCAGTCATCAGGGCAGGTGTCTTAACAGAGGGGCACCCAAAGAGCAAGAGTACCAATATTACTACTCAATGAAAGCCATAATGCACTCACTCCTATAAATAAGCTAGCCAATGAGAGTGAGAGAGAGAGAGAGAGAGAGTGTGTGTGTGTGTGTGTGTGTGTGTGTGTGTGTGTGTGTGTGTGTGTGTGTGTGTGTGTGTGTGTGTGTGTGTGTGTGTGTGTGTGTGTAAACACAAAAATCTCCCTCTGATACGGGACAATAATAATTTCAAGGGTTCTGGGGACACTTTGGATTTGAAAATAAAGTATTCATACTTGGGACTACATTTCCCATCATGACTATAACACATCAAAGCTACCTATTGGCAAAATTACAGGCTGTTATTGAGAATGTGACAATGTATTTTTTCCCCAAAACACACATGATTTACATAGAAATCTGATTACCTGGGCATGGGCAACATACATAATCTTTTGGGATCATTCATAATTTTTTTTTTCTAGAAACACTATAAATATTTTTGACAGACCAAAACTGCACGACCGTCATCATCATCATAAATATGGGGTATAATATGGGAGAAGCAAGCAAACGAATGTCTGATTGAATTGAAGGTCTGTGTCAACACACAGAGGGCAGAGAAGATGTCATTTTCTGTTTAGTTACTGCTCTCGCAAGCAAGCTTGTGTGAGTGGTTGTGTGTGTGTGTGTGTGTGTGTGTGTGTGTGTGTGAGTGGTTGTGTGTGTGTGAGTGGTTGTGTGTGTGTGTGTGTGTGTGTGTGTGTGTGTGTGTGTGAGTGGTTGTGTGTGTGTGTGTGTGTGTGTGTGTGGTTGTGTGTGAGTGGTTGTGTGTGTGTGTGTGTGTGAGTGTGTGTGTGTGTGAGTGGTTGTGTGTGTGTGAGTGGTTGTGAGTGGTTGTGTGTGTGTGTGTGTGTGTGTGTGGTTGTGTGTGTGTGTGTGTGTGGTTGTGTGTGAAAAGGAAGGAGAGTTAAACACTCGTAGTTCTACAGTAACAAACTCAAACACAGCGTGCAGTTCAAAGCCTCTTCATGTAAACCTCTGAAAATCAAAAGAAAGTGAACACAGAAGCTGTTTCTTGGCAGTTTCTGGGTGGTTGTTGTTGTTTTTTTTTTGTTTTTTTTTGGGTGTTTTTTTTTGCACTGGTGAATCGATGAATCCCCTTGACACTGATCAGCCAAAAAAAAAAAAGAAAAAAAGAAAAAAGGATATCAGGCCTAGAAAACACACCGTTTCAGGGGATTGTGAAGTGTTTTTTTTATCCAAGTTACACAGTGATGTCCAATAGCACCGCCCCAAAGTGTCTGGCCGTCATTCGCCCTTTTAGTTCAGTGCCTCCACTGATCCAACGTCGGAGAGTGGGAGGGGTTGTGTGTGTGTGTGCGTGTGTGTGTGTGTGGTGGTGGTGGGGGGAGGGCGGGGAGGGGGGGTGTCAGTCCGCAAGCAGAGCAGGCCCTGAACTTGAACTTGAAGGGTCAGGTGTAGAAAAATAGTTTGGCTTGCGGCCAGCCAATCACAGAGAGTCTTATTGGGTGTGTTGGTGCTGAGGGAGGGGGGGAGGGGGGGGGGGCTACAGGGTGATGAGGTCGACGAGGTTACCCTTAGGAGGGGTCATGCTGTCGGGGAAGAAGTTGACGAGCGTGTCGAAGAGCTGCGTGCGCTGAGCGTACGTCTGATCCACGTCTGAGAAACCTAAGAGAGAGAGAGAGAGAGAGAGAGAGGGAGGGAGGGAGGGAGGGAGGGAGAGAGAGAGAGAGGGAGAGAGAGAGAGAGAGAGAGAGGGAGGGAGAGAGAGGGAGGGAGAGAGAGGGAGAGAGAGGGAGGGAGGGAGGGAGAGAGAGGGGGAGGGAGAGAGAGGGGGAGAGAGAGAGAGAGAGGGAGGGAGGGGGAGAGAGAGAGAGAGGGGGAGGGAGAGAGAGAGAGAGAAAATGGAGAGCGGGGGGGGGGGGGGGGTAGAGTTAGATATGTAGGTGGGGTGGAGGAACTGTCACTTGGATGTTTCAGCCTCCACAGGAAGGCGTATAGCCAGTGAAGGTTGTTTAAACACTCAGAAGGGTCAAGTTAAGTAGTGTTTTAAATGAGTACTTTTTCAAATGAGTATTTAACTTGACCCAGTCTTGACCTTAACTTGATTAGTATTTAATTTAACTTGACCTCCTGAGTGTTTAAACAACAATGTCAGAAAGAGCGCGGGGGAGGGGGGGGCAAGAGGGATTGGATTAATCATTTCTTTCCATTTCATCTAACTGTGGTTTGGACTACCGCAGAGCATTCATTAGTTCTCATCTAGTGTCCGGTGAGCTGTGGAGGGGGGGGGGGCGGGGGGACGGGGGTCACACAGGCTCTCTTACCCAGGGGGATGAAGTCAGAGCTGGACTTGAAGAGGGCAGAGGGCAGGAGCTGAAACTGATCAGAGCAACGCAAACAACTCAGTCACGTCACACTCACCGCCAACGGATACACACACACACACTCACCGCCAACGGATACACACACACCCCCAACGAATACACACACAGCCAACGGATACACACACACAGCCAACGGATACACACACACACACACACACACACACACACACAGCCAACCAATACACAGAAACACACACACACACACACACAGCCAACAGATACACACACAGACACACACTCACAGCTTAACGGTTGACAACTTCACAGTTGAGGGAGGATGGTAATGCTAGATTACATAGAAACACACATTTTCTGTTGCACAATTAAAACTACAAGTACTTCAAAAAAACGTGGATGCTTATTATGCACAATTTACAAGCTAAGCCATATCAGGGTTCTCGCCAGGATTTTTTAACAAGGTGGCGCTGGATTGCATTATTAAAACAGACCTGTGTTTATTCAAGTGAGAATACAGCTGGAACACTGAGGAACATGACAACGCTGTCACCGTCACTTTTAACAACGACGGCATCGGTGACCAAAGACAGTTCATCAATCATAACTCAGTTTAAATCAGTTTAATCTGCTCTGAAATGTTTCCATCATGGTGGAGCCAAGTCGGTAAGCTGGGGCATCTTCTGGGGAGAACCCTACGAATACTTATCTATCCATGCACAGCTATCCATAACCTCCACCTTCTCTCTCTCTCTCTTTCCCTCCCTCCCTCCCTCCTTCCCCTCATTCCCATCCCTCCCTCTGTGTACCTCTTTGGTCTCATCAGGGTCAGTGTGGTCCACGGTCAGAGAGAGATCATTCTGCAGGTACTTCAGAGCGTTCAGGGGCTCCGACTGGGCCTTCTCCTCAAACCTGACCAGCAAAAAAAAAAATCATAAAATAATAATAATAATAAATAATAATAACAACACCAACACATTTATTTTGTATAGCTCCTTTCTCAGTACTCAGACACTACATTCCATGGAAAGAACAACAATGGACAGATAAATAAAAAGTAAAACTAAATACAGGACAAGCAACACAGGGTCACACAGCAGCTCATCAGTAAACACCTACAGAGTAGCCCTCTCCACGCCCGCAGCACCACAGAAACCCGCTGCGTAGTCCACAGATGCACCGAATCAGTGATGAAACATAAAACATGGCCATGCAGTGTCGAGACATGACCACTAGATGGCATCAGAGACCACGTGGAGCCCATGCCCCCCTCCCGCTTCGTCGAGAAGGTTGCCTCAACCTCGCAATCGTATCAAAACATTTGCTCAAAGCTCTTTCATAAGCCAGGCTGCGACATATGGCGTGGCACAGAGGTCAAAGGTTAGAGTTGCAGGTGTGGCCGTGTACCTGTACTTCCTGATCAGGTATTTGCAGTGGCGGAGGAGGTAGTCCTTGGAGGGGCGACAGAGCTTGAGGGACCAGAAGTCGTCCAGACGCATCTTAGGGGAGCACGACTTCCCTGGGTTACCTCCGAACAGGTAGTGCACCTGCACACAGAGGAACACAACAAACGTCAATCATTTAATCAAATCAAATCAATCAGTCAATCCATCAGTCTAGTCAAAACAGTATTGTCTTTTGAGCATGTGTGGCCGTGTGTGTGTGTGTGGGGTGTGTGTGTGGTGTGGTTGTGTGTGTGTTTGTATGACCTTGTGCATCTCGTCATAGACTAGCTGGTGGGCGAAGCGTGGACATGGCTCCTCCTCCTGTATAGCCTTACTGGGGTTCTCCTTCACCGCCTGGTCATTCTTATACACACACGACCTACAGAGAACACACACACACACACACACACACACACACACACACACACACACACACACACACACACACACACACACACACACACACACACACACACACACACACACACACACACACACACACACACACACAGGTTACGATAGAGTATGCAACATGTGGTGCAAACAAAGCCTGAAGATAACCATTGTACTTTCGAACATACGCACAAAACCACACAGGAAACGCACATCCTCAGGGTTAATCAAAAACAAACATCAGTCACGCTCTCTGGAGGGAACATTGCATTACACACTGCATTACTACTACACACACACGCACACACACACAAACAAACAGCCTGCTGTAAAGACACACACACACACACACACACAGCCAGCCTGCTGTAAAGACACACACACACACACAGTATGCTTGAAGCGTTTCATTTACTTAATTTATTGGACACTCAGTAAAAGAACAGCCAGTGAAACCAGCCGACCGGAACCACAGGCAGCAGCACTGACAGCCTGTTCTGAACAAGGGGAGAACAAAAGGTTTCTCCCTATGGACGGACGGATACACGCCCATACACACACACACACACACACACACACACACACACACACACACACACACACACACACACACACACACACACACACACACACACACACACACACACACACACACACACACACACACACACACACACACACACACACACACACACACACACACACACACACACGCCCATACACACACACACACAGCTTGAGAGAACATTTAGTTCTCTTTTGAAGGGTTAGGGTTAGAGTGAACATTCAGGTGGTCAGGGAGACCTTTGAAATGCAATGCTGCTGGTTGATGATCGTAACCGTGTGTGTGTGTGTGTGTAAACAGCACATGCACCTAGCACTTTCAACAGTAAGTTGTGTGTGTGTGTGTGTGTGTGTGTGTCCCTACCAGTTGTTGCGTGCGATGTCGTAGATCCAGAAGGAGTTGCGGACGTTCTCCTCTCGTTTGTCCTTGTCCTTGCTGAGGCCAGACAGGACGTGGATCTCGTTCAGCTCCGGGTCGATGGTGGCCCTCTGAGTGAACCCCGTCATCGGCACTGTGTGACCCCACACACACACAGAAAGAGAGACACACACACACAGATTAAACCACCACCAGCACCCAGAGAACGCCTTGGCAACGTAACCCACAATCACCTCTGACCTCTGGCCAGATCAAAACACAGGAGGAGCGCTGGGATTGGCTAGGAACACAACTGCCGTTATACAGTACCAGTCAAACGTTTGGACACACCTTCTCATTCAATGGTTTTTCTTCATTTTTAGTATTTTCTACATTGTAGATTAATATTGAAGACAAAACTATGAAGGAACGCATATGGAATTATGTAGTAAACAAAATAGTGTTAAACAAACCAGAATATGTTTTATATTTTAGATTCTTCAAAGTAGCCACCTTTTGCTTTGATGACAGCTTTGCACACTCTTGGCAAGTCCGTGTCCAAACCTTTTGACTGGTACTGTACGTAGCAAACAGGGCTCACTAAGAGATAAAACAGAAGGCCATGCAAATGAGGCGCTGGTATTTTTGTTCTCTATCTGCATGCGTGGGAAAGCCCGACAGTAGACTGTCTAGAGTCATCACTGGATGGGCCTTTATGACTGTTCCCTTCCACAGTGAACGTATTGTACTGTACTGTGGGTCTCTTGAACCGTGAAAAAGAGAAGTCGGAAAATGTTTATAGGCCAAGTACTTCCAGTCAGCGGCCGTCAGGTGCTAATCCACCCCAACATCTGCCCCTTAGTTTCCGTATTAACGTATATGCTTTGTGTAACAACAGTTAATGTATAAGCGAGTACTACGGTCGCTTGGGAATTATTTCATTGTGTGTACAATCTTTGCGGGGTCTTGCAAGGTGTGTCAGATAGCAGCAGAGATAAGAGTCCTTTCTCCAGCAGGGTTCCACGGCCAAAAACTAAACGCTATACATCAACAACGTGCATTATTCATCTATACACTACGTCCTGTTTCGAAGACATTAACCCACACAGACAACAATAACAATAACAGGCTGCCATCCTTAAGTGCAACTGGAGCCATGGATGTGTGGAGGAAACCAAACAACAAGGACACCACCGTAGAGACCAGGCGGAGGGAGGGAGGGAGGGAGACACAGAGAGAGAGAGACACAGAGAGAGAGAGAGAGAGAGACAGACACAGAGAGAGAGAGAGAGAGAGAGAGAGAGAGAGAGAGACAGAGAGAGAGAACCACCATAGGACCAGACAGACAGACAGAGAGAGAGAGAGAGAGACAGACAGACAGACAGACAGACAGAGAGACAGACAGACAGACAGAGAGAGAGGCGCTGAGCCCCTAGACGTATGGCTGAACTCATTAGATGAGAGTTATTAAATGGAAATGAACATGGAGATGTTCCTGCAGTCTGGGACAGAGCAGCAGAGCCGCAGAGCCGTAAACATGAGAGAGCGATTACCAGGGCACTGTTTGGGCTGGCTGCTTCCTTCCTGCCAAAATACATTCTGTTCTCTCTCTCTCTCTCGATTATTCTGAATCTTTCGATTTCACTCTCCCCTCGTCTTCTGTGTCCAATTCCCTCTCTCTCCATCTCTCGCTCTCTCTCGCTCTCCCTCCCTCCCTCCCTCGTGCTAGCAGGATTACAGAGGCAACACGAGGGCACACACACACACAGCTGTATTTTTATACCAAGCCTAGCATCCA
The DNA here is from genome assembly GCF_951799395.1 of Argentina silus. Lineage (NCBI taxonomy): Eukaryota > Metazoa > Chordata > Actinopteri > Argentiniformes > Argentinidae > Argentina > Argentina silus. Next base: position 14,675,975 of record NC_139674.1, read on the forward strand.
GCCTAGCATCCAGCCTAGCATCCAGCCTAGCATCCAGCCTAGCATCCAGCCTAGCATCCAGCCTAGCATCCAGCCTAGCATCCAGCCTAGCATCCAGCCTAGCATCCAGCCTAGCATCCAGCCTAGCATCCAGCCTAGCATCCAGCCTAGCATCCAACCCAGCCTAGCATCCAGCCTCACATCCTACCCAGCATCCAGCCTCACATCCAGCCCAGCAGTCATCTCCACCACCATCATCTCCACCACCAGTCACCTCCACCACCACCATCTCCACCACCACCCTCTCCACCACCAGTCATCTCCACCACCAGTCATCTCCACCACCATCATCTCCACCACCAGTCATCTCCACCACCAGTCATCTCCACCACCATCATCTCCACCACCAGTCATCTCCACCACCAGCCATCTCAGGCATCTAAACCCAAGCTACAGCGTCCATTAGGGGGCTTCAGACCAAAGGTCTGTGATGGCGGGGCGTGTTAACATTGTCCCATTTAGTGATTACTCTTGCTGTGGTGCATCCCACACACACACACACACACACACGCACACACACACACACTCACACACGCATGCACACACACGCACGCACACACACGCACGCACACACACTGCTGACCACAAAGCATCAGCTGATCAGCCACTAAATGGAGTGCATTGTTGCAATTTGCTTAGCGTAGCACTCAGGCCGGTGTGTGTGTGTGGTGTGTGTGTGTGTGTGTGTGTGTATGTGTGTGTGTGTATGTGTGTGTGTGAGAGAGAGAGTGTAAAAGTGGAGAGTGAAAGAGTGAGTGATTGTGTCTGTGTGAAAGAGGGAGAACTAGAAAAGGAAACAGAGTGCGTGTGTGTGAGAGATTGTGACGTGTGTGTGGTGTGTGTGTGTGAGAGAGAGAGAGAAAGAGAGCCAGAGAACGAACAGTCTAATTGCTGTACAAATCTACATACCACAGAATGCGTGGGTGGGAATTTTCAAAAACTCCATTTACTCAAGACGAGTGAGATTCTCAGAAGAAGATTCAGTGAAATCTCTCTCCCTTGACATTCCCTGCTAGTGATCATACACTCCAACAGTGGCTTGAATTAGTCAATAACCTCTCTAAGGGCTCAACACTGGTCATGTAGGCCTAAAACAGTCCACGTGTCTCTCAGTCTCCCTCAGTCTCCCCCCTGTCTCTCTCTCTCCCCCCCCGTCTCTCTCTCTCTCTCTCTCTCTCTCCCCCCCCCCCCCCCCCCCCCCCCCCGTCTCTCGTGTCTCTCTCTCTCTCGTCTCTCTCTCTCTCCCCCCGTCTCTCTCCCCCCGTCTCTCTCTCTCTCTCTCTCTCTCTCTTCTCCCCCCCCCCCCAGTGCAAATGCCACTTGCTGGGACCATATATCCTGAAAAATGTATGCACTCACTGCAATGTCGCATTGGATGAAAAGGTCAGCTAAATGGCATATATTATTATTATTATTATTATTATTATTATTATTATTATTATATATTATGCAGAAGATAAGACTTCTCATGAACAAACTAGGTGAATGTCACATCCTCAGAACAGTGAATGTCAATAGAGGGGGTGGGGATGGGGGATGGGGGGGGATGGGGGGATGGGGTAGCAGTCTCACCCATGCCCGAGTCCTTCTTGGTTCCATCTGAGATGATGTCCACGTGGTCCCCGTCCACTTCATAGCTGAAGAAATCATTCAGGTACGTCTTCGACCTCTGACCCCCGAACACGTACAGGCAGCGATTCCTCTGAGGAGGAGGGGGGAGGGAGAGAGAGAGAGAGAGGAACACAGAGAGGGACGGAGGGACGGAGTAAGGCAATGAAAGCCAGATCAATCTCATGCCAACACTCATGCATAGTTGCCATTTTTCTGTAAAACAGGATAATACAAACTACTGACCATTCCTATTAGCCGTGGCCCCCTGAAGGCCCTCAGTGTTGGAACTTCGGTGCATATTATAACAACTATGACACTGGCTTTCTCTCAACACATAAAACAGCAGAGGACTCAAGTTGTTGTTGGATTGTGTTGCCAAGGCGATCCATCAAGACTGGAATTTCATTTTTTTTAGGACAAGGCCACCATGGCCTTGGAAAGGACCCACTTCGTTGGGGCACTGAGGCCAAACGTCAGGGCACTCAAGGCCATCGCGTAAATAAACGTACGCTTATCCGGGGAGGCCAGGGAAACGGGTTTGTGTGAATAATTGTTGTTACTACGGCTGCAGGGTTTTTTACCCCATCAGTAGAGAACCTAAAGCAAGCGGTCTGGTTCCAACGCTGTACAGGAACACATTTTAGATGAACTGGATGTTTCAGTAAAGATTGTGAGGGCGTTTTGCTCCCGAGATGCAAGCCACGTCTACATTGCTGCCTCACAGTAGCAGATGTGTGCGTGAGAGTGGGTGAGTGTGGTGTGTGTGTGTGTGTGTGTGTGTGTGTGTGAAACACTGACTCACAGTGTGAAAGAGCATGCAGTGTCCGATGCGTGACTGGACGTCCTCGGGCCCGGCGTTGCAGGAGTCCTCCCTCAGCAGGCTCCAGGCGCCCGCCTGGCAGTGGAAGGCGTACAGGCCGCTGAACTGGGGCTCAGACGTCCTGCTGTCCTCCACGCTACCGTTGCACGTCAGGATCCGCCCGCCAAACGTGTAGATCATGTGCTTCTCCGAGTCCATGCACATCTGCAGGGTGGGGGGGGGGGGAGCAGGGAGGGAGAGAAAGAAAGGGGAAGGGAGGAGAGAGAGCGGAAGGGAAGGAAGAGAGAGAGAGAGAGAGAGAGAGAGAGAGAGGAAGGGAAGGGAAGGAAGAGAGGAAGAGAGAGAGAGAGAGAGAGAATAATGAGATTCAACATCTGGATTTCAGTGTTGGGCAGAGTGCTGGAAAACTGACACAGAAATCCTGGGCATTTTTTAGCTCCATTTTTAGCTTGAAGAATGGGACAGGAGGAACATCCATCAGAACTGAAGTACCGCGAGCCAACGGCTTCACCAGTGCCCAGCAAGCGTTACCATCTGTGGCTCAGTCGGTAGAGCATGGCGCTAACAACGCTTAGATCGTGGGTTTGATTCCTGCTGGGACCATATATATTGAAATGTATGCACTCACTGCAGTGTAAGTCGCTTTGGATAAAAGCGTCAGCTAAATGGCGTATATATAAATGTCATATATACCAGTGGCCAGCCTGCTTTACCAGTGCCCAGGTATACAAACACATCGTAGGCTTGTCTTCCATATCTACAACCACACCTGAACCATCCACCTTCTCCCCCCAAACCCAGGCACCTATTCTGAACCAACAAACAAAGACCCCATGTGTTCCAATCCCATATCAACCCCACCCTGTTGGGTCTCCATGCCCAGGTGAGTCGGGGGGGGGACAGGGGCGTTGGTGGTTACCTGGTGGTCGAACACCAGCTTGGGCCCCCCGTCGGCGGACGTGTCCTCGCTCAGGAGCGTCCAGGTGTTGTCATCGATGTCGTAGCGGTAGAAGTCGCTCTTCAGGGACTTGCTGTTCCTGACGCTGGAGTCCAGGTAGCGGCCCAGGGTGTAGATCTGCCTCCTCTGGGAGTCCATGCACATCTTGTGACAGGAGCGCGCGCTCGGACCGCTCTGGGACACGGGACACAGGATAGGGGACAGGGGATAGGGGACACGGGACAGGGGACACAGGACAGGGGACAAGTAAGACAAGACCTCTTGAAATTATCATCATCATCATCATCATCACATAGAAATTACCTTCACCTTGACTAAAAGTGAAAATGATGATGCCAAGACCTCTTGAAACCTTCAACGCTTAGCTGACGCTTTGGATAAAAGCGTCAGCTAAATGGCATCTATATATAAATATATATGTTGTTTCATGTGAAGCGTGTTTCCAGCGTCTCTGCTGGCCGGCTCATTTCCACGTTCACGTCTGTGCACGTTTCCACTTTCAACCACAACAATCCTTTGCTGGTTTTAAGGTTGCGTAACTCAGAAACTCGCTGGCTAAAGACAACTTAAATGATGAACAGATTCATCGCTACAGTTAGAAGTAGTCTGCATCGATCGAGGGGAGGGAGAGAGGGGACTCTCTGAATTGTCATTCCCCCGTGCAGTCAAATGGGTAAATTACAGGGTAAATTACAGGGTAAATCCCTGCATGTGGTGCCTTCACATAATTAAACGACTCAAGGAACGCAACGTTATTTAAACTGCATCACAATGAAATCCCTCTTTATCCTTCTCTCTCTCCCCCTCCTGCTCCCTCCCTCTCTCTCTCCCTCCCTCCCTCACCTCCTTCTCTGTGTCTCTGGAGATGCAGGCCCACTGGTTCTCCTGCACGCTGTAGGCCCAGAAGTCAGCCAGGTCCTGCGTGCCGTCCCAGCCCCCGAACAGGTACACCGTCTCTGCAACGGACACAGGACACAACGCCAGTCAGCCCTGGGCGGCCTGGAGCTCATCCACTGCCTCATCCACTGCCATTATCAAAGACACAACACACCCATTATCAAAGCCACGGCAAGGCGCTCCTGAAAGGAGTTCCAGATTCCTTTACCAAGCGGCCGCTCCTGGGAGACCGTGGGACTATGGGATGAGGCTGTGGTGGGATCGACTGAATCAGCTGGCACAGCGTCATCTACTACACAGTGGCAGCCAGGTTCAATGAGCCGTAACCATGGTGATTGCCAGAGTCTAACAGAGGTTGTGTGTGTGTGTGTGTGTGTGTCTGGACTGGGCCGTGCGGGGGGGGGGGGTTACTACAGGGCGTTGGGGTTACTCTGGGTCGTTTGAATTGATTATCCCTCGACTGAGAGGCCTGAACAGAGAGTGTAGTGTCTGAGAGGGCCTGAGAGACGGGCCTGAGAGACGGACCAGGGAGATGCAAGGCTTCTCACAGCTCACACAGTATGCAGAGACTGCATCATTCTCTCACACAATCGCACGCACGCACACGCACGCACGCACACACACACACACACACACACACACACACACACACACACACACACACACACACACACACACACACACACACACACACACACACACACACACACACACACACACACACACACACACACACACACACACACACACACACACACACACACACACACACACACACACACACACACACACAGCTATTGTCTTCATAATGCCTGCAGGGAAGGAAGGCACATTGCAAAACACAATCAAAACATAGCTGGGTCTGGAGCTGTAATTTATGGGCCATTCAGAAATGTCTTCAGGCCCGTCCCTTTGAGGAGAAGAAGAGAAGGGAGTTTCGTTTCCAGTAATAGTAAGAATCGCTGGCGAAGTGTGGGGGGGGGGGGGGGGGGTTTGGTTGGAAGGTACATGTACTACCCAGAATGCCCAGTCATGGCCTCACCTGTTTGAACGTCGATGACCATCTGATGGCCTCCCCGCATCCCTGGTCGGCTGTCATCTCCATCACCTGGAGAGAGGGGGAGAGGAGGGGGGGGGGGGGGGGGTGATGGAGGGAGCAGGTATGAGAGAGGGAGAGAAGCCGGTATGAGAGAGGGAGAGGAGGGTGGGGGGGGGGGGGGTGATGGAGGGAGCAGGTATGAGAGAAGGAGAGAGGGGGAGAGGAGGGGGGGGGGTGATGGAGGGAGCAGGTATGAGAGAGGGAGAGAAGCCGGTATGAGAGAGGAGGGTGGGGGGGGGGGGGGGGGTGATGGAGGGAGCAGGTATGAGAGAAGGAGAGAGGGGGAGAGGAGGGGGGGGGGGGAGGGTGGGGGGGAGTGATGGAGGGAGCGTTATGAGAGAGGGAGAGAGGAGGGGGGGGAGTGATGGAGGGAGGAGGTATGAGAGAGGGAGACAATGACAGAAAGGGAGAAAGGGTGAAGGGAAAGGCAGAGAAAATGTGTGGTAGAAGGAGAGAAAGAAAGAAAAACCAAGAGAAAGAGGAAAGGAGAAGGAAGAAAAACATCAATTTGGACAGGACCCCCCGTGTTCACTGTACAGCGACATTTTGATTTTCAAGAGAATATTTCCTGCTTGAAAAGATTGTCTCACTGTTGATGTCGTCTGGGGTGGTCTCTTGGGCGGTTGTACCTTTGTTACATTTGGGGATGATTTGACTCCATCTGGGCTTGTACTCTTGCTGGCTGATGTACTGGTTAAACAAACCGTCTACAGAGCAGGGAGAGAGCAGAAGAGAGAGGGTCAAAAACGATGAGATTATTCTCATTCTTTCTGTGACATCCCCTGGGGGCTAGAGGCTTACATCCAAATTAAGCTTTTGTTACTTTTTTTTTTCTTCTCAAACGGATAGAAAAGTCAGGGTGACATTGTCAAGCCCTTGCCGCTTCATATCTGATGAAAGGCTCATGGAGGCCTCCATGAAGTAGGTCTATAGGACTGTATGTCAGGGGAGGCTGGTGGAGGCTGAATGGAAGGGAATGAGGAATGGTATCAAACACAGCGTGCATTACAATGAACCCCGTCCTCCGATGTCTACCCCCACCAGCCTCCCCTGGTCTATAAAGTGTCCTAATGGGGGGTGGGGGGGGGGTGTCAGAGATGGAATCTCATTTCTTATAATTTTTTAATTGTATTTCTTATAATCCATAATCTACCAAACTATTTATCGATCGCCCCCCAATAAAAATACGGCGGAAGTCTAATTGATTAGAGTTGATGCCTGAGGTGAGTTGATGCCTGAGGGGAGTACATGCCTGAGGTGAGTTGATGCCTGAGGGGAGTACATGCCTGAGGGGAGTACATGCCTGAGGTGAGTACATGCCTGAGGTGAGTACATGCCTGAGGGGAGTACATGCCTGAGGGGAATACATGCCTGAGGTGAGTACATGCCTGAGGTGAGTACATGCCTGAGGTGAGTACATGCCTGAGGGGAGTACATGCCTGAGGGGAGTACATGCCTGAGGGGAGTACATGCCTGAGGGGAGTACATGCCTGAGGGGAGTACATGCCTGAGGGGAGTACATGCCTGAGGGGAATACATGCCTGAGGGGAGTACATGCCTGAGGTGGGTTGATGAATACAGTGTGGTACAGTAGATCTACCCCGGCCTGCGGCCTACCTGTCTGCTTGCTTGCCTGTCTGTCTGTCTGTCTGACTGTCTGCTTGCCTGCCTGCCTGCCTGTCTGTCTGTCTGTCTGTCTGTCTCTCTGACTGCCTGCCTGTCTGCCTGTCTGTCTGTCTCTCTGACTCTCTGTCCGTCTGCCTGTCTGTCTGTGTCTCTCTCTCTGCCTGCCTGCCTGTCTGTCTCTCTGCTTGCCTGTGGGTGGGACGGTCACGCTACCTCTCACGGCCTTGTCGATGAGCTCCTCGCCGGCGTCGAAGTCTCCCCGCAGCACCAGGCGGTCGTGGAGGTGCGTCAGCATGGGGTGCTCCAGGGCGATGCGCGTCTTCTTCTGCAGCGACTCGAAGGCCTCCGTGTAGTTGTGCTGCCGGAAGTGCTTCAGGCACAGGCGGATGGCTTCCTGTTCGCGGTACTACTAGAACACAAGGGGAGGGGCCATTGGGGGGTGGGGGGCAGGGGGGAGGGGGGCAAGACAGGCAAGGGGGGAAGGGGGGAAGACACTCACTGTAATATCTGCTGCGGATTTCTTGTACTAACGATGTCTTAAAAGCTGAAGCCCTTTCCTCCTGAGTCGACTCCACCATTATCATTATCATCAAGCCCGGTCTCACTATAATTGATTGTGTGTGCGTGTGTGTGCGCGTGTCAGAGACAGGCTTACCTTGCTGTACCAGTTAAGGCAGGGTTGCACCACATCAGGGTCCTCTATACCATGCAGCTCTATGTACCAGATACTGAAGTTGAAGCTGGGACCCCAAGACATCAGAGGCACTGAGCGGGCGAGGGAGAGAGGGATGAACAAGAGGATATTTTGAAGAGAGAGATAGAGAGAGAGAGAGAGAGAGAGAGATAGATAGAGAGATAGATAGAGAGAGAGAGAGATAGATAGATAGAGAGATAGGTCTATGATTCAATTCGTATAGGCCTACGTTTATCTATTATCCCCCCCCCCCTCCCCCCCAACAAGTTTTCTGTTATATAACATATTATTTTATTTTTACTTTTTCAAGCCAGGTCTGCAGGATGCCTTCTCTCAAATCACGTCAAGCTGGAGTCCACACAATGAATAGAGCCTGGCACGGCTCCAGTTCCACACTCACCTATTTTGACGAATCGGCATGGAAACATCTGTTCGTCGATCTTGTGCTTCAAGGTGAAGGTCTCCTTGTTGTAGTCATTCTTAAGGCCGCTGTGGAGAACAGGGAAGAGATCAGAGAAAACAACATATTTTTAGTTCAAGTGACTTACACAAGAGAGAGGGCTGAGGCCTGAAAGACATCACCATGTCATACTGGAGTAAAAAATTATAATAATTCAAGGAAAAGACTTCATTTCAAATGGAGGCTATCCTTCCACAAACCCCAGATGAATTGTGTAAGGGTCTTGGTAGATAATGTAGGCCCGGTGCATTAGTGATTACCCTTAATTTTTCATGTACCCTCTCCACTAAAGTCGTCCTCAGGCCAGTGAGCGCAGCGCACGTAAGCCTGGAATAACAACGACTCCAACCTGGCCTTAGCAGGAGTGAATTTGCTGAGTAAAGTATGTTATTATTTGATTACAGCGAGGCGTAGCTCCGAGAAGGGTGGGGGGGGGGGGGAGGAGTGCTGTGGGAGATGATTGATGCAAAGTAAAGCCAATGCCTCTGCAGCATCCATTTTCGACCCTCATTCCGTTGGCTTAATGAAGGCCAAGTTTGACGAGTTGGACCTTTCCGGCATTTGGACGGAAGTGTCTGGGAACGAGACTACAGTAGTTCACTAACACATCAACTACAGCCCACGACCCTTACCACAGCTGAACCACAGCTAAACCACATCTAAACCACAGAGGTGACGGTCCAACAGACCTTTCCGGCATTTGGTCGGGAAGTGTCTGGGAACGGCACTGCAGCTCCACTGACCTGGACAAGAGTTCCGTCATGTTCTCTTCGCTCATTCCGCCGAACACCTTGAACTTCTTCAGGTTGCACACGTGAGTTTTCTCATACTTCCCAAACGTGATGCTCTGGACGATCGCTGGCCTTTCCATCTTCAGAATTAAGTACTGGAGGCAATCGCATGAAGAGAGAGAGAGAGAGAGAGAGAGAGAGAGAGAGAGAGAAGGAAACAGTCAGTTATTGGAAACCATCAAGAACTGTTCACTGGAATTGTCAATACCAGTTTTGAGCTAACATAATAATATATGCCATTTAGCTGACGCTTTTATCCAAAGCGACTTACATTGCAGTGAGTGCATACATTTTTCAGTATATTTACATTTTTACATTTATGGCATTTAGCAGGCGCCTTTATCCAAAGCGACTTACAACAAATACATTTGTTTAAGTAAGTGAATCATCTATACAACAGTCATCATAAGATAAAGTAATCAATGCTCGGACCAGGGGCCACTGGCAGTCGCAATGCCAGAAGCCTTTATTTATTTATATATATTATTATATAAATATAATATATATATTTTTATTCTATTAACAGGAGAGAACTTGTACAGGGGGGTAGTGGGGGTGAAGAGGTCTCTAGGGTTGGGGTTAGGGTTAGTGCATGGGGGGGGTAGTGGTCCCACCGGGAATTGAACTCACAACCTAAGGGTTGTTAGCACCATGCTCAACCAACTGAGCCACAGAGGACCACATGTTCCACATGACACAAACAACCGGCACGGAACACCATGTGACTTTTTCACAGGTCACTGGCATGTTAACCAGCCTGCACAGAGCACTTCCCTATGGGACAGACAGAAGGGTCAGCGCGGCCCAGACAGAACATTGATTCAATCTGCTGTCCGGAAAGCAGCATCCCTGGATACCCTAGAGGGTCATCTCCGGCAGGTTTAAATGGCTGTGTGAGTGAGCAATCCCCCATCCACTCCCAGGGGGGGAATCTACATCAGGCCTGCTTGAAACTACAACTGCAATGCCCCACCCTAACCTGATTCACGAGTCATAAATTGAAGCTTCTACCGATTTTAATCAATGAAAAGCCAAGACAAATCGCCTGTAGTTTACATTCATCACAGAGAGGTAATTCCATGGCTTCCAGTCCAGTTTTTTCCCCCCGCTGTTACAAGGCAATAGTGTTCTCCATCACGAGAACACACGCCACTTCATAACGACCAACCTCTCAACGCAACAGTTCGGTTTGTCGAGTGCCGTTGCCACGGAAATCATTACCGAAGATTTACTTCCAATCATGAAATCCCCCCCTCCCCCCCCCTCCATCTTCATAGAAAAAGAACATTTGGGGGATTGGTGGTACATGGGCAGTATTTCCAAGCCTATAAAGCTTTACATAACAACTTCAAAAGAGATTAGGAGAACACAGGGTAGATGAGAGTTCATTTTCAAAAAGGTCTGAAGCTTCAGAAGCAAGCAGAGAGAGAGAGAGAGAGAGAGAGAGAGAGAGAGAGAGAGAGAGAGAGAGAGAGAGTTTTGTCATAGCCACACACATGTACCTGCGGGTGGTTATGCCTCGTTTCCCTTCGCTGTAAACATAAACTTTCAATTTTCTCTGCCCTTTAACCTTTAACCGCAAGACTGTCTGCAATACAAGTGCTGCACTGGGTCATGAGCAGAAAACGAGACCGCTTCTTCACTTCAAAACAAAGTCATATCACAGGGGCAATAATGGGTAGTCTTATATTCAATTTTCTCATCGTCATCAGTGATTTGAGCGTACACTGCATTTGAGCAGCCTTGTCTGTGACCGCAAGCCACATTTACACTTACTAAACGTCAGGCCTAAACAAACTGTTGAACAATAATCAACGAATGGGCATATTGACCAGATCCACTATTGAGGAACACAAGTGACAGTCTCCGAGGACAGCCAGGGTTAACATGGAAGGTGTATGACTGTCAGGTGAGTCTGAAGTAAAGGTATTTTATTGCTACTTCTTGGCAGTCCAACCAAGGTCAATGCACAGAGGAGCCATGGAGACTGGATATGTGGATATGGGAAGACATGTGATGTATTAGTTAAGCCCATTTTGGAGGAAAGATGGGAGTTTGTATTAATAAACATCTGACAGGTGGGTCTGAGGAAGGTGTAGGGAACTACAGGTGTTACCTGTGGAGGATAGTTACTCTCAGACGACCACCTGGACGACTGGTCATTGGGTTTGTCCACCAAGATGTTTCTGCAGATGGGAAATGAGAACACAAATTAAACAGGTTTCTACAGTGCCTTTCAACAAAAACCTAACTCTCTTTTAGTTGTGTATAACATAACAGATAGTCCTCCTGTGAACATGTAAAACTCGTCCACATTGATGGGTGTGTCTCGCTGGCCATGGCAAAATGACAGGGCGTCTGAAAGGCCGGGCGGCTGATGACGTTCGATGAGATTGACAGGTCACTAATATCTTTCTGCAGGGGAGAGCGTTCAGTCAAAAATATACTTCCATAGTAGGATGCACAGCCAGACAACAGCTAGCATGCCAATACCATGCCCAACGTTGCATTACCTGCTGTGCTCTGACTAACTAGTTCTAGTTAACACATCAACAACAATGTTTACGAGAAAGGTAACTAGCTAGCTAAGATACCCAGCTTTCACTAGTCAGAGTAACCCTTGACTACAGACAGGGGTAGCTAGGCTTTACCATCGGTTTCGTTTATTTACCCGAGAGGGTGGATGTAAACTATCTAGGTAGGTAGATAGCTAGCTAGCTAATAGTCCCGCTTATACGTTTGCTTTTAATAGGTGGAGTAGCTAGCTAGCGTAACGTTAGCTAGTTGGCTCGCTGTCAACCTAGGCCATGGGAGAGACTGTTCCAATGCATTGTGGCCGTAAAGGACACCTGCAACCACGAAAACAAACACTTAAATGTGGTCGGCGTGCGTGTGCATTACTCACTCTGGTAAATACGTGGAGGAGTACGAGCTCCATTTAAAAACACTGAAGGAGAGCACTCTGTTCTCAGGAACGACCGCCATCTTGTTGCACAAAATAACAAGCGAGCGGCGGCGGCTGCCAGGCTCGGCGCGAGGGTGACGGCTCTTAAAGACACAGTACGCTTCATTTGGGGACGGCGGTGGGTTATATTTGCGTTCAGCAAGGTCGTGGAGATGCGGAATAATTAAAAAAAAATATATATACATATATATATATATATGTCTGCCAGTCTGTTAAAATGCTTTTGAAACTATTTAAACTGCGTGTTACGCATACACTTCTCAGGCATTTTTCAACCTGAGTGCTTTGGAATTGTTTGACGTTATCTCCTGTATCCCCTGTAGCCCCGTATAGCCTGCCTACGGAATAAGTATGTTTTATTCATGGTAGCTCGATAAGACTTCATTTTTATTTAATTCGACCTTTTGGCACAGCATCATACACTATACTGTGTATTACTATATCATAGTAATATAGGCGCTGTAATTCACACAATGAATAATGGTTTCAGTGTTATGTTTCCCTCAACCCCTGGTTGCAAATGCATTTACATTGTAGGCCTAAAGTGTGTGTGTGTGTGTGTGTGTGTGTGTGTAATTGTAAAATTGTAATAATGTAATTCATTATTATGTATCTTATATGTCTTATGTTTCTTTTTTTGTTTATTCTACATTTTCTTTCATTTGTCTGTCTATTTAGGGACGTACACTGAAAATTAGTGCAAGCTAACATGTGATGGTGCAGTGCATCTGGCGTGTTGACATGTCACTGTGTCAATGTTATTGCATCTGTCGCTACTGAAATAAACACATAAATAAAATAAAATAAATTGGACTGGCTGACATCTTCAAGGTGATCTCAGCCCCCCGTGGATGTCACAATGGTGCATGAATCATCACAGTGACTAATGTGGATTTCCCAGAAATACAGTCCGTTTCTAGTTAGCATGAGACAATGACCTAATCTGTCCATTCTATTGGGAGATGACTGTGATTTTTATTTCAATGTCATGACATGGAAGCAACTTGCGTATTGTCCAATAGTGTTGGAAGCGTTGATATGTTATATTTCCAATTAAAGGTAAATGATACGTCATGTAATAAATTATGTTATGACAGTTTAAAGAGGAACTGTAGGGAAAAAAAATCTTTCCTGTTCATAACAGTTTACCTTGTTGTAGTAGTCATACACATACATTGTACGCTCAAAATTGACTAAAACGTGTAAAAAACCGATAACTTCGGACATAAACCTAGCATTTTCATGTTCAGTCTAAATCAAGTCAGTCCGAGAACATGATTGGACGCCTCTCCTTTGGGCTTTGGATGGGAGGCTATATCAAACCACACCTCCAAAAAACAAATCTTCGTTCTTAGTTTTACATTTTTTTTAAGAGGAAGAAAACCAAGACAAAATAAGACAGTGCAACCCCTATTTAATATGGTATGTTATTCAAAGCCAGGCCTACTTGTTTGAGATTGGAGCATACATTTTGATAACATATCCTATTTTTTGTTAAAACTGTTCAGACTGTTATTCGAGCATTTGTTTTGGAGCTAATAAGTTGTAGTGTCTGTGGAGATTAGGTTTGTTTTGTCTCTTATGCATTTCTGGACACTTACTGTAATGAAGCTCATGATCGCCTGGTAGAAACAGAACACTTTTTGAGAGCTGTTACGTCACTAGACAATCTTCAGTGCCTTCGAACAGAAATGAGAGAAGAAAAGAAGAAGATAGGAAAAAAGAGAGCGGAGGGGAGAGGAGGGCGGAGGAGAGGAGGGGAGAGGAGAGGTGTCTTTTGTTGGTCAGAGTTGTAATCCCCGCTAATGCAAGCCACGGGGGGTCTGCGAGCCACAGAACACCCGGACCTCTGGTATGTTCACACGGTCTTTCGTGGCCGTCTGGGGCAGGCCGATCAAAGACACTAAGAACGCAAATGATGGCGAGAGAGAGGTTCAGTACAAAATGATACACTCCAGTCCTGACACAGCATTATTGAATTTGTGATCTTTGATATTGAAATACGCTTTGATCCCCTAATTTCTCCTATGATCCATCTCTGTCAAATGCAATTTGCCTCCGGTGAATCATCTCCAAGTGGACTTCCCGGAAGCTTCTTGATGTCAGAAATGTACGATAATGTCATTTCTTCTAAGTGCATCCAGCACTTGGCACCGGCCCCTCTCTTCATTTACCGTAAGTGGAGGGGCCACTGGTCAGGTTTAATCTGTTACATCTTCATCAGAGGCATCAGGGATAAGTGAGGATAGATTACACTTATAGACACACTGAAATCGGTACTCCTTCCTTATAAGTAAACAAGTTCCATGTTTGTTTTTGTTTTTATAATGTGTGGGAATACTGCGTTTTACAAACACTATTCTATGTTCTGTAGCCTACATGATAATAAGAATGGGCGTCTGCATGACAAGCTGCAGAGACTCGCCTACTTTCTGTGCTAATTGTATCATGTTTGTCATAATGACGAAAGAATCGTTCTTCCAGAAACTCGGGAGGACCACTAGCTCATTGGACAAGACATTTGCCATTTATGGCACAGATGCTCCTCTCATTCCTGAGTCATCTCTGGCCACATGACGTCATATCGATTAGCTAATTGAAAAGCACAAACAAAGAAGCCTTGAAAGCCTGTATATTGATCAACTCTTTTACATTATTATGAAAGGGGAACATACTATAGGCTACAGGTGAAAGGTGAACAAAATGAAACTGTAGCTTATGTTGGTTTGGCATATTGACCCAATATAGACTTAGATGGACTTAGATGTTAAAGACGACTTTAACCTGTCTTAATAAACACGATGGCTCATTGCTATTTTACTGAACGCATGCAGCATCGGACGAGGCTACTCCGTATGCGCCGTGACTGCGCATGGATCGAATCACGTGGGTGGTCCCTTTAAGTTTCCATTGACAGAGGCCTGGGCATGTCACATGATGGACATGATATAATGAAATAGCAGGAACAGAGAGACGAAGTGTACGCTGGGCTGATGAAAAAAAAAACCGAAGACAATCTGCGCAATCATCTGCAAAGACCCAGAGTTGGAGGAAGAGCGGGGACCAGGTCGGGGACAGGGGCGGTCCAGAAAAAGTGCCTTAGAATATGCGTCTTCTTCGGAGAGGACATGTCACCCGATTAGGAATTGCACCTGCCTGACACACTTTTTAAAGGAGGAAAAGAGCGATTCAAAGGGCGTGTTTATGCCTTTCTGCACCTGGGAGCCGGATCGGGGCGCATTTCATAAGCGTGAGTGAAGTTATTTATAGTGTCCCATGATGGTTGATACGCAGCTGGGTATGGTCTCTCA
>NC_139674.1:14711293-14713793 GCF_951799395.1 Argentina silus
GGAGTTCCAAGAAGGGTCTTAGAATCTGGAAAAGGAATTGGGGGGTGGAGTGGTGGGGTGGTGGGGTGGTGGGGTGGTGGGGGGGAGGCTTGTGTGTGGGGGGGGGGGTTGATATCAATCAGTAGCATGTCAGCTGCAGTTACTCCGCTGTGATTCACTTCATACTCGTCTTTGATGAGTCTCCAGTCGGTAAGCCTTCATCACATCAACACAGCCTTCCCTAATCACAGTTCCTGGAACAGTTCGGTGCAACTTGACACTCAGAAACAGTGTCTTCTTACCGGAATGAGGGGAGATCACGCTCAGGTCAGCGGTGGTGTTTATGCGTGTGTCTTCAGGGGATTGATTGGTTTGATGGGTTGCCAGTCGAAGACAGACCAATAAGGAGAAGGGAGAGTCGTTGCCAGGGCCCTCTCACGAAGCGCCGGGTGATTCACCGTTTTAATGCCGCGGCGAGCGGCACAGTGGCCACAATGAATCTCGTCAGAGATCGTCTCTGGCTTCCACGTTCGTCAGACGCCTGATCTGCTTCATGTTACGTGTGTGTTTTCATGCAGGTGCGCAAGATGCTCTGGTGACTCATAATCCCCTCAATGGACACACTCACGCACTCTCCTACATGGGTCCATTGTGCGTGGGCACACACAGACGCACACACAGACGCACACACAGACGCAGACGGAGACGCACGCACGCACGCACGCACGCACACACGCACGCACGCACACAAACACGCACGCACGCACACCGATCGTATGCCGAATGCAAGCCAAAAGCACGCATGCACGCGCACAGACGCACACACACATGCACATACACGCACACACACGCACACACACACACACACACACACCCACACACACACAAATAGGTGAGTAATTCCATTTCCAGCTGGGGGGGTCTAACCTTGTTGTCTGATTATCATACAGTAACTGTCAGACCGTAGGAGTAATACTTCCTGTGTAATGATGAGGGCATCCTGTCCATCAGAGTGACACCCCCCCCCCCCCCCCCCCCCCCCGCCCCCCGCCCCCCCCCTCCCTGCCCTCCTCCTCTCCTCTCCTCCTCCTCCTCCTCCTCCTTTCATCCCTCATCCCTCTCTTGTGTGGGCCTGGGCCACCCTGTAGGCCCACATCAACACAGGGCTCTGTCTCTCTCCTCCTGCTGCTGGTGCACCGTTGAGAACACCGGGAGAACGGGCGAGCTTCACAACACTCTCTCACCCTCCCCTGAAACGCGTTACGCAGACAACTGGCCTTTTGATTACCCTGGTATGTGATTGAAGTCTTATTTCTACAGAGCACTAACACCACAGGGCATACGGAGCGCGCCTGTACAGGTTTGGACATTGAGGATGGCATTCTAACCGGCGTAGGGATAGGCTGTCTGTGCTCCAGGTGTGTGGAGCCCGTGGCACACGGACAGCAGGTAGAAACCTCGAGCCTCCGTCTGGCTCGTGTCAATGGAGCTCAGCTGGAGGGGCGGAGAATCTGGGGCTGCGGAAAAATACAGCAGACGGAATAAACAAAACAAACTCCATCCAGGCTCTTATGTAAACACGCCATCGTCACTCTCTCTCTCTTTCTCTTTCTCTCTCTTTCTCTTTCTGTTTCTCTCTCTCCCCCTCTCTCTCCCCCTCTCTCTGTGTGAACCCCGGCAGTGGGGATGGTTTAGCAGCAGGAAGGGTGACATCATCGTCACCGGGGGCAGCCAGGGCGCCATTCATGAGGCCGGTGTGTGGGAGACTCTCTCTCTGCGTGTCACTTCCTGGGAGAGAATAGAACAGGAAGCGCGGGGACGGAGGGTTGACAACAACGCTGCCTCACCTCCACAAGGACTCCTTTCACACACAGAGAGAGAGAGAGAGGAAAGGAGAGAGGGAAGAAGAGGGAGAGAGGGAAGGAGAGAGAGAGAGGGAGAAAGAGGGAGAGGGAAGGAGAGAAAGGGAGAGAGAAGGAGAGAGGGAAAGAGAGAGAGAGAGAGAGGGAGAGAGGGAAGGAGAGAGAAAGAGTGAGAGAAGGAGAGAGGGAAGGAGAGAGAGAGAGAGAGAGAGAGAGAGAGACCCCCAGGCATAGAGATGGTGGGCGTGGGGGAATCTGTAATGTTTTGTCTCTCTTATTCATTCATCCCAGAGGATACTGTTCTGCAGTGTCTGTTGCTGTTGTTGGCTTTTCTTCCTCTCTTTGGTGTGCCACTTGCTGGGTCATTTTTGTTAGATGTTACAGTGCTCCCTGGTGGCCATACTTGGAACTACAGAAATGTATTTTTCTGAAAGTAGGTCTTAAAATTCACAGATTTTATTAATCATTCAGGCTCTTAATTTCTTTAATTTTGTTATGTTGTTATTATATACACCATGGTTCCAAATGTACTCAACATTTGCTGACTGTCATGGAATTGTAGTATCAACAGTGGCAGATTAGAAACTACAACTCCCAGATAGCCGTGTATATCGTGCCTTGACATGCCCTGTGTCATTGTGTTCCCTTCGCTGTCAACA
>NC_139674.1:14716293-14776293 GCF_951799395.1 Argentina silus
ATGTAACACAATTTAAGCCGTAAACCCCACTGTAAGGGGCATAAAGCTTAAGGAGCCACAACAAGACAACTTTTTAAAAACTTTTTTTTAAATTTTATTTATCCAAGTTTCCATTTTTCAAGAGCGACCTGGTCCATTAACATTCATTCTTATAGATCTAATCACCGTAACACCTAACATTACACACAATAAAGCACTCTACAGTACCAGACACTGCACAGAACCTCCGATGGAAGAAGATAGCATCAGAAAACCCTCCCTGGAACATTAACCGTCGGAAGGTCCAGCTCCGTAAGTGGATGAATGAGATCCGAGAAGGTTCCGAAAAAGAATTAAAGGACGGAACTTTGGCTTCTTATCTTATCTCTGCTCTGTGTCCCTGTCGTCCTACGGTTACCGTGTCATGCCCCAGGTCTAACAACACACACACACACACACACACACACACACACACACACACACACACACACACACACACACACACACTGCTCTAGAAACGTTATGGGTAATAGAGGGTGTTGAACCTATGGTAGTATCGTGATCTTAGTATGAACATAATCATGGAGCTGGAGACCATCTTAGAGAATGTGGTTGAGCTGGAAGAGGAAGATGAAGAGGAGGAAGAGGAGGAGGAGGAAGAGGAGGAGGAAGAAAGGAACGTACCTCTTCACAATCAGGCCTTACAGAGGTACAGCTGTGATCAGAGGTCATTTGAAAGGTTAAATCATGAATTACTTGACGATCAACATCTGACCTTGATTTTTCAGCTCACCGTGACTCATGAATCATGATTTCGCTCTATTCTAAAACCTTCCGTGGTTCTACTTTAGAACACAGTACAGGTGAGTCTGGAGGACGCAGAAATCAAGAGTGTTTGATACCGTTCCTCGTTCCAGTTCATGCATCGTACAGTGAGCCCGTCCTCTGATGTTTCCCTCCACTGCCGTTTCCATCCAATCAGTGGGGGTTTCTAAAGAGCCTTGTTGTCCTCGCACCTCCCGGGACATTTGTCATCTTCTCCTTTCACCCTGATGGCCATGACTGAGTCAGATGCAAACACAGGCATCAATGCATTCAGTGTGTGTCCTCTCTCCTCGTGAATCTGTACAGGTACTTCTTAGGTGATTCATAGGTGAGCCCCTACTGGCTTCTCTGTCAAGAGCACTGGGGTGTTTTCAGTAATACTTCTCATACGTTCTTCTGCAGTGAGCACAAGTCAGTTCATCTCGATGTGACACCACCACCTGGTCAAATGATTTGGAAAAAACGACAACATTTGTGTTATTATGGCTAAGAAACTAGTGAATTAATACTGCCAAGCATTACCACACACAGGAAGGGAACGTGCTGTTTGTGATGCAGATTGACTGAGAAAAAATGCAGAGATGTAATTAAAATGGAATTAACACAAGTGCCGTAGGAGAAAAGAAAAGAAAATTGCGAGGTAAAACGGGTTCCACAAGAAGCCTATGACATCACAGAGGAACTCTAGAAACTCAAGAAGTTTAGAATGCTCTTTGACATTCCAAATGTGATTAAGGATATTTGCTACCCTCTGAATCACAAAATCATAATACCAGCTTGTTTCAGATCCCTCTATGAATAATATGGCTAAAAAGTAAGGTCTTATCACAATGGCAAACATTGATATGATATATTTGTAGGCCTATGCAACTGTCGTTGTCATGATTGACTATAATTATTGACTGTAATGTTTGTAATGTTTAAAGTGTCATTTGATTTGAACTGTACAGGGCTTTAGGGAATAAAATGGCAGAGGCTTTCCTCAAACCGGTAAGCAAGGATGAGGTTATTGCTCCGAAAGCCCGTGAGATCTATCAGAAAGCAAAAGGTGAGAAAGTCATTTTGTGGACATACTGTATAGGATACAGTTCTTACATATGTGTCTCTTATGTGAACCTAACTTTCTTAACTGAGGACAATAAAGCATCTATCTATTTATGTGTCACAAGAATAATAATCAGTGTTTGACAGATGCTCAGCTTCTTACATTTCTACACTATTATAGATGCACATTATTGGTGTACATTTGAAATAAAGAAACAAAAACACAAGCTCATATTTAATATTTTTTGTGTCCTGGATTCAGTCCTGGATTCAAAAGAGATCTGGAACATTCTGAGGGAGGAGTCAGAGTCCAAACTGGCTCGGATGGAGATGGCCATAGACGGTCCCTCCGTGATCAAGGTCTCTGTCTGCCACACATCACATCTCACACAGAACACAGTCTGACAAATTCTGGAAATTACGAAATTCTCAATTAAGAGACTCCAATGCAATACCTTGCATGATGTTTCTCCCCCACTTGTGCGCTTGACTGCTCTCTCTCATCTCTCTCTCCCCATCTCTCTCTCTCTCTCCCTCTCTCTCTCTCTCTCTCTCTCTCTCCCTGTCCAACCCAACGAGCCTACCGGTCGCTGTCTTTCTCCCTCCAACCCACCTGTCAGGCGTTCAATGAGCGTATGGAGTGTAAGAAGCTGTTGGAGTTGCAGGGCCTGGGGAAGTCCCACCGCCGTATGAGTCGGGTGGCTCTCATGTTTAAGGCCTCGGTGTCCAACCTGGACAGGACGGCCCTGCTGATGGCCAACAACCCCCTGCCAGACTTACACGCCCTGCAGGGTGGAGACAGCCCTGCCAAATACGTGGTTGATGACATCCTTTCAAAGGCAAGATTCCACCCATAGACGATTTACCTCCCAAAGTCACCTCATGGGGGTGACCAAGCTTGACCCATGTACGTTCACATTCATGGCATTTAGCAGACGCCTTTATCCAAAGCGACTTACGACAAATGCATTTGTCTAAGTAAGTGAAGCATCTATCCACCCCACACATATCACGCTCACACTCACACACATATCACGCTCACACTCACACACATATCACGCTC
Source organism: Argentina silus (assembly GCF_951799395.1). Classification (NCBI taxonomy): domain Eukaryota; kingdom Metazoa; phylum Chordata; class Actinopteri; order Argentiniformes; family Argentinidae; genus Argentina; species Argentina silus. The sequence continues at coordinate 14,719,205 of NC_139674.1, forward strand.
GCACTCACACACATATCACGCTCACACTCACACACATATCACGCACACACTCACACACATATCACGCACACGCTCACGCTCACATATCACGCTCACACTCACATCACACTCACACACATATCACACTCACACACATATCACGCTCACACACACATATCACGCTCACATATCACTCTCACGCGCACACTCACACACATATCACACTCACACACATATCACACTCACACACATATCACACTCACACACACATATCACACTCACATATCACACTCACATATCACACTCACATATCACACTCACATATCACACTCACATATCACACACACATATCACACTCACATATCACACTCACATATCACACTCACACACATATCACACTCACATATCACACACACATATCACACTCACACACACATATCACTCTCATTGGATGCATTCCACAGTTCAGTCTTACCCTCAGAACATGGTACTGACAGAGTCTTTTGACAATAACATGCTTTAATAAGTCGGTGCATCCAATGTTCCCTCAGAGGCTGGAGCCCACTAGAGGCCGCCAGAGTGGTTTGGCTCCACTGAGATGTCTTTCCAAGCCTCCACCTCAGATACCAAGAGAGGCCAGCCAGCAGAGCAGGTGTGTTCTATTACAGTAGGAAAGAGTTACTGTATCAGTCATGGATGGCATGATCATGAAGCACTGCAGCCAAGGGGTTGTGGTATTGGACAGAGAACTAACAGCAACGGCGCCTTTGAAAGATCATATTTCCATTTGTATTTGTACATCACCATGGGTGATGGATAGAAATATGATAGCGGTGGCAGGTAGCCTAGAGGTTAGAGAGGCCGGCCAGCAATTGACAGGTTGCTGGTTTGATCCCCGCTCCAGGAGGGAGCCGGATGTGAGCTGGTAACTGGAAGGTTACTGGCATCATATCTAAGGCTCCTACCACTGCTGTTGTGCCCTTGAACAAGGCACTTAACCCCTAACTGCTCCAGGGGTGCTGAATATGGCTGACCCTGTGCCCAGAGCTCTGTTCTCCCTTGGGTGTGAATGTGTGTCTCTCAGAGAGAGGGAGGCCAGTGTGTGTGTTGTCTCGGGGGGTCGGTGTGCATGTATCACATTCCTACAATTGAGGAGAATTGATTGCATGGCCAAATAAACAGTCTTCTTCTATGTGAAGTTAGTGTATTAATGGAGGAGACCGTGTACTTTGTTGTAGTCAAGTCAGCAACATCAGACATTTCCCCATCCTCCTTTTGTTTCTCTATGGACATGGACAAACCAACGGGTCCACAGGCCTCTGTCAGAGATGCCGACAAGCCTCAATGTGCAGTTCTCTGAGGACAGGTCAATGTTTTCAGATAGGGACACCGAACAAGAAGGTATTTGCATGCAGTACCTGCAACACCTCTGTGATGATGATGATGACGACGACGATGATGATAGTGGGATGATGAGTGTGTGTGTGTGTGTGTGTGTGTGTGTGTGTGTGTGTGTGTGTGTGTGTGTGTGTGTGTGTGTGTGTGTGTGTGTGTGTGTAAAGTTACAGTTCAGAGCAGTGCCCTCTGGGAGCCTCTTACCCTCTCGGCCCTGCTGGAGACCGCGACCACGATAACAGCGCCAGGACAGGGGGCATTCCGATATGGACAGACGCCCTACTGGAACGTGACGAGCAGCTCTGAGCTGACTCTAGACTGACACCGGCATCCACACATACTCATTTCACCCTGTGTATGATTTTGGAGATGTATCCGTGTTGGAATTCACAATAAATATTTTAGCAGGAGCTTCAAGGGTGAAAATATTATTTTGGGATTTGCATTTGCACCTGTCAACTAGGATTGAGTGAGACACAGTGTGTGTGTGTGTGTGTGTGTGTGTGTGTGTGTGTGTGTGTGTGTGTGTGTGTGTGTGTGTGTGTGTGTGTGTGTGTGTGTTTTCAACCAGATATTGTTCTGTTATTAACATCACACCAGATGGAGAAGAAAAAAACCATACACCAGATGGTCTCAACTGCTTTTTTAAAATGATTTTCTTGACATTAAAGTTTAGAATAGATCTTGGAATCTCGGAAGCAGGAGAGTTTAGGGAGACCAGTTCAGAGAGGCCAAAGAGCAAAACATGCGCTACGCTGTCCTGGGAGAAATGTATATTGTGTGGAGTTGTTATTTTGCAGAGAACTAGAACAGTGCATCAGCAAGTTCATTGACCTATCCCTGGCTATTGTTATAGGACGCCCCGCCCCACTCAGAGCTGTTCATTTGTGTTCCGCCCCGCCTGTTAAATTGATATCCTAGCAACCGGCGCCTCTGGTCTTTTCTTATTGGTCATTGTTCGGATTTCCGCCATATTCAAACAGCCGTCCCTTGCGGTTTGAATTGACCGATCCGCTATCCCGTAGTTATTATATCTCATAAATATAGTAAGTTTGTTACTTAAAAATCAGCAGTACTTTAATCTCTGGTTCAACATTTCAAATGGAGGACACCGGTGATGCACAAGCCCGGACAGAGACGGTGAAGGTTGACAGACCGAAAAGAAAGGCAGGCATGAAGAGGAGGTTCATTGACGATGCAGAGACGTCCCCCGACAGCAATAACAACACCAAACGGTGAGGCGACACGAACATAAGACTGTTAGCTAGTTACACGAGAAAACCGATCAAAGTGGTCCTCACTGTACTGTACATAAGCAGTTAGTAACACACTCCCGCAGCATTCACATCATGTGTAGTGAATATTTGTTTGGATAGCTAGCCGGCTCGCTAACACGGGACGGGTCTCGTCCGGCGTGTCAGCAAAGGTTTAGTCCTGACTGATACATATGCTCATGGATACATACATACATACGTAGAAATGTATTTTGAATCAGCACACAGTTTGACATTACCCGGAATAGACATGTATTTTGCATATTTGATGAGCTTTCGTTTCACGTCATAGCCCAGCTTGTTTTTTATAGACAGTCGTACACATTCCTCACCACCAGGGGGCGGTAGAGAGCTACGAACAGAGTTGACTGTTCATCAAAAAGGGATATGCGACGGCACGTGTGCTTGTTGTGGTTGTCAGATGGACCCATGGATATGGATCAGGGTTGGCACCATTCACAGGCCTGCAGGACTGTCTCATGACGGGACTTTGCACTTATTAAGACAACTCGTAAAGATAGCTGGCTGCTCTGGGTCCATAATATTTCTATAACTTCTACTCCTTAACTTCGTACGTGATCAGAAACATGTATATTTTTGCCAGACGAGAGAGAGAGAGAGAAGGTCATTATTCCATGCATATTACTCATCCAGAACTGCACTTACTGCGGCTACTAGTATCATCTTTTGCCTGTGGCCTCTGTTTGAGTGTGTGACAGCTTGGATGAGATTCACCAGCCTTATAACAAACAGATCATATTTGGCCATTTAAGTTTCATCCGACAGCAGACAGACACTGACAAATGGCACTTTATTTTGGGGGCAGTGAACCACTGAGAAAGTTTCTGTTGGCAAGGGGAACCGATAGGCTTTCCATGCGTTGTGCCAAAAGGCCCTTTACCCACTGTTGCTCAGTACGAAAAACAAGGAAAAATATGACCCAGAATTTGACCCGCATAACTAAAGAGGGAAAAAAGGGGAAATTGGGTTGATGGACACTGAACCATGATACGTTTGTTATGACAATATTATTGTAATAGGTGTGATTAATTAGCATGGTTTAGGTTGTGGCTACTGCACTAACTGTGAGGCAACATGAAGCCGTGTCTTTGACGGTGACACTCACTAGCTGCTAAATAATTCCGGAACACTCCACCACCACCTAGGGTTCCAGGTATTGTATGTGGTATCTACCTACAACAGTACTTGGCATCGTAATTTATGCGATATTTCTGGCGAATAAAGTCACCTGTGGCACTCTAGAATGTTAAAGAACAATTTGGGCGACTTTATTCACCCTCAGCACTGAATGAGGTAAAGATTCCTACTTCGGTTACGAAGTCTAAGTCTACATGTCTGTCTGTGCAGGTTGCATAGTAGTCAAGGTCAGCTACAGCATCTGTGTAACCCACAGTAAACCCCTCTGAGTAAGAATCATATCCCTGCTCGTGACGTCCAATTACAAGCCCCAGGGACTGACCTTTGCCCCCTGGAGAATACACCTCAGTGTAGTAAGGGCAGAATTGCCATTTATGCTCCAAAAAAAAGTACCACGACAACAAACTATAGCAAACTATACTCACGCAAAACTGGATTGCGAAAAGTGTAGTAATTTATATCGTTAACAAAAGCATTGCGTGTCATAATGCATTGAGTAATGTATCCAATATCACATTTCCCATACAATGAGCTGTTTTGAAAGCTGATAGCCATTGTGCTGGTGTGTGTGGCCTTTTATGCATATGTGATTGATGTCACTTCACAATCACATTCGTCATAGTAATCAGCCTGGGGACAAAGGTCTGTTTCACTATGTGTGTGTGTGTGTGTGTGTGAGCTGTAGGTGGTATGAGTCAGTGTATTAGCATCATGCTTGGCCTTGCCTTTGTTTGTTTGGTGTGTGTGAAACTGAAGCAGGCTCATGCTAACTAAACAGAGGCCTCCCTCCGCCTCCACTGCTCCACGGCTTCTCATGAGCTCACATCACCTGCTGACACTGTCTCTGGCCCCCAGGTACAGATGTCAAAGTAGACTCCCTCAGACATACTCACACACGCACACACCTGGTCTTCTCATGCGAGACAAGCCGCCAGGTGCACCTGTCTCTGTTGAGCAGGTCAGTATTAAGTGCAGATATCTGCCATCGGGAACCTTATGAGTCTGGTGCAGTCATGGAATAAAGGCCTATAACTTAATAATATATATATATAATATACGCCATTTAGCTGATGCTTTTATCCAAAGCGACTCACATTGCAGTGAGTGCATACATTTCAGTATAGATGGTCCCAGCGGGAATCAAACCCACGACCTAAGCGTTGTCAGCGCCATGCTCTACCAACTGAGCCACAGAGGACTTCATTCACAATGAGTTAATAGCATAGGACATTGTGTTATTGTGACCCGGAGAGGCTTGAAAACATGCATTACACACGTCAGAATCTAAAAGAATATAAGTTCTATGAATATGTGTTTGTCTGTCTTCTCTCCAGTGTGTTAGGATCGTGAAATGTAGGCATAACCTGCTAACCCGGCCCACTACAGTGATGTCATTTAGAACTAATAGCCTAATAATAATAATAATAATAATAATAATAATAGCCTAGCCGATTGTACATTAGCGAGGAAGAGCAATCCCCCAGAAAAAACAACACATGATTAAGTCCAGACCACATTTGTAAAAGGGCCTGGCCTAAACGTTCCCAGCCTCCTGGAGACATTCTTGTCTGCATTATTACACCGTGTACCTTTCAGAGTAATTGCTAGGAGTGTCTGTGTTATGCTAAATAGTTTCGCGACACACAGGAGTGGTTGGTCGCGTTCAATTGTTGGCTACATACCTCCGTTGGGCATAGTCCCCCCCCCCCCCGTCCGTGCCCTCCTCCTCCCTGCTTGTTTTTCCTGACTCCTGCGTGAGAAATAGTTGCCTGGCCGTGTGATGTAACTGTCTGCCGGTCGCCGGTCGCCGAGAGGAGCTTCCAGGGGCCCAGGATGCCTGTCATTCCTTAGTGGCGCTCCCCGGTGCTGTGGTTGGTCTGTTGGTCTTCCCGAGGAGCCTGTTTTGCATTCCGGAGACACTTGTAAGTCACACAACCACAACCACAACCACCCAGGCTGCTCCATGCATCACCTCACATACCGCAGGGTCCTGTCTCTACGGAACACAGACACACACACACACACACACCTCTGTCTCTACAGAACACACACACACCTCTGTCTCTACAGAACACACACCCAGATTCTCAGAAGGCAGCAGGATAACAGTTACATCATCACCTCGCATAGCTTTGCTTATTAGCTCAGATGTCGCAGGAATGTCCGGGTCTAGACCTAATGCACAGGCGTGGATCTGCTACTGCAGCACACACACACACACACACACACACACGGCCTACAGGTTCTCACAGCATCTCCATGGCACCACCATGGCACCGAGTCTCATAGCATCACCATGGCACCACGCTTTCTGGCGTCCCTTCAGCATCCTCCCACACCGTGTTGCCTGTCAGGTTTGATAACGTTTCTGTGGTTACGCTTCACCAAACTCATGTGAATCACTGTCTACATATTTCAAACCCAAACACACACCCACACCAAAGGGTGTTATCTCTCTCAGTTCAATCAACACAACCAAATCAAGTCAACTCCCCCTCCTTTTCCCACGTATGGTCTGGTCCGGTCCATTGATTAACCCATTTGTGCCGACTGCCGCGCGACATCTACCGCCGGTTGCTGCGTTGCGCACATTTGAATTTACCGCCATTTTTGATTTGTCGTAATTTTCATGAGTGCAGCATATAATGCACTGTCATTGGTTCAAATACACATGAGGTGGGTCTTGTTGATTTTTTAAAACCACGTGAGCACCCGAATGTCTTGTCGTGTCGCGGAAAATCAATCAGACATACAAGTGCGTTCGGCGAACCACACGACATTTGGGTCAACAAGACCCACCTCATGTGTATTTGAACCAATGACAGTGCATTATATGCTGCACTCATGAAAATTAGTCACAGTTCAGGCCGTACCACTGATGGATCAGGCAGTGTGAACAGGGTGTTTGACTGCTTGGATCGTACAGCAACAGCTCCTACAGTACTATGCTCACACATACAGTACCAATCAAAAGTTTGGACACATCTTCTCATTCAATGGTTTTTCTTTATTTTTTTAAAATTATTTTCTACATTGTAGATTAATATTGAAGACAAAACTATGAAGGAACACATATGGAATTATGTAGTAAACAAAAAAGTGTTAAACAAACCAGAATATGGTTTATATTTTAGATTCTTCAAAGTAGCCACCTTTTGCTTTGATGACAGCTTTGCACACTCTTGGCAAGGTGTGTCCCAACCTTTGACTGGTACTGTATGTCCGTCTCTGGTGCTGTAGGTCCGTCTCTCCTGACAGCCACTGACCGCGGCTCTCCATCGTACTGGTCTGTTGACGAAGGTGTTGGATGGAGGAGCGGTTGTTGTTGTTGTGGTTGTTGTTGTTGTTGTTGGTGTTACATTTACATTTATGGCATTTAGCAGACGGCTTTATCCAAAGCGACTTACAACAAATGTATTTGTTGAAGTAAGTGAATCATCTATGCATCAGTCATTATAAGATAAAGTAATCAGTGCTCAGACCAGGGGCCATAGGCAGTCACAAGGCCAGAAGGAGGATTTTTTAATTTATTTATGAACAGGAGTGACTGTTGCTGCTGAGGCCAACCACCTGCAGTGACCTTTAACACTCAAGTGCTACACAGGCGCACATTTCTGGCCTTCCCAGGACACCCAGGCGGTCCCTCTCTCTATTTTTGTCATGTAACCTACAGTGACAGTTGAAAGTGTCCAGTAGGCTGCCTGTGTGTGTGAGGGGGTGGGGGGTGGGGGGGGCAGGGGTGGGTGGGGGTAGATATTGTCTCTGGTCACTCCCTTCTGTGCTTCCTCTTGTCTTTTCTCTCTCTTTGTTGACTCTGCTCTATGTCTCTCTGCCTCTGTCTCTCTGCCTCTGTCTGTCTCTGTCTCTCTCTCTCTTTGTTGACTCTGCTCTATGTCTCTCTGCCTCTGTCTCTCTGCCTCTGTCTGTCTCTGTCTCTCTCTCTCTTTGTTGACACTGCTCTATGTCTCTCTGCCTCTGTCTCTCTCTCTCTCTCTCTTTGTTGACTCTGCTCTATGTCTCTCTGTCTCTGTCTCTCTCTCTCTCTCTCTCTTTGTTGACTCTGCTCTATGTCTCTCTGCCTCTGTCTGTCTCTCTCTCTCTCTGTCTCTCTCTCTCTCTCTCTCTCTCTCTCTTTGTTGACACTGCTCTATGTCTTCCTGCCTCTGCTTCGTGCGTTGTCTTTTTCCATCACTAACGGTCAGTGTGTAGCCAGACACGGACCACACGGAAGGTGGTGTGACGCTACAGCTGCGTGGGGGGGGTGGGGGGGTTCGGCTGCTCCCCATGCATAGATGGAAGTGCTGTGTCACTGGACAAGTGGCACCTGTAGCAACAATATGTCGGCAAACAGAATAACTTGGCCAACAGAATGACTGGAAGGACTTGGCCAATAGAATGACTGGAAGGACTTGGCCAATAGAATGACTGGAAGGACTTGGCTAGCAGCGACAGTAGGAGCACAATGAGAGACGGAGCGTCCAGAGGGATCAGTGATTTTAGACGCATTGCACCGTAACACAGATTTCAGTGTCCGTCCCCAAATAGACAGAAACAAACAGAAACAAAAGATATAGGATAACAACACGTTGATTCAGGGGGTTTCGAAGGCCCAGATCCTTTCTAGGTCCCTTTGATGTTTTAGATGATCATGTTAGCAGATCTTTTAGGGTTTGGGTTAGAGTTAGAGTTAGGGTTAGGGTTGGGTTAGGGTTTGGGTTAGGGTTGGGTTACGGCTTGGGTTAGGGTTGGGTTAGGGTTTGGGTTAGGGTTGGGTTAGAGTTAGGGTTGGGGTTGGGTTACGGTTGGGTTAGGGTTAGGGTTGGGTTGGGGTTGGGTTAGGGTTGGGTTAGAGTTAGGGTTGGGTTAGGGTTAGGGTTGGGTTAGGGTTGGGGTTAGGGTTTGGGTTTGGGGTTTAACCCTCTTCTCCTAAGGTGCCAGATAAGATGAAGGATCTCTGAGAATAGCGTACGTGCGGGCCGCTGCTCCCTGCTCCTCTCGCCCTGTCACCCAGTCATTACTCATGTACGGTTGGTCGTGTGGTTATCAGCGTGTGATAGGCCCAAATAAAAAATCCAATCCGTCGTCATGTGGCTGGCGGAGGTTTAAGGTGTGTTGTGGACAGGGCGCAGGTCTGTGTTGTGTAATAATCTACTCACAGAGAATAGATTGTGCGTTGCGTGTGTCTGGGTCCCTTAGCCTGGCCTAATCTACCCCCCTGGAATGGTCGCTCTGATTGAAGATAACCTTGATGAGCGTGAGAACGCAAGTCTTGTTGGTCTTTCGTAAGGGGGGTACATGTCGTGGAGGAGGGTTGGGGGGTTGGGGGGGGACAGTTGCCCCCCAAATATAGGCTTGTAGCTGGGTGCTCCTCCTGTGTGTGTGTGTGTGTGTGTGTGTGTGTGTGTGTGTGTGTGTGTGTGTGTGTGTGTGTGTGTGTGTGTGTGTGTGTGTGTGTGTGTGTGTGTGTGTGAGGGGTCTGTTGGGGTCCTATAGATAGATGGAGAGAGAGAGAGGAGAGCGTTGTGAGGACAGTTTGAAAATCCTCTAATCCGTGTTTTACACAAGTTAGGGGCTGAAGGGTGGGATCTCTGGCTGGGCGTCTGTCTGTCTGTCTGTCTGTCCTGGGCTTGTTGGGCGTCTGTCTGTCCTGGGCTGGCTGGAGGATGCAGCGAAGGGGACATCGCTGTGGCTGCGGCCACACAAGACTGAGGCTGTGGTATGTAACGGAGAACACTGACGCAATGACACTAGAGCATGGGGGGGGTCTGTCTGTCGGGGGGGGGGGGTCTGTCAGGCGGAGGTCTGTCTGGCAGGTTGCACTTGATGACTGAGGGGATGACTGAGGGAATGGCTGTGTGTTTGTATATGTCACACAGTTCCTGTACTTCACCAACAGTTCTTTACGGTGTCACGACACTCTGGCGAGCTTGCACAGTTACACAGTTGCATGGTGAGGTTTGGGTATTATTATATTTCTATATTATTGTATTTCTATATTATTGTATTTCTATATTATTGTATTTGGCCGTTGTGTTGTTGTTGTACTTGTTGTGCGTTTTTGGATTGTAGTGGTGTCAGACAGTTCCATTTTGGTATTTAGGGGTATAGTAAAGTAGTTATTCAGTAGTAAAGGTTGTTATTCTCAAACTAACTAACTCCCTAAGTTCACGTTGTCCTCCTCTCTCTCCTCCATCCAGGCCTCTGCGGAGAGGGAACTCCTTCACCTTCCTCACCCCTGGACCTCAGTGGGACTTCAGTCTGGTGAGTACAACCTCCTTCCAGCATGGTTTTCACAGGCTCCGTTCTCTGGTGTGTTTACATGTAAATGATTTAAAGTACAGTGCATTCGGAAAGTATTCAGACCCTTTCGCTTTTTCCACATTTTGTTAATGTTACAGCATTCTTCTAAAATGGGCTCAGTTCAGTTTTTTTCCTCATCAATCTACACAATACCCCATAATGACAGAAAGAAATGTTTGAAATGTTTGCTAATTTATTAAAAAATGAATTGAATCCATTTTAGAACATTTAGAACATATGTTCTGTAACATAACAAAATGTGGAAAAAGTGAAGGGGTCTGAATACTTTTGGAATGCACTGTACTTGGATGATCGATGGAGGAAGGAAGGAGGAGATGGAGGAGGAGAAGGAGGAGGAGAAGGAAGGAGATGGAGGAGATGGAGGAGGAGAAGGAAGGAGGAGGAGATGGAGGAGGAGAAGGAAGGAGGAGGAGAAGAAGGAGGAGAAGGAGGAGAAGGAAGGAGAAGGAGGAGAAGGAGGAGGAGAGCTATTGTTGCATTTCGTCTGGTCTCTGTACTCTTTCTTTCTCCATCCCGCCATCATGTGACACAACCAAGGTGCCCCAACATGTTCCCCTGTCCTCCATGTTTCTTCCTGGCATGGGGACAAGGTCTTAACTGGAGAGAACCTGTTCTTCCCTGTCAAAACTTAGTTGTTTTTGCGTTCAATCTCGTCCTGTGTTTTTAAAACAGTCACGGAACGCAGGGATGCTGTTCATTCTCATAGCAGCACAGCGAACGGGCCGCTCCTATTGGCTCACTGTTGCTGCAGTATCCACTGATACGCCACTTTTTTTTGGTCATTATTATTATTATTATTTTTTTAAATGGCTTTTCGTAGCGTCGCATTTACGAAGCATTGAATTACTGATCAAAAAAACAAAAACATCGGGCACAGTGGCAAGGGAAGAAACTCCCTGGGAGGAAGAAACCTTGAGAGGAACCAGACTCCAAGGGGGACCCACCTTCCTCTGGCTGATCAGGTGCTGAACGGTGACGTAATGCGGAATGCCGATCCGAAACCGGCATTGTTTACAGCAGCCGTAATCACCGCGCCCGGCGTGAAGCTCTGGAACGGCCAGAACCGCTCCGACATCGTCAGTCAGGGGTTCTGTAACGGACACCTCTGCATGCCAGCAGCCCAGCTTTCCTGGCAACACTCGGCACCTTTTCTGAGGGTGACGTCTGTGCGTTCGTTCAATCCTCTGTTTATGGACTCGTTAAAATGGCGTGACAACCTCGCGGCTGACGCAGGCCCGGCCCGGCCCGACGGCGTCCCCGCTCCTGATTCTCGGATACCCAAAAGCCAAAAGACCATACAAAGAGGAGAGTTAGCCTCCTCCTATCCTCCTCCCCCCACACTCCCCCCCCGCCTCCCCCCTCAACATAACGGAATGAGCATCAAGGAATGACAGCTATGGTCGACCCGCCCGGTGTTTACAGTAAACCCAAATGAGATCGGTGATTGGAAACAGAGGAGAAGGGAGATTATCGGAAGGGGGGGGGGAACGGAATGACGACAAGACCCTGAGCATTCCAGGGTTTATGGCTGAACAACCGACCGACCGACCGACCGAACCCTATCCATCAGTCATCTAAGGAGAGAGGGGGGGGGGGGGGGGTTAAAAAGAAGGGAGGGAGAGAGAGAGAGAAGGCCAGAAGCACTTCATCTCGTGCCAAACGTTGCCTTTGATTCCCCCTAATGTCTTTAAACTGGCACGCTTCGCTCCTCCGCCAAACAGATGGCCCTCGTTAGCTCCCTTGTTAGCGCCCCCCCCCCCCCAAATGACTCTCTCCGTTATCCCACCTTTAATACATCTAAAACCCTAAACATTTAAAAGAGACCTTGGATTCCTTTCTTCTCCTTTGTCTCCCCCTTTGTCTCCCCCCCCCTCTCTCTTATCTCTCTACCCCTGCACTTGAAACCTGAATTAGGTTAGCCCAGGTCTCTGGCTTTGATGTGGGTGAGGGACTTTTTGGGAGGCTGGGTCTGCTACAGGTAGGAGTGGGGTGGGGTAGGAGTGGGGTGGGGTAGGGTAGGAGGGAGGACCGAGGCGTTCTTGATGCATTCTCTCAGACTGCATAAGCGAGGCCTCTGGGCTTTTTGTAGCGTTGAGAATGTGATTTAAGTCACCCCCCCCCAGGGTGCCAAGAAGTGACAGATCAAAAGCGATCTGCTGTTGTAGGAATGTGAAGGTAATTAACAGAAGGAATTGCAGCTCTTTCTGTCTCTCTTGAGCGACGTGTTCAGGCCGTGAGAATGTCAAAGTCAGCATCGCGTTCCGGAATATGCAAACATTCTTTCTGGAAAACAGATATGTGCGTGTCTGTCTGTGTGTGCTGTGCAAGTGTCCTAATTAAAGTACATTAACGCCATTAACCATACCTTGAATGCTTTGTGCTGGTAATTGCATAGCGCCAGGTAGTTTGTGTATTCTGGCAGCAGACCGTGGTTTTTATTGTGTCATTTCCATGTGACAGAAAGAGGGAGGGAGAGGGAGGGAGAGACTATCCCAGGTTGCTGTTACTCAGTTTCCCCACCCCCACTCCCTTTGTACACCTCTCTCTCTTTCTTCTCTCTCTCTCTGTCTCTCTCTCTCTCTTTTTCTCTCTCTGTCTCTGTCTCTCTCTCTGCAACAAATGGTTATCAATTTTTCCATCAAGCAGTTGAATGATTAACACACACTGCCAGGTTCCCTCTCCTATCTAACCCGGCTCCGCACTAAAGCACACGAGGTGCAGCTAGGTTTGAACATTCAGCCCATGATGTCATGGTAATGTGAAACTGTCTAATTTGCGTGGGCAGCAGTAGGCAGTTGAAAGAGACTCTCAGCAAAATGCAATCCTACTTTTGTTCTGTCTGAAAGTGGTGAAACCTGTGTGTGTGTGTGTCTCAGTTTCTGTTTGATACTGTATCTGCCAGTGTAAATGTGTGTTTGTCTCTGTCTGTTTGTGTGCATGTGAGTGGGTCCTGACAGGGTGGTGCTGTCTTCTGTGGGTGGCAGGTTTCATCAACTGGATGTATGGTGCAGTCTTTCCATCCCACCTCCCCCGGTCAGCCTTTTGTTCTCTCCCACCCTTGATCATTGTGATGGTCTGATTCACCCCACTCAGGTTCCTCCCTCCTCCTAACGGCCTAAGAGAGTTTTGTACACTCAAAGTATTTAAGCACTCTGGTCTTTATAGAACCGTCAAAGGTGTGAGTTTTTTTTGTTTGTGTTTTTTTTGTTTTAGAAGCCATCCGGTGCAGCGCTTTGATTTGTCCTTCAGCCTTTTTTTTTTTTAATGGTTCAGGTTCATTAATATCCCATTCAGTCATACATAAAGACACAAGGCTAAAGCTGCTTGGCTAATGAGCCATTTTGTAGCTGCTGGATGATGATGATGATGATGACTGTCTGCATTTTGGCTTTTGATCAGACGGTGAATGAAACCTCCCTCATTAATCTGAGCACCGTCAACGAGACGGCATTGATTAGCCTCGCTGCACGCCCCTGCTCTCCTCATTAGCTTTAGCAACGGTCCCCCCCCCCCCCCCCCCCCCCGTTCACACACACACACACACAGCACAGCCCTTAATTGGAGTTCAAATGGAGAGTAAAGCTACTGCACCCAACAGCGACTGTGTGACAGTTTGTTTGATTAGCAGTAGCGCTGCTGCTGCTGTTGTAAACCATCTTTGTTAGCCGAGGCCAACAGAATGAATCAGAATCAGAATCATTTTTCTGTTGGGGGGGGGGGGGGGGGGGGGGGCAGTCAAGATGGCCGCCATCGTTAATGCACTCTAAGGACACAAGCACAGAGCCCTGGGGGGGCTGCAGCAGCGGTCAACCATGCCTCAGCCCCCCCCCCCCTCCCACACACACACACACACACACACCTCCCAGGCCTGCCAGACTTCTCACCTACCAGCTGGTCATCATCTCCAGGTGTTAAAGTGTTCCTCTGCTTAATTAACCCTTTCCTGTCCTCAATGGGACCCCCAGCGGTGACCATTGTGCCCTGGTCAATAGAGCAAGCAGTGGGGTAGTTCTACCCTGCACTGGGGCTATTCCCGTTCTTGGCCTGGGGCTGAGACTGAGAAATGGGGTGTTTTGGAGGGGGGTTTTTTTGGGTCGTCTTTTCTTTTCTGACTGTGACGAGCATTGAAGAGCAGCAGGAATCCAGACTGAGATTGTGACTTGTGGGTTCTTCTCTCTTGTCTGTGTATTGGAGAGGTGTTTGTAGCGTGTGGCTGTTTGTGTTTCTGCCTGTGAAAAGAAGTGTCACTCTGTCTGTGTTGATAGGGATGCCGTGTGAAAACGCTGTAGATTCCGCCGTAGATTAAAAACCCATCTCTTCAGGCTACATCTTAACAGTCCCTCCTAAAGACCTCTTCATCCCCACTACCCCCCCAGTACAAGTTCTCTCCTGTTAATAAAAGAAAAGAAAAAAAGAAAGGCTTCTGGCATGACGACTGCCAATGGCCCCTGGTGTGAGCATTGATTACTTTGTCTTATGATGACTGTTGGATAGATGATTCACTTACATAAACAAATGTATTTGTTGTAAGTCGCTTTGGATAAAGGCGTCTGCTAAATGCCATGAATGTAAATGTAAAACGTGTCTGTGCTTCTCTATCTACATTCAGCATCTTTTTTCTTTTTTTTATAATTATTTTTTTAAGGGTTTGTTTTTCTCTTCCACAGAAGCGGAAGCGCAGGGAGAAGGATGACGATGCGGCCAGTCTGTGCAGCTTTGACTTCAAGGTAAAATACACAATGGACAGAGCCGGCACCATAACACTGACCTGTACAGTGTACACCAGGCCCGATCAGCTCTGCCTCGTGTCAGAAGGCAGAACCGTGGATACACAGTCTGGCAGACTGTTTGACAGTTGGATTGTTAATGGGCAGCCATTTTGGCGCCCCAGAGTTCTAGTCATTGTTACTTAAATTATATTCCGTTCTAGATTAGAATGTTCTCGTCATGATGGATGCTGGGGCAGTTAGCTGGACTCTCGGCAGTGGGCCAAGCCTAGGTTGTTTGTTTGTGAGTGAGGCCTTACCTTATCACCCAAAACCATCAAGATAAAAACCCTGTTTGTTTGCCTGCTTCCAGTAACTACCACCAAAACCCATTCACTCAAGGTTGGGGAATTGTATCACGAAATCTACTGTAATAACACCAAACTATGATGCTTAATTTAGAAAGCTGACAATCAGGACCAGTTGGTTTGCGAAACGTCTGGTCTATACTGGCTGTATTGTTCTGGCATTTGGCATACACACACACACACACCTAAATTCCTTGAGGAGGATTCAAACGTGGGATGTTTTTTTTCTTATCAAGACTCTTCTGTAGCAACGCACTCAGTCATCCTAGTTTCAAATATCAACATGATAACATTACTCAGCATCCTCCTGTTCCAGTGTGCTGAAACCGAAATGAGTACGCTGTCTTTGCAATACTAATGACGAAGTAGGGGTGTTTGTGGGGGATCTCCAACCGCCAGTACTGCTGAACACACCACGCCTAAGAACTGAGAAAAGAAGAGTTTACTGTAAGAGAGAGAGCTGTTTCTCTGAGACCTATCTTGTTGTTTTAATCGTTCCTTTTCTTTTTTTTTTCTTGTTCGAAATGTTTGGGCCTGAAGCTCCCCTCCAGCCGACTAAACTGTTGATGGTGACGCATCGTGAGATTGGCCAAGTTTATAAACAACCCCCATCCCCCCAATCATTATGTACAATCAGATTACACAGTCCATTTTGTTTTGGAATCATACACAGACTGTTTTGGTCCTGCACCCTCGCGAGGTGGCTTAGATACAGTGTGTACGTAGACGTTGTTTCTTGCGACCGGTTTGATCGGTTGCAGTGATTTGGGCAGAGCAAAGGTCGGCGGCGCTCGACGAGCGTTCGACCGCGGAGCCACTCCCTGATTTCAAATCAAACAAACTCAACAGTCTCGTTGAAAGAGCCCAGACTTCAGGTTGAACAGGGTTAGGGCTAGGGTTAGGGCTAGGGTTAGGGCTAGGGCTATGGTCCTTCGTCCGTCTGTACCCTCCAAAACCTGTTACACCAGACCTACACGGACCCCCGCCCCACCCACCCCCCTCCTCAAATGCACCATGTTCAGGCTGCTGTCTGGCCGTCCAACCCCAGGTAGGGGAGGGTGCGATAGGTAAATGATGCTGCCATACTACCCCCAACCCCCACCCCCACCTACCCCCTCCAGGTTTGACCTGCTCACTATCCTGGAGAGCAAATATGTTGTCACAATAAACACAGAGCCAGATTGGTTGGGTGGCTGTCTAGAAGGCGTTTGGCGTAAGTGTGTAAATGTAAATGTGACAGCACACCAGGGTAACTCAAAGTCACCACCTAGGCTGCGGGTGGAAGCAGGATTCCTGGAAAACCCTGGAGCCTATAGTTGGAACTTTCCCAACTCCTTTGACAACCCCTCCAGCCCTCATGCCATACGTCTGGGGCGGTGTACATTAGCTAGATGTATTGTGCTGGTGGAGATCCCTGGAAGTGTGTGTGTGTGTGTGTGTGCACGTGTGTGTCTCTGGGGGAGTGTACATTAGCTAGATGTATTGTGCTGGTGGAATAGTGTGTGTGTGTACGTGCATGTCTCTGGGGGAGTGTACATTAGCTAGATGTATTGTGCTGGTGGAATAGTGTGTGTGTGCGTGTGTGTGTGTGTGTGTGTGTGTGTGTGTGTGCAACCCGTAAAGCTGTGTGCTTGCGTCCAGCGGTCTGTCTGTCTGTCTGTCTGTGTATGCCCTTGCTCTTTGTCTCTGCGGCATTGATCAATATCGCTGCAGGCCTGTGGTTCTTGGCAACCCTGCGCTGTTTGGTAGCAACCGGTGATCCTCTGGGCGTGTGCACGCTGACTAGAACTCACTTAAGTAAACCATTGAGTAACGAGAGGATGTTTGTCTGGTTTGAGAGCTATTGCTGGTATTGTTTTGATTGGCTGCCCAGGGATAGTTTTCAGAGGGGCACTGCTTGAGCAGGCCTTGTTCAACCCTGTCCTCATATCCACTCTGTCCAAGAGATTAGTTTCAGTGGGGGACAGACTGTGTGTGTGTGTGTGTGTGTGTGTGTGTGTGTGTGTGTGTGTGTGTGTGTGTGTGTGTGTGTGTGTGTGTGTGTGTATATGTGTGTATATTTAGTAGCCGTTTTCACTATGCAAGAAAAGAAAAATAAAGTTTTTCATGATGCAAAATTTACCAAAATCCAGTATCTAGACAATGCCAGGATGTCATACTAGATATACCTTTCCATGCAGGAAAAGAAAAACAGTTTTTTATTATGCAAAATGTATTGAAATTCAGCGGTATCTCGACAATGCCAAGATGCCATACTAGATATGCCTTTCCATGCAGTATGAATTAACTGCACATGATTCAGGAAGTCCATTCAGATTTGAGCAGGTAGAGAGCAGTAGTGAGATTGATCCAATGACCCTGAACAACATGGTTTAGATAGAGAGAGAGAGAGGTACTTTCTTGATCCCGAGGGGAAATGAAGGCGTTATGTAATTATGTAACGCCTTACAGGTGACTCTTTCTCAGTATGAATGAGGTGTAGCCTAGTATGTTGAAATGTGTTGCTCACTGCATACATTGTATAAAACAGTAGGCCCTGAGCAGGCTGTAGTTATAAAACAGTAGGCCCTGAGCAGGCTGTAGTTATAAAACAGTAGGCCCTGAGCAGGCTGTAGTTGTAGTTTGTAGTATGGTTAGTATGTAGTAGATACGTTTAGTAAACAGTAGGCAGTAGCTTTTGGACACAGCCAGAGAGACAGGTATGCCAATCCAAACCACCAGAGGGCAGCAGACAGTGTATTCACCGTGTGTGTGTGTGTGTGTGTGTGTGTGTGCGTGCGCGTGCGCGCGCGCGCTGCCTAATGTCTTCTCCAGAGCTGTAATTAAACACTGTGGTTTTCTGCTGCTGCTGTGGATGGTACGTTCAGTCCGTCCTGTAAGCCCTGAGGCTCACACTGTCCCTGGCAGGGTGCAGCTAGCGGGGGGCAACGCTGTGGCTGAGGTGACTCACTCCTGCCTCGCCGAGTGTAGGCTTATGTTGAAGAACTAGTATTAGTTTGTGTGTGTGTGTGAGAGAGTCTGTGTGTGTATGTATGTGTGTGTGTGTGTGTGTGTGTGAGTCTGAATGTATGTATGTGTGTGTGTGTGTGACACCTTTCGCCACAGCTGTTAGGAGTGACTGTGGGCGTTTTTAGGACAGACAGGTTCAGCCACGCCACGCCACGTTTTCATTTCAGCACGGCCCCCCACAACTGCCCCAGACAGTTGTTTAGCCTCAGGCTAACCCCAGACACGGTGAGTAACACCGGAGAGGGGAGGCTCTCTACACACGTCTTCCCTGTGTCTGGATGGCTTCATGACAGGAAAAGACCTCTTCATCCCCACTACCCCCCTGCACAGTAGAGGGCAAATTAATTAATTTTTTAAAAAAAGAAGAAGAAATAATTCTTTCTTCCTTCTAGCGTTGCGACTGCCAATAGCCCCTGGTCCTAGCATAGTTACCTGTTGTTATGATGACTGAGGGAGAGATTATTCACTCACTTAGACAAATGTATTTGTTGTAAGTCGCTTTGGATGAAGGCGTCTGCTAAATGCCATCAATGGAAATGTAAAAATATACACACACAATCTTTCACCCTGTGACTTTTTCATTTTTTTTTGTTGCACAGGACTACTTATTTGCACGAGGGCTTTACCAGCCAGGGGCCGTCATTCTGTTCTGCTTATTTTCCGCCACCCTTCCTGATCCTGGTGAACTTCCCTGTAATTGAATCATCCTCCAAATCAACATACAGGGAAACGTGTGGAGTGGGTTTCTGGGGGGACGTACGCCAGACATGCTGATGTCCTGTTGGTCTGTAACAGATGATCTTTTTCTTTTCTTTTCTCTTTTTTTTACCTTTTGAGTAAACAAGCCTAATGAACAAGGTGTCTGTCCCCATGTAACCTAGATCAGCAGTAGAGGACCATCTGGGTTGTCTCACTCCTGTAATGACACACACACACACACACACACACACTGCTGCATATGTCCTGTTTCACACCTCGGTATTGACACAGGAGGGTGAATTAAAGCCTTCACATTGGCCAGTTCAACACAGACCAGTTCCACACAGGCCAGTTCAACACAGACCAGTTCCACACAGGCCAGTTCAACACAGACCAGTTCCACACAGGCCAGTTCAACACAGACCAGTTCCACACAGGCCAGTTCCACACAGGCCAGTTCCACACAGGCCAGTTCAACACAGACCAGTTCCACACAGGCCAGTTCAGTCCACAGACGTTGTCACTTCTGTAATCACCGCCTCACTTCTTCTCTTCTGTTCAGGTGCAGCGACAATGGTGTGTGTGTGTGTGTTTTTGTGTGTGTGTGTTTGTGTGTGTGTGTGTTTTTGTGTGTGTGTGTGTGTGTGTGTGTGTGTGTGTGAGGCCCCGACTCGGTGGTTTGCCACGAATAGTTTATGTACAGGAATGGAGAAGGAAGCTTTTTGCTTTTGAGTTCCGTTTTGATGGTGTGTGGCCTTCCTTCAGATTCTCTCATTTCACTTTATTGTGAAACTGGCTGTACATGTTGCCCCTCTACCCCCACCCCTCGTTACACACACACACACACACACACGCACAACAACACAACACAATCTTTGACCTCAATATACAGGTTTCACTGCAGACAGGTATTGAGTGTGAGAGTGGTGGTGGGAGGGTGGGGGGGGGGGGTGTGAGTAGGTTTGCCCGCCTCTCATTGATATTATAATTGATCTCTCCTGCTGATCAGCCTGATAACACCTCTCTTGTTAGCTAAACCAGAGAACAAACAGGCCTGCACTTACACCATCCACAGCAGAGAGGGGGGAGGAAGAAGTTCTCTCTCTTTCACTCAATGTAAGGAGTTATGTCATGATTTTGTTTTACTTTGTTCATGGGTTGGGATTTGATTTGATGAGTTTATTTAATTTAAGTGACACCACACCTTTTGTGAGGCACCGCCCAAGAGGCTTACAAGACACTGTATGTTTAGTGAGCACAGACCCTACACTCCTACTCCAGCTGTAACCCTGCCTACACAGACCCTACACTCCTACTCCAGCTGTAACCCTGCCTACACAGACCCTACACTACACTACTACTCCAGCTGTAACCCTGCCTACACAGACCCTACACTACTACTCCAGCTGTAACCCTGCCTACACAGACCCTACACCACTACTCCAGCTGTAACCCTGCCTACACAGACCCTACACTACTACTCCAGCTGTAACCCTGCCTACACAGACCCTACACTACTACTCCTGCTGTAACCCTGCCTACACAGACCCTACACTACTACTCCAGCTGTAACCCTGCCTACACAGACCCTACACTACTACTCCAGCTGTAACCCTGCCTACACAGACCCTACACTACTACTCCAGCTGTAACCCTGCCTACACAGACCCTACCCTACCCTACACTACTACTCCAGCTGTAACCCTGCCTACACAGACCCTACACTACTACTCCTGCTGTAACCCTGCCTACACAGACCCTACACTACTACTCCTGCTGTAACCCTGCCTACACAGACCCTACACTACTACTCCAGCTGTAACCCTGCCTACACAAACCCTACACTACCACTCCTGCTGTAACCCTGCCTACAGACCCTACACTACTACTCCAGCTGTAACCCTGCCTACACAGACCCTACACCACTACTCCAGCTGTAACCCTGCCTACACAGACCCTACACTGCTACTCCAGCTGTAACCCTGCCTACACAGACCCTACACTACTACTCCAGCTGTAACCCTGCCTACACAGACCCTACACCACTACTCCAGCTGTAACCCTGCCTACACAGACCCTACCCTACCCTACACTACTACTCCAGCTGTAACCCTGCCTACACAGACCCTACACTACTACTCCAGCTGTAACCCTGCCTACACAGACCCTACCCTACCCTACACTACCACTCCAGCTGTAACCCTGCCTACACAGACCCTACACTACCACTCCAGCTGTAACCCTGCCTACACAGACCCTACCCTACCCTACACTACTACTCCAGCTGTAACCCTGCCTACACAGACCCTACCCTACCCTACACTACTACTACGCTGCATGGAAGTTTCCCAGCACTCCCGGCTACCTGCGTTGGTTTGTTGTTACTGTAAACCTTTCATGATGAGGCACACTTCTGATCTTCAAATTCTCACTAATGTTGTCAGTGTGTGTGAATGGGCAACACAAAGCCTGCGGGTCGCTCCTCTTCCCCAGCTCTTCACACTTCCAAGTAGAGAGAGAGAGATTTCCCCCGTGTCCCCCCCCCCCTTTTAAAAGTGGGAGGGTGTAATGAGAGGTTGCCCCTCCCTGCCCCTGCTCTGAAGTACTTAAGCCCTCCCTCCCTCCCTCCACTTCAGACCAAAGTTTAGAACATGAGTGTGTGTGTGTGTGTGGAGTTTTCCGAAGTCCTGTAGCGGTGGAAGAAATCGGATAAGCGGGACTCTTTTTTTTCTTCTCACACCTGTTTTTTTCCCTGATCAACGTTTTCATGTGGAATATTCAGAACTAACCACCGGGATATCGCTGAGAACTACTTTTAGGTGGATATTTATTTTTTAAAAGCTATGGTGGCTTACGATGAACTGGGTAGCTTGGTGCCTACTAAACGGACTCTACAGACGATAGACTACCAGAATCAAGCCAACAAAGAGTCAGAGGTGAGATACCGAGGAGAGGAAAAAGAAAGAGAAGAAGAATTATCTAACGTTCTTTCTGCTTGCTCTGTTTATTCACTATCAGTTTGACAGGAACTTGCACCCTTTGATAAAGTCACAACTCTCTTTATCAGACCTGAGAGTGAATCAGCACCAAGCCCTGTTCTTATCGCACCTGAATACTGTTGTTAAAAGTGTGTGTGTGTGTGTGGGTGTGTGCGTGCTTGTGTGCGCGCACGCGTGTGTTCAAGCTCCCTCAAGTGAGATGACAACTTTGTACCTGCGGTGTTCAATCAAGTTTTTAGAGATCATTGCTCAGTTGACAATGCAAGATGAGTTCAAATGATTGAAGTTAATGGCTCATTCAACCGGTTGATTTGTCCCTTCAGTTTTGTGTATTCCATGTCTGTGAGAGAGAGAGAGAGAGAGAGAGCAGGTTTTAGAAGCTGCCCAAGCAGGTAGTTCAGCCTAGGTCTTGGTATCCTGGGGGAAGCATTGAATCAACAGGGGAGACTAAGGAAAATGAATATGCAGAGTTCAGCGAACTACCCTCTCCTGTGGTTACACTAAACGTTCCGATGCATGTACCATTCTAACAGAACAGTGTAGGAGTAGCTTCTTGTAATGCCAACATGGTTGAGTTTTTACCCTCATCTAAGTTTGCCCAGTGGTTGTTGTGGTTGTTGTCTCTCTCGTCCCAGCCAATCAGAGCCCCGGGGCAGCGGGCTGGAGTGGCTCTCTCAGGTGTGAGTGCTCTCAGGTCCCTCAGGTGGAAGTGCTCACGCTGCTGGTTGAGAGCATTCCTCACGCTGAGACTCAGTTAAAACGACTGGGTGGGACCAGACCCAGGTGTTCTTCGTCCTCTCTCAGCTGCGTGCTCCCAGAAACCACAGTAGCCAGCAGCAGCCCTTTTTTAGCAGCAGCCCTTTTTTCACTTCTGTAGATGTGATTATCCTTCCTTCCTCTTTCAAGGTTTTTGTGGTTTGACTTCGGAAGAGGGTTCAGAGGATGAGGTTCCCTTGTCGGTAAATTCAGATAAAGGAGAAGTTGGTTTATTATTTTTTTGCTTCTTTCATAAAGGGAGTCATGATTCAGGATACAGATTTTCATGATTGTGACACTCAATTTGCTCAACACTCGAAAGTCTTTTGTTGGTATTCAGTGGTTGTATTTGTGACCTACTTTGTGATGACCTCAGCTCTGGTTTGAGCCTTTGGTAAATAGTAGTGTTATGCTCACAGCCCTGCAATCTGCTGTACTGTAATCAGTGAGAGCAGAAGCAGTACGGACTCATAGTGGGGATTAGCTCACACACACATGTATGGGGTTACATCAAAGGGAGAGCAGGGGCACAGGAAGGGTTTTTTGGGGCCCTGGTTTACAAATTGGATCAAGTTGATGAGCTCGTGCTCTCTGGCTTTGGAGATAAGAGGTAGGATATTGATTGTGGTTAGTGGGTTTATCAAACTAGCAGCAGAGGCCACTTTGCAACAGTAGGCTTATGCATGATTTCAGTGTAGGGTACTTTCTCCTGTGTATTGTGCTGTATGTTAAAAACACGAGAGGTGGACAGGGAGTAGGTAGGGGGGTGGGTGTTCCACAGACGATGTCTACCCATAAAAACCCAGCACAAACCCCGGATTTGACAGGTTTCCTGAAGTAAGCGGGACTGGACAGTACAGTAGTCAGGGAGTTCCCTGGTCAAACCGCCAGGAATAGAAACTATCTGTCTGCATGTTGCTCTTTCCAGCTGATACCGCACTGGGTGGGTGTACAAAGACCAGGACTACTGGCCTTTGTTATTCCAGGGCTGGTCCCCAATCGGCAGGAAAGGCACAATGGCTAACACACGTTTCCACCGTTGACTTTGGAAAGCCCCCCTGACTCCTAAAGCAAATGATCCCCCTCTTTCTTTCTTTTTTCTTTTTTTTTTTTCTTTCACTCTCTTTGTCCATGGAGGTCCTCCCTCTACCCTCCGCCCAGGGCCCAGTAATGAGACCCAGTCAGTCAGACCCGGTCCAGGAGGTTTAAACCAGGACAGTGTTTCAGGACCGAGATTCCTCTCTGACCGCACCATATCTGGACCACTGTCAGAGCGGTTCGGATGTGGTCCGGCTGTTTATTGGCTCTGTGAGAGGGGAGGCTTAAGAGAAGTTCCTGGGGCCGTCTGGCGGTTCTGGCCATACGCGGAGAACCAGACCGCATTTGGACCGTGACCTGGCCGCAGCCACAGTGTCTGCTATGCCAGACTTAGTGGATCTGTCCCACAGCTGTGTCTGCAGGGCCCAGAGCCTGAATGGCCACTCTGTTCCTCAGTTTCGCTGAGCCAAAGCGGAATCCTGTTCAGCCTGAGTCAGGAGAAAACAATATATATACGGCGTTGGAGCTGGAGCTCAGACAGAGCATGATAGCATGCATACGTAGTCATTAGTACAGAGTTTTATAACACACAGAGGTTTTTTTTCTCCCCTAAAACATCTCTAAGAGAGTGTTTTTGAAGATGTCCTGCGGTCTGAAATCATTACCTCAGATCTGCAGCGCTTTGATTTCTGCTGGTTGTTGCTGTTGGCAGCAGGCCCGTGTCTTACAGGGGGTGTTTCTCTCCCCCTCTCCCTGCCTCAGGGCTCAGTGAAGGGAGAGTGAGGGAGGCGGGGGGGGGCTTACCTGGCCCAGGTGTGGTGCTGCTCTCACGCGAAGGCTGCAGGGCCTGTCCTGACTCGCAGCCACAAAAAAACAACCCCCCCCAACCTCCCTAAATAAAAGACAAAGAGAAGAGGACAAATCTACTGCCTGTTTACAACCACAGGCCCCCTCTCCCTCTCCCTGGTGGTCCACCCTCCAGACTAACAGCATCAGTTTAACTGAGCTGTCCAAACAGAGCACCTTCCTGTCCCGTACCACGTTGCCAGAGAGAGAGAGAGAGAGAGAGTTAAACTGAGTAAGCCATTAGACGTTTATCTTCCCCCTGTTTTCTTTCTTTCGGAGTGAATGAAAACAGCCCCGCTCTCATAGGATGTTTGCTGTTGTCAGGCCGTAGTGCTGCTGTAGCGGTACGCGAGAGGTTGTGTGTGTGGCTGTTGGACAGCTGAGAGCAGGGTCCCGTGCATTCCTGGCATGCCTCCAGGCCCCTTCCGCAGAGCAGCAGCAGTTAGAGAGGGGGGTCTTTGTGCTCCTTCGGCCGGTCCAGTCCAGGGGCCTGGCTTCTCACATGATGGAGTCAACAGCTGCTGAGGCTGGGGGATGCTTCCTCCTGCCTGCCTGCCTCTATCTATCTATCTATCTATCTATCTATCTATCAATCAATCTGTCAATCTATCTATCTGTGGCCTGACCCCAGCTCCAATCCCCCACATAGGGATACTTACCAGTCGTCGTGTAGGGAGGACTGGAGGGAGGACTGGAGGGAGGGTCACTGATAAGGATTGATGGCGTGATGCGAGGGCCGCGTGATGCTAGTCATTAGGAACCAACGTGGAGAGAGTTGAGACTGGTGGTCATTAGGGTCGGCATCGCTGGTCGCGTGGCACAGTGTGTGTGATTGGTTGGTATGTGGCTAATGGTGTAGGATGATTAGAATCATGAGCCTAACTTGTGTTTTCTCTCTCTCTCTCTCTCTCTCTCTCGTTCTCTCATTCTCTCTCTCTCCAGGAACCCAGCAACAAGCGGGTCCGTCCTCTCGGCAGGGTGACGTCGCTAGCGAATCTCATCTCTCCCAAGAATGGGGCCGTCCGGCGCTTCGGCCAAACCATCCAGGTAAGCCCCTTCTTCACCTTACAGGCTGGGGTTAAAGGTCATGGGGTCAGATAGGGGTCCATCATTGTCATCAACAACAACAACACCACATCGTCGTCATAACCTCTCCTTCACGATCATCCAGTACAGCGCCCCCCTCTGGCACTCACAGCACACCGACTCGGTGCATCGCGGTTAACGGTCGTGTCCCTTCCTGTTTCCTGTCCGCAGTCCATGTCCTTCAGGGGCGATGGCAAGTCGCCGGTCGTGCCCCAGAAGCCCTGCAGTAAGGCGGCGGCCCCGACGCCCCCCAAGCGGAGGAACAGCACGCTCTGGTCGGAGACCCTCGACGTCCACCAGAAGGGCACCTTCTCCACCAAAGAGATCAAGAGGCAGGAGGTGAGAATCATCGGAGAATCAACGCCACGTTTTTTGTGTGTGTGTGTTTCTAAACTGTGGGGAAATATACAAGGCTAGCCCGAGATGGAGGGAAGCTTAGAAGGAAGCGGGGTGGAGGTGGATGGTAGACGGCTAGTCATTAAAAACGTGCCTTGGATTACTGAATATCCGCTTCAGGTCACAAACCCAGACACTCTGGTATTCAACCTGGCCGGGCAGGCTTATTAAATCTAGAGGGACTGTTGAGGATTTGCGTCTCTCTCTCTCTCTCTCTCTCTCTCTCTCTCAGACTTCTCTCTGTCCCTGTTTCTCTCCTTCTTTCAGTCTGCCGTTCAGACTTCTGTTTGTTTCCCGAATCCCCTCGGTATTTGAGCTGAGCAGGCTAAGTGGGTTTCAGCCCCAGTTCAAGACGGTGTGAGCTAACACAGGCCTGGCTGTGTGACGCACTGACATCTCCCTGGTCTACTTCCCCCACTGCCCATCAGACATCTCAGCTAACTGTCAGAAACCACAAACAGCATACAGCAGCACCCTGTACAGAGAAACAGAGAGAATGAGAGAGAGGAGGAGAAGACAGATTTAGAGGTTCATTTGGCGTTTGTCCTGCTGGTTTAATGTGTACGGAATGTAGCCTAATAATGTAATGACATCCTCTTCCATGGTTTTTAAATATGCCTTTCATCTCCCCCTCCCTCTCCTCAGGCCATATTTGAGCTGTCTCGCGGAGAACAGGACCTGATTGAGGACCTCCAGCTCGCACGCAAGGTTCGTACTCTCTCAAAACCCTAAAAGACCAAGAGTACATATAAAGCAAACAGATTAAATCAGAAGTTGGCAGCTCTTGTATGCGTGCCGGACCATTGGCTATAAAAAGAAAGGAATGATGCTTCACTCTTTCTCTCCCCCCCCCGAACCTCTCTCTGCAGAGCTATACTTAGCCCTCCCCCGCTTTCTCTGTCTCTGTCTCTGTAAATAAGCGTGGGAGCTGTTGATTGACCGTTTGGCTCTGATTCGTCCACAGGCGTACCACCACCCGATGCTGAAGCTGTCGATCATGTCGGAGGAGGAGCTGACCCACATCTTTGGGGACCTGGACGCCTACATCCCCCTGCATGAAGACCTTCTGGCCCAACTGGCCAGAGCCACGGGCCCCGACGGCACCGTGGGACAGATCGGACAGATCGTCGTCAGCTGGGTAGGTGCCAAGGGCACGCCCTTTCACCTTTTGACCTTTTTTTTTTCCTAATGTCTGTGAGTGATGTGTTTATGTTTGACCCAAGTGTTAATGGAGATATTTGTTTCTCCTCCTCCAGTTGCCCGGGCTGAACGCATACAGAGACTACTGCAGCAACCAGCTGGCGGCCAAGGCCCTGCTGGACAGGAAGAAGCAGGACCGCAGGGTCCAGGACTTCCTGCAGCGCTGCCTGGAGTCGCCCTTCAGCAGGAAGCTGGACCTGTGGAGCTTCCTGGACATCCCGCGCTCACGCATGGTCAAGTACCCGCTTCTGCTCAAGGAGATCCTCAGACACACACCGTCAGAGCATCCCGACACGGTCCTTCTGGAGCAAGCGGTGAGTTGGGGAGACGTGCGGGAGTTGTTACACACACACACACACACACACTCACAAACCTATAGAACAGGGGACCTTAGCTGTGCTCATGAACTCCTGTATCATTGTTTTTTTTGTTGTTGTTGTTGTTTGTTTTTTACTTCTCGGCATGTGTGACTAAAGCATCTTGTGTGTTGTTTCTTGTGTGTCCAGATCACCGTCATCCAGGGCGTCCTGTCTGACATCAACATGAAGAAGGGCGAGTCAGAGTGCCAGTACTACATCGACAAGCTGGAGTACCTGGACGAGCGGCAGAAGGACCCCCGCATCGACCAGTGCAACAGCCTGCTGTGTCACGGGGAGCTGCGCAACAAGAGCGGCACGGTGAGTGGAGAACACACACACACACACACACACACACACACACACACACACACACACACACACACACACACACACACACACACACACGTGATCACACACACACACGTGATCTCACACGTGATCTCACACACACACATGATCACATACCCACCCACACACACACCCCCAAACCACGAGTCGCACATTCTCATACTCTGGCTAACATGTGCACACACAGGCCTCCAGATCCCCCAAAGCGTTTCCCCGTAGCTCTCTCTGCCCTCACAAGCACCGACACGAGCTCCTCGCCACCCCTTACAAGGCTGCGAGGCAAACAACATTCAAACGTTGTCATTTACTGAAAGCCTACGACACAGAACACAGAGCCTTATATGGGGTGCAGAGGAGCTCAGCAGGACAGGCCATGACAATGTGAGCAACCATTCCTGAGATTAAACAAAACATTCATGATCATGATTCTAATCATTTGTTTTTTTATCTCCCCCTCCCTCCCTCCAGAAGCTGCACGTGTTCCTGTTCAACGAGATGCTGGTCATGACCCGGCCCGTGACTCGGAATGAGCGTCACTGTTTCCAGGTGTACCGGCAGCCAATCCCCGTGCAGGATCTGGTGCTGGAAGACCTCCAGGATGGAGACGTCAGAATGGGCGGCTCCTTCAGAGGGGCCTTCAGCAACGCGGACAAAGGTGAGCCCCTGACCTCTGCCCGTGCATCTCTACTGTTGTCGGTTGGGTTTAATGTTTAATCTTTCAGTCTTATTATCGATCGGCAGGTTTTGATGAACCGGGTTTTGTTAACGTCTCCTCTCTGCTCTGTCTCTCCTCAGCCAAGAACATCTTCCGCGTGCGTTTCCAGGACCCGTCCCGGGGCCAGTCCCACACCCTGCAGGTCAACGACGTCTTCCACAAGCAGCAGTGGCTCAACTGCCTGCGCAGCGCCATCTCCATCCACCGGCCCGCCGCCGACCCCGCCTCCCCCGCCGCCACCCACCGCCGCTCCTCCTCCTCCGTCTCCGGCATCGTCCACATGGAGGAGGCCGACGAGAACTGCCCCCAGACGGCCGCGCGCTCCGCGCCCGGATCGCCGCCCTGCGGGGACGAGACCCCCAGCACGCCCTCGCAGTCGCCGTCCCCTTCCTCATGCTCCTCCTCCTCCTCTTCCGTCTCCTCCTCCTCCTCCCGCTCCTCGTCCCGATCCACGTCCCCGCTGTCCTCCCCCTCGCCCAACAAAACCAAAAAGGACAAGCGGTCCCTCTGCTCCTTAGGGAAGAGGAAGGAGACCATGGTGTAGTTAAGTTGGCAACGGATGGGGAGAAAAAGGACTCCTGGGCGGACATTTTGTTTGTAGATAAAAAAAAAAGAAAAGGGGAGGAGAGGTTGGGCCCTTTCCTTGTGGGACTTGTATTTATGTGTGTCTTGTGTGTTTAATATTACAACAGTGTTCTGTGTTACTGTCCTCATTGGCAGCTATCTACTCCTCCCTCCATCCCTCCCTCCCTCCCCTGTGCGGTTCAGTCCGCGGGGGCTGAGAGCGTATGTAGGGATGCAGTATTCTGCGGAGGCCCGAGAGGCCTTCACTAGTTCTATAAGGGAAACATACAAGGAGCAAAACACACACATTCACACACGTCATCTTGGTGTGTCGGTGTCTGTTCGGTATAGAAGTCGTGCATCTAGTCATGTTTACTGTTAATTTGGTATTAAAAGCATTACTTAAGATTTTGTAATTTAAAGTTTTACTTTTTTTTTTTTTTTATATATTCTCAATCAGAATCTTACTGTTGCTCTTTTTGTTTTCTTTTTATTTCATAAAACAGCACTGTTGGTTTTTTTAGCTTTTAGCTGAAGGTTTTTTTTAATTTAATTTTTTTTTACCTGTTGGGGAAATGGAGGTGGAAAGAAAGGAAGAGTACCCAAAAAAACCATGACATGCATACGAAAATGAAAACTAGATTTCTCTGTAAAAGTCTGATTCGTATCTCCACCAGGAAGGACAAGGTCTTATTTTTGTACATTCCTTAAATGACACATTATTATAATCCAGCCACCTTTTTGCAAAAACTGCAGTCGAAGGCATTATTTAAAATCCAATCGCATAAGATTTTATTTTTTTGTAAAAATTTTTATTGAACAAAACATACATTTCTACAGAAAGTAGTATGCGATTTGATATACATATATATATATTACAGAAAAAAGAAACGAGGTATTTTGTTTTACTCCATGTAAAAAAAAATACTTTAAACTGAGCCATGTTGGTTTAAAAAAAGCTGACTCTTCCAAATGAAATGGATCACTTTTCAATGTAGCATCTTGCATGGAGCTTTAGTTGTTGACCCTGCTCACAGCAGCAGCAGCAGCATGTACATGGTTGTCGGGGGGGGGGTCTGCTGACGAGAAGATGTACAGACGAAAAGAGATGAATGTACGTTATCAGAAGGTTTGAGAGATTAGAGAGTAAGAAAGAAACTGAAATGTTGATACTGAGAAGTTGGATTTCTGGCGCCGGGTCTGTTCAGCCACGTTTGAGATTGGGCTCTGACTGAGCTGGTGTGTGGTGTGACCTTGCCCAAAAAAGGGATGTTTGAGGCGCTGGTGAAAAGCCAGTGAGAAGTATGTTTAGAAAGCCAGTGTAAGTAAGGTAGGGAGATGAAGATGGATGTAGTATGTAAAGAAAGAACAGTAAAAGACAAGAGTGTAAAGGTTTAACCTCCTTAAAAAAAGTGATGGAAAAAACAGTACTGAAAATGGTTATATGACTGTCATGGCCTGTCTGTATGTGGTGTTGTAAAAAAGATCAATATTTTAAAGAACAATAAAGATCTGTGTAAGATTTGCATCTGACCTCTGACTTACTGTCTTTTTTCTCTACGTTCTGGACTGCATGATCTGTCACCTACTTCCTACTAACTGTTTATGAATAGTCAAAGATGCCGTAGCGCGACGATGATCCAAGAGTTACAACTCCCTTCCGTTTTTGAAGTAAACATAGACTGATGACCCACTGTTCCATGGAGCTGCGGTTATTCCATGAACACGCAGCTTCTCATTTGTATATGTTTGTCCCCTTCCCTGAAGAGTGACGCGGACGACGAGCAAAACATGTCTCCACTTATGGAAGAGAGTTCGGACGAAATTCTCTAAGCCAAATCACCCTCCCTTCCTTCGTTATTCATTAAAGGGATAGCATCTCTTGGCGTTAGGGTGAAGCCCATCTCCGTCTATCTGTCCCAACATCTCCCGTTCCTCGCAGCGCCACTGACTGTTTACAGCAGAACTCGTGCTCTGTCTTGACAGAGCGCGGGGGGGGGTTAACAAATGGCTCGTCAAAGTGTTACTTTATTCATTATAACTATTATTATTATTATATTTATTAATTATATAAATATTCATTTATTAATATTTATTAATTATATAATTATTCATGATAACGCGTAGGTTGTGGGTTTGATTCCCGCTGGGACCATATATACTGAAATGTATGCACTCACTGCAATGTAAGCCGCTTTGGATAAAAACGTCAGCTAAATGGCGTATATTATTTATTATTTCTTAAGGGTCCGCATCAGATATTAAAATATCAGAGGTGCGATAATTCACACCTTTCCAAAAATCAATCAAAGGCTTTGTATGAAATAGAGAGGGACGTGTCCAAGACTGTGGTTGATTCTACGATGCCAGCAAGGCAGGGGGAGAGAAGTCAAGGGCCGGAGTGAGAGAGACATTATCCATTTCAGCCATCGCTGTAAACACATTCATGTCCAGCATGAAGTTATTTGCTTGACTTGTTTAACTTCCAGCCATTTTAATTTGTCTCCACGCAGCACCGCTTGGCAGAGATCGAACTCGGGTTCAGGTTTTATAGAGAAATGGCCTCATGTCTGCCTTTTAGGAATAAGTTAATTCTTCAGGCATTCCCTCATTCTCTCCACAAAGCAGAACTGCTGTTGCCTATTTGGTTTAATGATGGTTTGATATACACAAGCACATAAGAGGTGGGTTCAACAAATGGACACTAAAGTTTATTGGCCAGTGAGGTCATGTAAACAGGTTGTCTAGGGGCTGCAGTCAGTCAACTATTATGGTTTATTGTTTAAAATGTTGGAGGGAGGAAATATTTTGCTTGTTTTTTTGGCTTGGATTTATCCAAAAGAAGTCAAAATGAGAGATTATTGTCAGTGATTGTCATTTAACAACACTGACTGTGAGACTAAACATCTGCCAGTTCCTGAGGGCACTGCTTCAGGGTTTGTTACGACACGGTCAATGCATGATTTTAACACCCATTACTTTTTTTAAGCTCGTGTATAGTTTCATTTGACCCATACTAAGGACTACTGGGTTATGTTTCATAATTGAGCAACAGTTTACCATTTTTTTCCGCTTTACCACTTCGTCTTTGGAACAGAAGGAAAAAGTTTTATGTTGTAGTTTTGGCCTTAAGCACGCAAGGGAACGTTTGGCTTAAGGGTTCGATAAAACTGTCGAGCACAACGCTAAGATGAGCAACTACTCTTACGTAACCGCCTGGTGTCTCAGTCCTGTGCTTTAGGTCACGCACACGCACACGCACACGCGCCCCGTATGTGTGTCTTTTATATATGTTTTATTACGGCCACTGCGTCAAACTATTGCTCTGGACTATGATTGTTAACGTTGAGTTGGGGAAAGAGAGAGTGAGTATATCTGATATCTCAGTGGCATTAAATGAAAAAAGCCATTGGCCAACTTGAACTGCCCAAACTGTCTATATCTGAGAATCTCTCATTTATCCTTTACCTAACATCTATCCGGTATGAAGGTTACTAAAAATGAAACCCAGATGAATGCACACACATCAAGTGGTGTCATCCAACACAGCAGTAAATAATCCTCTCTCAGCAGCCCGGGGGCACAGTTGAAAGAGCTTGGAGGAACTGATTGACGCAGACATCTGTGGCTGTCCTCTCTAAATCACCAATCATCACCAAACATCCTGTAACACTCATCTGGAAACCCCCCCCTCTGCTTGAGCCCCCCCCTCTGTCATTCTTAAACCTACCACTCCACAGTCAGTAGCTTCCTATACGAACCCTGAGGCGACAGAGATGCACAGATATGAGTCAGACACGTAGGGAAACGGCGACTTCTCCATCAGGATGACTCAGTGACACACACACACACACACACACACACACACACACACACACACACACACACACACACACACACACACACACACACACACACACACACACACACACACACACACACACACACACACACACACACTTACTTAATTCTGGAATTGTACCAACTTGACAATGGCCCCAATGGGGCTAGCCGATCCAATTGCTACATAGTATTTCCCAAACAGCGCAATCAGATACAGCAACACTTCAGGGCGAAACTTCCCGACTCAAATCCCACCACCCCCGATGGAAATGTAGGCGACATGTACGACCGTGAAAGAGCCTTTTGTAATCAAACAGCTGCTGAATCCTAACAAGTGAAGCCCATGAATAATCAAAAGGCCACCTCCCCACACTAGAGTAGAGTAGAGTAGTGTATGAGGAGTGTTCTTTGAGGGCATAACGCACATTGACATGTTGTAGGGAAAAGCCTTTTCCTCGCGTTTCCTCCCTTAGTGCCTGCATGGTAGAGCTGTGAAACTGCTAACCTCCTTCAGTCAGACACTTACACCAGGACTAAGCCCCTAGACACCGACCTAGAATCAGCTCACCTAACAAACACCTCAACCTCAGCTGGTCAGGATGTGAACATCAAATCTGACCTGAGAACAGGGCTTGAGCCCCCCTCTGTTGACTCCGGGTCAAATGGGTACATTACACAAACCTCCCCCACTGAAATCTAAAGTTAATGTTTAGAAATGCACCCTTCTCTCCTCTCCCTGACAAACTGGGGCTCAGAGGGAATTACAGGGCATGTTCGGTCACCACAGACTCACTGTGTCAAAAGGACCTGTCAACTAAATGTGTTTTCCTCCGAGACAAACCATCTCAGGGATTTCCGCATGGACAGCTGCCTCAAGTGACAATGCGTGAGCAGACGTACCTTGAGTGACAGGTCATAATGGCTCCAGATCTACCTGTTCATATATGGATGTTGGAGGTTTTTCCTCCAAATCCATCTAAAAACATCATTATTTCAGTTTTTTTTACTGAGAGACTGTTCAAACCCATGCCAACACGGGCATATGTGTCCACTGTAGGCTGCAGTGCTAGACCACTGGACCACCACAGGCCACAGCATCATTGTCTCTATATGTGCACCCAAAGATACTTGGCCTACTCAACACATCTCTCAAATCAACATAAAGCCATATTCAAGGCCACATGCAGTCCAATACTGTATAATACAGCTACGGTTTCCTTGGAACCACAAGTTTAGTGAGTATCAGATGTGGTTTTTGGAAAGACACTGTTAGTTACAACCCACATACTTTAAAACCGGTTGCTCATATTTTATTACTTTCAATATGACAACAACAGTGTTGATCAATGCTGTGTACATTGTGACTCATCTTCCCAAGAAATCTATCTCTTAAATGAAAGTCATACTACATACACTACTACTACTACCACTACTACTACTACTGCTACCACTACTACTATTACTGCTACTACTACTACTACTGCTACACTACTAATACTACTACTACTACTACTAACTACTACTACAATCTTGTCAGCAACAATACTCAAATAGGCTGTGGCATTCAAGCGATGATTGATTGGTATTAACGGGCCCAAAGTGTGCCAAGAAAACATTCCCCACACCATTACACCACCTCCACCATGAGAAGGTGTACAGGTGTTCCTCATAAAGTGTTCAGTGACTGTACATCTCCCTAGGACTAGATTGGCTGTTGTGCAAAGTTGGATGAAGAAAGCAGCCCTTTTCTTGGTGTGACAGCTTGGTACATATTGCTCTTGAAGCTGCAGTCTTTTCATTTCCTCCCTGGAAGCCTGTGGCTTTAGGGGTCTAAATTCTCAAACATTCTCCTCAGCTAGGGAGCTCTGCTCAGACTGAAGTGGGGTTTTTCTTGGATCCCGTCACAGCTACACCAAACATTTCCCTTCCTGCGCCCGCTAAAGCTGCTGTGAGAGTGAGGAGCCGGCATGTATACCAGGAGAAGAGCGATGGTCGCTATCTGCCAAGACTGGCACCAAAACAGGCCAACAACTAGACGGCTATCACACACAACGAGCTGCATTCACATCATTTCATCTGTATTTTTGGACGCCTATTTTTATGATCTGTGAGAAGTGATTTTTATTCGGCCTACTTTCCGTATTTTTTTTTATTTTACTCTGTCTCTCACGGGTGCCCTCAAAAATCACGGATTGGCCCGGATTCGTTCCTAGGAGGTCGCTTGGCTTCCCTTCCCTTCGCCCCGCTCAGTGGGCTGCCTTTATCTGGCAGGAGCCTTGAGAGAACGCTGTGTTTTCTGTCTGTCAGCGGTCTGTTTACTGTTCCCTATCCAGACTAAACTTCCAAATGAAGTTTAAAACAGACACCAGCTGAAAAACACATTCACTTGTCACACAAACCCCATTTCAAATCGTTCCGTGATTGTACTGAATGTAATGAGTATGTTTTAATGAGTGAAGAAGGCGATGATTTAATGAGCTAACAATGGCAAAAGCCTAACATGGGCACCGATCTACTTAAGAATACATTATGAAATGCTTTGAAACTGATACCTTGTATAGTATTTAAGATTGTCTCTAATCTGTGGAAGTGTGGAAGTAGGCCTATAATATATATGCCATTTAGCTGACGCTTTCATCCAAAGCGACTTACATTGCAGTGAGTGCGTACATGTCAGTACATATGGTCCCAGCGGGAACCAAACCCACAACCTAAGCGTTGTTAGCGCCACGCTCTACCAACTGAGCCACAGAGGACCACCAAGATGCATGTCTAAGCATACCGTAATACTGCAGGCCATCCCAAGGTCTGTTTAAAGACCACTGATGGATGGGAGTTCTGTTGACAGGTGCTGTTCTGGCCTGGAGAGACGCTGCTGAAGCTGAAGCTGGGGCTGAAGCTGAAGCTGAAGCTGGGGCCTGTGTTAGTGAGGAAAGGTGAGAATAAATCACATGCTCTGTTACTGTCCTGAGAGATGTGGAGGGAGGAAACGTCCTATACGTCCTAGACTGTGTTTGTGTGTGTGTGTGTGTGTGTGTGTGTGTGTGTGTGTGTGTGTGTGTGTGTGTATGTGTGTGTGTCCATCCTTTCCATCCTAGACTGTGTGTGTGTGTGTGTGTGTGTGTGTGTGTGTGTGTGTTTGTGTTTGTGTGTCCATCCTATACATCCTAGACTGTATGTGTGTGTGTGTGTGTGTGTGTGTGTGTGTGTGTGTGTGTGTGTGTGAGTCTCTGTGTATATATATATGAATGACCATGAGAAAACACTGCCTCATAAAGAAAGGATGAGAATGTGATTTATAGCTGTCCTGAGTTATACAGTCCTCTTTGCACAGCCAACCTGCCCCGCCCCCTCAAAGCAGGGTTTTCCATAGAGATACTATTCTCTGTGGTATTCTCACTTGTTCCATTCCAGAATTCTACATTTCACATTCTACAATCGACTGAATTAGCAATTCTTATATGTCGTCATCAGACAGAATCAACGACCGACAGACAATGAATTAAAACAGGTTGTCAAGGTAACACATACAGTGTATGAGGCGATTGCTGTTTCAGAACCTTTTCCATTCCATCTGTAGAACCCCTAATTTGAATATTTTGACAGTTGAGTTTTGAATAAAAAAACGTATATGATGTCCGAAAGGATAGTTTCTGTCAAAACGGTATCCCTTGGTCACACTATCTGGGTCAAAGAAGGGGGCAAACAGCTTCTTAGATACTCTACCCAAGTCTTTTTGGAACTATCGTTTTTCCAGCAGGACCACACAGTGCTGTTTGACCGGGAGATGCTTTGACCGAGGAGGAAATCTGAAAGATTGTACCCACCCCCCCTACCCCCCAAGGCTTTTCCTCCTAGCTGTGTGGTCCCTGGAAGTAAAGATCTGTTACAAAAATAGAGACTGATTATCATAATTATGAGCCAAGTCCAG
This sequence comes from Argentina silus, assembly GCF_951799395.1. Taxonomy (NCBI): domain Eukaryota; kingdom Metazoa; phylum Chordata; class Actinopteri; order Argentiniformes; family Argentinidae; genus Argentina; species Argentina silus. The sequence continues at coordinate 14,756,195 of NC_139674.1, forward strand.
GATCCCTCCCTCTCTCTCTCTCTTGTCAGTTGTCCAAAACTAGCTTCAGAGAAAAAACTACTTGACTTGAGACCTTCCAGAACTGGGGAGGGGAGTGAGTGTAAACTCAAATCCTGCCCTGAAGGTTTAGCCCAGAGTGCCCCCCCCCACACCCCCCCACCCCTTCTCCTCTTCCTGTTCCTCTGTGGTCCTGTTAAATCAGATTTAAAAGCTTCAGGGAGGTACAGAGGAGACAGCAGAGAGCCACTGGCCTATTGTGTTCTGTCGTGAACCTACGTGGCCTCACCTCCTCCTGCTTGGCTTCTAACAGGTTGACTCCAGTCAGCGTGTTTACGCTGGGCTTAGCATGGCCGCAGAGGCGGAGCTGCAGACACAGCTCCAGGGCTTTCTTTCATGTTCAAACAATAGGGGCCTGTTGCACTGTTATTGTCTCTTTTTTATAACTATATTATATTGTATTAGTGATTGTTGGTTGTTGTCGACTGTTGTTGAACGAGGAGCGAGATCCCCAAAGCATTTCACTATGTCAATTACGGCTGTATGCGATGTACGTGACAAGTGAAATTCGATTAGATTTTGATTTGATTTGATGCGGTTTGTTCAAATCTACACCGTAGTCGAGATTCACCAATTTAAAAAATGATTCGACGTAATAGAATTGACTGTGTGAAACGGTGCCGCTGTCTGCCAGGGTGAGAATGTGAAAGGTAACAGCTGTTCGTTCCTCTCAGAGGAGAGGTTGGTTCAGTGTTTTGGTTTGGGAAGGCCCAGGGCCATACATACATACAGCACAATACCTACATACATACAGCACAATACCTACATACTGTACTGTACTGTACATCATATCCAGGTCCCTACCCCTGCCGTTGTGCCCTTGAGCAAGGCACTTAACCCTGAACTGCTCCAGGGGCGCCGAAAAAATGATGGCTGACCCTGTGCCCAGAGCCCAGCGCTCTGTTCTCCCTGGGGGTGTGTGCACGTGTGTTGTCTCGGAGGGGGTGTGTGCACGTGTGTGTTGTCTCGGAGGGGGGGGGTGCACGTGTGTGTGCAAAAAGATTCATTCCAACAATTGATGAGATTTGATTGCCTTTCTTTCTTTCTTTTCTGTGTGTTTAGAGTGCTTTGAACATTGTCCAACTCTGCATTGCCTCCGCATTGTTACCCAGCTGTGTGGAGTTAGGCCCCAACGCTAGAATATACAAACACCGACCACAAAGGACCTCACTACATCAACCCCTCCCTGCCCCCCCCCCCCCAAACATGGCCTGTGAAACGAGGTGAGAGAATGTAAAGATCCTATATCATATAAAGACCTCACTACATCAACCCCTCCCCGCCCCCCCCCCCCCCCCGCCTGTGAAACGAGGTGAGAGAACGTAAAGATCCTGTGATCCTCTTCCAGACCAGCGCACCACCGCTCTCACACATCAAAGCAAGGGGCCAGTGTCCTCACGCTCGGATGATGTGTTCCCCTCTCTGACAGGAGAAGACGTGACGCCATGTTGTTCTAATCCCTCTTTATGTCTGCGTCTCTGTCTTTCTTCTTCTTCTTCCTCTTATCTTCTCTTCCTTTTCTATCTGTCTCTTCTTCTTCTTCTTCTTCTTCTTCTTCTCTTTCTTTTCTGTCTGTCTCTTCTTCTTACTCTTCTTCTTCAAAGAGTCTTCGGGACACCACGCTTCTCGTTAAAAAAACGGCATCGCTCGGTGAGTTTTACGCCACCTTTGATGTGAAACGTCATTCTCTTGAATCAGTGTCATCCCAACCTGTCATGCGTGATACTTGGAAATGCTGTTTGTGCAAACATGGGTTCTCAGGTGACTCTGTGGGCTGTGTTCTTGTGGAATGAAGCATGCTAATTTGCCTTCAATGTAATTACCTTTCATAATCCGCATTTTTGCCTCAGGGTAGTTATGCACAGCCTGCAGGTATTTGACCGTTTTCATTGGGGTTGTATTAACTGGAATGGATGTGGTTAAGACTTACGCAACTACTATGGAACAGATAGCAGTGATTTTGCAGGTAGGCTGTGAAAACACACATGCACACGCACGCACACACACACGCACACGCACACACACACATGGATAAACTGTACTGTGGTTTTACTGCAATGTGGTTGTACAGGTTGAAATGTCAGAGGTGATGAAAGGTGGGAGTGTGTGTTAGTGAGTCAGTCATTAAGGGTGTGCATCTGTGTGTGTGTGTGTGTGTGTGTGTGTGTGTGTGTGTGTGTATATGTGTGTGTGTGTGTGTGTGTATATGTGTGTGTGTGTGTGTGTGTGTGTATATGTGTGTGTGTGTGTGTGTGTGTGTGTGTGGGAGGAGGAGGAGGAGGAGGAGTGATGACATACACAGTGGTGTTGGTCAGCAGTTCGGGCGGGCACCGAGGTGTGTTTATGAACACTCTGTTCTGAAAGTTTCTGCTCACCGCAGCGATTTCCCAAAGACACACTCCCTTCATCTCCGTTCTCCGGTGCTGCTGGGAAAACCTCTCCCCCGGGACGTCACTCACGCTGCCTTGACAGCTGGTTCTGGTGTTCTGCCCTCACCTGGGTCCACCCGCTTACCTATGACCCATGGCGTGTGAGCGGCCCAGCCGCCTGGACCATATCCATGTCCCGCAGGAACATGCAGTGTTATCCAAGCTGTTACTCACCATATTACTCAACACCTCCCTCCCTCCCTCCCCCCCTCCCTCCCTCCCTCCCTCCCTCAACCTGGGCCTAATAGGACACTCTCCAGTACACACATCAGCCTAGCACCTTTCTGTGACCGGGCCTCCTTCTGCCAACAACGCTGAAGTCGCCCCTTTGCCAAAAGCCAGCCACACCTCGAGGCCCGACGGGGACAAAACAAGCGAGAATGAGTGGTGGAGCCCTGTCTTACCCGTCTACAGGCTACAGGCAGACACAGAGACAGCTCCAACCCCAACCCTAATCCTAACCCTAACCCTAATCCTAACCCTAATCCTAACCCCAATCCTAACCCTAATCCTAACCCTCGACAACAACAACGTAACTGTTACGCAACTCTCTCTCCTTCAATAACAATACCATCGCTTTGGAGCTCGGAACATCAAACAGCCGACAGCACAGTAGTTCATCTCCGCAGCGGGCTTAGAAGCAGAGATCACAATATTGTTCATCGCCAGAGGAGTACTCCTATGAAAACAGTCTTCCTTGCCTCGTACACTCCCCCAACCCCCCCCCCCCCCCCCCCCCGCCCCCCATCCCCCCCCAGCATGACTATAAGAACCGTCTGGGTTTCATAATAATGTTCAAGACATTTGAGGGTGACCTGAGGGCCTCCTGAACTGAACATACCGGTCTTTGTTGTCTGGCCCTCTACTACTACTCTCTACTTCAGCATGTCTTACGCAAGGTTCTTTGAGGGAAGGCAGGTTGTCATGGTTGCCGTGTGTGTGTTGTGTAGGTGTAATCTCGACTATGGTTTGCTCTGTCAGAGTTACTGTTGTTTACCTTTCTTGGACCAGGTATGTAGGCCGATGGGGGGCACTCATTTACGAGAGTGACCTACATCAGGTGGACTGCCAGCGGTCCAGAACACTTGCCAGAACCAAGCACTCATCAGCACCTAGGTACAGAGTGTCCCTCCCTCTCTCTCTCTCCCTCCCTCCTTCTCTCCCTCCCTCCCTCCCTCCCTCCAACTCTCTCTAGTTACTGCATTTGAATGGGTTGTACACCTGGCTCACCTTGTTATGATTTGGCTGAGGATCTGGGCCTCCTGGCTGATGGCCCATAAGCCTCTTGTTCAGGAGCTTACTTAGGTGTTTCTAGGACAGGTCTGGACAACGTCTCCTTTGTCTCTCTGCATGCTCTCCTCAGGCTGGCCTGCTGCCTCTGGCAAAGGATGGAAAAGAGCATGCATGCGGTGAGTCCAGAAAAGAGCCCAAAAGAGCCCAAAGAGCCCAAAAGAGCCCAAGAGCCCAAAGAGCCCAAGTCAGAGCATAACACTGTGACGCACACTTAGGCCTACACTACTGAATAGATCCCTTTTGAGATGGTATTAATGGATTACAAACTGAATATCAAGTCTACGAAAAAAAGCTGATTTTGACCAGGTAAGTCCAGTAAATACCTAAATTAAACAACGTTGTCATTGTTAGTTCAAAACGGCGGAGGTCTTTACCAGGGCGATGTTATTAAGACATTTTGTAGGGAGATTAAATACAACTGAGCCAAAGGGGAAAACCTGAAATGGAAACATTCCACAGAAAATAAACATTCAGAAAATCCCTCATTATCGGTGTAAAAACAATGACCACTCAGCTCCCAAACAGTAAGTATGGAATTATTAATACTCCGGTCCAGTGGGGGTATTTTCAGAGGGCTCATAAGTATTCCCATAAAAACACAGGAATGGGTGTCCACTGGACACGGTCCAGCATTTACATTTCTCCGCTAACAGAACGCTTAGTAAGGCAGTCTTTTTCATTAAACGGTCATTAGATGAAGTCACGGTTGTTAGATTTTTATTATTCTTAATTTAAAGAGAGTCAACTCACATTTCCTGTCTGTTTCCACTAACAGAGAAAATAGTTGTTTCCAGTGGAACTTTGGCAACCCTACTCTGTTTTAAATGTTTGAGATGACCAACCCCTCTCATTAGGCCACAAGCCAACTACCAAAATATATTGTACTCTCCATCAGCAGTTATTGTATTGTACCGATGAGCCATCTATTTTACATTTACATTCTTAGTCTTTTAGACGCTTTTAATTAAAGCGACTTTGAATAAGTGCATTTGTCTAAGTGAATCAACTATACATCAGTCATCGTAAGTAAAACCTTCAATGAGAACAAGTCACAGTGCAATAACAACAGTCACAGTGCAATAACAACAGTCACAGTGCTAGAGAAAGGAAGAGAAATTGTGTTTTTATTTCTGGTAATGTACGGTTACGGGGAGGAGCGGTCAGAGGAGGAGGAGAGGAGAGGAGAGGAGAGGAGAGGAGAGGAGAGGAGAGGAGAGGAGAGGAGAGGGGGAGGGATAGAGGGTGTAGGGTGTTAGGGGTCTGAGGAGGAGGAGGAGGAGGAGGAGGAGAGGAGAGGGGGAGGGATAGAGGGTGTAGGGTGTTAGGGGTCTGAGGAGGAGGAGGAGGAGGAGAGGAGAGGGGGAGGGATAGAGGGTGTAGGGTGTTAGGGGTCTGAGGAGGAGAGGAGAGGGGGAGGGATAGAGGGTGTAGGGTGTTAGGGGGTGGAGAGGCCTGAGGAGGAAGAGGAGGAGGAGAGGAGAGGGGGATGGATAGAGGGTGTAGGGTGTTCGGGGGCGGAGGAGGAGGAGAGGAGAGGAGAGGAGAGGAGAGGGGGATGGATAGAGGGTGTAGGGTGTTAGCGGTCAGAGGAGGAGGAGAGGAGAGGAGAGGAGAGGAGAGGGGGATGGATAGAGGGTGTAGGGTGTTAGGGGTCTGAGGAGGAGGAGGAGGAGGAGGAGAGGAGAGGGGGAGGGATAGAGGGTGTAGGGTGTTAGGGGTCTGAGGAGGAGGAGGAGGAGGAGAGGAGAGGGGGAGGGATAGAGGGTGTAGGGTGTTAGGGGTCTGAGGAGGAGAGGAGAGGGGGAGGGATAGAGGGTGTAGGGTGTTAGGGGGTGGAGAGGCCTGAGGAGGAAGAGGAGGAGGAGAGGAGAGGGGGATGGATAGAGGGTGTAGGGTGTTCGGGGGCGGAGAGGTCTGAGGAGGAGGAGCCCGGGTGTACCCTAAAGAGATGGGTCTTTAGTCTACGGCGGATGATAGGTAGTGACTGCAGTCCTATTTCTACACCTTAACTGTAGACTGTAGATGTTGTGACCCATACCCGTGGGCTGTCTGTCTGCTTGACATTGTTCTGCGTCTGTAAAATTCAAAACTCTGTGAGCTGCATCCAACTGAATGACGATAGGGGAGGTATGGATGACATGCAACACAGGGGCACACCGTAAGAACTATAATACATTTCTGTGGACACTCAACTCCAGTTGAGTCACAGTGTAGTGGTAAGCTGATCCTCCTGCCTTCGGATATGACCGCCGTGAGAAAGGCATGGGAAACTGCATGGGAAACAATGGGAAACTCCCCATTCGCACTCAAGTTTATCAGAAAACAACATGACGCCATGACTACAACCTGGGAGCGGGTTAGTTCACCCCTCAAGCCGTGACAGATTACTTAACAGATGAAACGTCACCTTTTCGGTCTTGTTGTTCAGGGTTTGATCTCCGGCGTGTAGGTGGCAAGGTGGGGTGTGGTAGTTTTGTACACTGGTGTTGGTCATCTTTACCCCTGGTTCAGACGTGGCAGGGGCAAAACTGGAGCCTGGGGCAATGGAGATACAGTGCAGTGAGTGTCAAAGCTCTGTAGGATGGCCGTTCCTCATTCTGTTCCATCCATTACAATGAGCCCGTCCTCTCTGTTTCTCCCTCCACCAGCCTCCTGTGCTCTGGCCTCAGCCTCCACTGCTCTGCCTCAGCCTCCACTGCTCTGGCCCCAGCCTCCACTGCTCTGGCCTCAGCCTCCTGTGCTCTGGCCTCAGCCTCCTGTGCTCTGGCCTCAGCCTCCACTGCTCTGCCTCAGCCTCCACTGCTCTGCCTCAGCCTCCACTGCTCTGCGACTACTGCAGTCCATGCGGCAGCGCCATGTGAGCAAACGGCGCCCGCATGGCCGTGTTGTCTGTCAACAGCGAAACGCGGCGGGCTGGCGTTTTTGCCGCGGTGAGTACAGAGAAGTCTAAACGTTTGCGCTGTAGGCACTTTTCTGAGAAACCGTCTGCTTGGATATAAACAACAAAATAAGAGAAATCTGATCATTTAACTCTTTAGTGTCCAAATGGAGGGTCAGGAAAAAAAGAAAGAAAAGAAAGTAGAAAAGACAGTAGATACTGTGTTCCTGTGGTAGTGCACCGTCATACAATTTACATTAAGTGGGACAAAGAAATACCACGGCATCAAGTCAGATATGAAGTTATGAATGTGTTGCTCTGTCTGTAAGTGCGGGACACTGTACAGTGAGATCAGACCTAAGAAACACACAGGCATGGACTGTTCTTTGTTGACATTCCTCCACCATCGGTGCCGACGTTGAACTTGTGTTTTCCAAGAGCAACAACACAAAAGTGTGGACAACCTTCGCGCTATCGACTCTTCTGTGACAGGCAGAGTGTGGAGAGGACAAGACATGACAAGGACACGGCCTCCGAAATCAGTGGATAAGATAAAGACCTCTCAGGGCGCGAGGCTGAGGTTTTGTTATCAGCTCTCTCACACACACACACACACACACACACACACACACACACACACACACACACACACACACACACACACACACACACACACACACACACAGAACAGAGCAGTGTCCTTCCTATCTTGTCTCTGTACCCTATCTGAACATCAGTTTGTGTGCTCATGCTGAAACAAAGCAGGACTGTCTAAACTGTCCCTTCTTCCCCCGACAGTTTGTGTTGTGCTGCTCCCCAAACATCTGCCGGTTGCTATCGGTGACAGCCTCTGAGTCACTTCAAAGGGAATGTGTCATAAAGGTTTGACGCATTCCAGAATCGGATTTCTTTAATGATCAAGGGACAATGTCGGAATGTTTTCGTGAATGAAAACCGGTTCATGGGCCACCGATTCGCCTGTTAGTGAGCAAGTGTTCTCTCCACAATACGCCTTTTGTCCTTGTTGTGTACGTTTATTACTGCCTGTTGTTGAGGTAGCTGTGAAGGGTTACTGTAGGCTACCGCCAACAGATCCACTTCATGAGAATAAAGAACGAGGATATGACATTTAATACGTAGCCCTGTGAAAACATGATGTTATGGCTGACACACTGTAATATGAGTGGTAAGTATTGTCAACATACAGAAGTCCTAAAACGCACGGTGAGAGATGAATTTACAGAGCTGAACGCTGGGACTAAGAGAACCGGACAGACCGGACGTCTTGGCCGTTTCCGAGTACCAGAGAACAACCCCCGGCCGGCTCTGCAGCTCTCACTAGCTGGACGGGAGCTTCTCTCACTAGCTGGACGGGAGCTTCTCTCACTAGCTGGACGGGAGCTTCTCTCACTAGCTGGACGGGAGCTTCTCTCTGGATGCATCGCCTCTTTGTCCCCGGCACTAAGCCTCCAGCTGCAGCCGTCAGCCCCGAGCAACAGCTGCTTCATGCATTACTCTCCCTCTCCCTCTCCCTCTCCCTCTCAGACAAAACAAGCCCCTTTCGCAGCAAGCCGCACAGGAAGCCCTGATTAAAGCACTTCCTGTCTGAAGTGCCTGAAGGATCAAGGAGCACAGCGGCAGTTGTGGTATTATTTTACCCCTGCCTCACTGAGCGAGGTCGCCTGATTACCCCCTGATGAAGTTTATTACCGAAATACGAGAAGCCGCTGTGGGCTCTGTTAATCAAGGAACACAGGGAGGGTTGTGTACAGAGAGGGAGAGGGGGAGGAGGGCTGTTTGGGCTGGGGCAGAGGAGGAGAAATTGGCTCTCTCTGGTGCTCCATTCACCACACTGATGGGGGTTGGTTGCTGGATCGGGAGTTTTACATCGAGCAAAACCGAACCATGTGGGAAACTCTGACATGACTTTGACATGACTTTGATTTTACTTGAATACATTTTTTTGACTTGCTTTTTATACAATGTACTCTGACGTCGGAAAAATGCATCTCTCTCTCACGTCCGAAATAAAGAAAATATCTATTAGTCTTTTGCCCTGTTTTCAGTTCATTACTCACAATCCGTTTGAATCAGGACAGTCGCGTGTCCGTTCAGATCAGCATAGAAACATCTGTTTATGTAACCGTGGTAACTGTTGTGTCTGTCTTCGTCTTGTGGGGGTTTCATTAAAGCCTCCGGGGGCGTGGCGCGGAAGTGATGAGCCTGTGAAAGTCTGTTCGGAGCTGTCTGCCTGGGTGAGTATTCCCCTGACAGTGAGTCAGCGGAGGAGGAGGACCCCACTACGCCCCCTGAGAGTCTGTTAACCAGGAAGCTGTGTCTGTGTCTGTGTCTGCCGGCCTCCCTCCTCTCTAAGGTGACAAATGTCTGTCTGGTTCTGTGTGTGTCTACTGTAGGTTTCATGAGGTAATGAGAATCAGTCTTGTCAGGGTCCCCCAATGCACAGTACTATGTTTATATTTGAGCTCATAATTGTTCCTGCTGTCACCGCCATGTGTTTCATATCTGTTGACTCATTTCAGAACAAAAGCTAAAAGTCTGGGGCTCACTGGCGTAGCACACTAATGCATAATTGCAAGGTTCCTGGTTTGATTCCGACCCTCGACACGTCTTGCATGTCATCCCTCCTCTCTCTCTCTCTCACCCATCCTCCCTGTCAATCTCTACTGTCTCTATCCTCCCTGTCAATCTCTACTGTCTCTATCCTCCCTGTCAATCTCTACTGTCTCTATCCTCCCTGTCAATCTCTACTGTCTCTATCCCAATAAAGCAGAAACAAAAAGCCCTAAAAACATATTTACAAAAAAATATGCTAAAAAAAAGTTATATGACATCAGAATGTACTTCTATGACGGTCTATTGGTATATTAATAATGTATAATAATGACAGAAAATACAGAATCAGAATGTGAAAAATTTAGTTTTTTTTCATCTGTGAGAAAACTTTCCAACCAAAGTTGAAAGTCTCTATCGCAAACGGTTCAAAACATATTGTATTTGGGGCTGTAGCTCCCTGTTACACTCCGGAGGGTTTAACACCAGATTATCAATTGTATTGAGCTAAAGGAATGGTGAAAAAATGCAGACGTGGCCATTGTTGTAACTGACATCATCAGACCGCTGTTAGGATGAGTCTGGGTGAGGTGAGAGAGTCACTTTTACTAGCTGGGAGGACTTGACTTTCTCTCATTAGCGTGACTCATACCAGAGGGCCATGGATGCTCTCAGGGAGGCCTAGTGTCTACAGACCAGGAAGCTGGGTCTGCATGTCTATCAAACTCCGTCAGCGTTGCTCATACTACGTGTGTGTGTGTGTGTGTGTGTGTGTGTGCGTGTATCATGTGATGGGTATGATGTATAGGGTAAAAAATAAGGTCACTTGTTTTGAGTACGGCGCTGTGGTTCTGGTTCTGTGTGTGTGTGTGTGTGTGTGTGTGTGCGTGCGTGTGCGTGTGCGTGAACACGTGCGAGCCCTGGTGTCACGAGGGAACTGATAACTGATTCCTCCCCCGAAGCGGTACGCTGTACCCTGCACCACCTCACCTCCCTATGAGTAATTCCATAATTACCCCCTATAGCTGCAGCGGTGGAGTGCTGAGGCTGCTGAGGGGAGGGAACTGGGAGAACCAGGGCCAATCCAAATATTGACTTGACTCTCGGTTGTGTCTGTTCCCTCTGAAAGCACACCGAAGCCTGTGTCTCTCACAGAGGCCGGATTTATACACCGTCATTACGAGTGTTATTTACTGATCCCCCCAGCTCAGGCTGGGGGCTGCGGTCTGGTCATTCATTACACCCCGGAGGACCGGAGCACACGGTTCATCACCCCCACAGTTGACAGTGGCTCAGGGGGTTGCCAGATTGCACGCCTTTGTAGTTAATTTGTAGTTCTTTGTAGTTAATTTGTAGTGCTTTGTAGTTAATTTGTAGTTCTTTGTAGTTAATTTGTAGTGCTTTGTAGTTAATTTGTAGTTTATTTGTCGTTCTGTGTTGTTAACTTGCAGTTATTTGTAGTTCGGTTGTAGTTCTTTGTGGTTGATTTGTAGTTCTTTGCAGTTAATTTGTAGTTCTTTGTAGTTCTCTTGCCCGAGAGGGACAGTGAGAGTAGGCGGTGATGCATTGAGTGCGGCAGGAGACGTGATGCTGTTGTCACTGTCAGGTCCTCTGTTACAGAGGCTTTGTCCTGGTTACAGCTCTGCGCTTCTGTGACTATTTGTAGTCAGTAGCAGAAGCAGCAGCTGTTTTCAGTTTGCCTCTGACGGCGACGCCTTGCAACAGTATTATTCTGGAATCGTTTGATCAGCACAGCTTGACCACGAGGGATGAATCCGAAAATATGCCTCTTCAGAAATAGAGCCGATATATTCCTCATAAACCACTTTTGGTATTGTCAACCGTGACGGCACCTTCTGAGAAGTAGGTTACATCACAATGGAAACTGTTCTCATTCTATCTATAGCGCACTCCAATTCTATTAGAATTGTGTTTCGGGAACAATGGGGTCCCAGAGGGACGGGAGTCAGAGATTGTGTACACGAAAGAGGCTTTGACCGAGTCCCTCAGGTTGAACTTGTGACACGGGCCCGACGTGACATGATTGTTTATAAATACACAAGATGGCCTCTGATGGCCTCTTCTGTCACCAGGCAGGATGTGTTTAGTGCAGTTGTGGAGTTCCTCCTTCCTGACTCTGTCTCTGTCTCCGTCTCTGTAATCCTGCGCTCCATCTTTCCGCTGTCTGGCAGGCTACAATTAACCGGGTTCTGTTTCCTTCTAAACATGTCGCCGGAGTTGCATTGCCACTGCCTCCATCCCTCATGAGTTTGACCTTCAGCTTTTAGGCAGCGGTTAGATAAAGCACAATGGAGTCTTAGAGGAGATGAGAATTATGAAACGGCGTTTGTTTGTCACCTGCGATAATCTTAAAAGACAAAAGACAACTCAGAATGGTTCTTTTCATGAAGGCACTGAGCAGGTGAGTCTTATCTGATGTCTGGTGCGTTCTAGGATGAGGGTTTGTTGGCTTTCGTCCAATGACGGGTCAAGTTCAACCCTTGCTGGTGTTGTCATGAGATTCTAGACAATAGTCTAGTCACTCTCTGTGATACTGTGTCAAACTGCATCTTGAAACTCAGATGCTATCGTAACCGAAATTCCCTCAGACAAATCATTTTCCAAGACAGCTTCTTCTCTGGTACACTTTTAGCACTGGGACGTGGTGAGCATCATCGTTTAGCCTGCAATCTGAGAGGCCATTTTGTTGAATACTTCCCAATCATCACCTCACGGTGAGTGAAACCTGCGATGTACAAATACATTAACTCACCAACTGCCAAATAATTCCAGAACGCTGACCACCTAGAGTGTTCCAAGTGTTCTATGTGGTATTTACCTAGCAACAACACTCTGATTGGCTACAAAATGAAGCTCGGGCGCTTAGTGGCATAGCACATTAATGCACACCACGTAATCGCAAGGTCCCTGGTTCGATTCCGATCCTCGACACGTCTTGCATGTCATCCCTCCTCTCTCTCTCTCTCACCCATCCTCCCTGTCAATCTCTACTGTCTCTGTCTCTATAAAGCAGAAATGCCCTAAAAACATATTTTAAAAATAAATAAATAAATAAAGCTCATAATTTATGCATTTTTTGCTGAATAAAGTCGCCCCTTGGCACTCTAGCATGTTGACAGTGGGCGACTTTATTCACCCCCCCCCCCCGGCACTAAACGAGTTAAGTACATAGCAGCATACATTGTTTCACATGTTTACTGTGAAAGCACTTTGTGCTACCTGGGGATAGGGGGTGTCCTCTCGGTGAGGGAACGGAACGTGCTGGAAAGTACCCACCTATCAGACTGAGAACACCGTGTCTGGGAGCTGTCAGCGAGGCCGGTTTAGGCCAGAGGTGCCTGGGTTTTCTCTCCTGGATCTGGTGCCTTTAATGGTGTATACCTTTCAAACCGTTCCCAATTACTATTGCAATGCCTGCTGTCATTATGTTTTGCTTTTAATCATTGTTTTTATAGTTGGTGTTTTTCTCCCGTGCGCTCTGGTGATGTCGAGGCCATCTTTTCTCTGGCGCCTCTTGGCCTTGTCCTGCTTTGTGACTCAGGGGGACAGAGACAGAGGTCTGAGTTAACTCTGGCACAGTCACTTTACCTCTCCACTGTAACGGCTGATGTACAGAGAGTATTCTGGCACAAAATGGCTGCCACGCTGCGGTGTTTCTCCCATTGGTGCTGCATTCTGTATGCTACGTGTGGGGTGAGTTACCCATTATCATTTGTGAACTTGACCCAGTGAAAAAGCATATATGTATAAGTGCAATACATACACTTAGCAGATAGGGCAGATTATCTTCTGTTGAAACCTGTCTTTCTCACACACAACAGCCTGGGAAACAAGCCTGGGGGAGCAAACAAGCATGCATTCAAACACACGGTAAAGCCAACCATGCAAAGCAAACATTTGCATTAATTGAATGAGACGGTGTGTGTGTGTGTGTGTGTGTGTGTGTGTGTGTGTGTGTGTGTGTAGGCACGTGTCAATGTGTTCAATGTGTCCATGTGTTTGAGAGATTCAAATCACACGTGTTTCTGTCACGTTTCGTGCACCGACTGGTTACACAAAGACAGCGGTTTACAAATACAAACAAACACTGGCTCCTGTAACCCCCGGTAACCCAGCCCCCCCACCAATGCCCCCGGCATCCCTCACGTACTAATCTGTCAGTCTATTTGGGTTGCTAACATGCTAACTTAACCCCAGTGCCTGTGTGTTGTATGTGGGTTGGCTGGTGTGATGCACAGTCCTGGTGACACTGTCAGAAACGTGGCCTGTGTGTCGATGTATTGCAGTGTGTGTAACCTAACCTCATGGCTGGATCTATGAGCATGTGACACGGATGAGGTCATGCATGTCATGTATGTATGTGGTGTATTCATGACCCATCTTTGGTAGTTTTGGTTAAAACACAGGGGTGGGTATGGTAGTACTTAGGTATGCTGGTGGTGTGTGATTTGTGGGTTTTCTCATGGGAAACTGATATAGACACAGACACACACACACACACACACACACACACACACACAGAGGGGGATAGGGCTTCAATCACCAAGGTCATACAAACACACACACCGACATACACACTCTCACCCTGGACAGCTTAATCCCAATTCGCCGCAGTCACAGAGAGGGAGAGTGATGTCATTCACCTGGTGGTGGTGAGGGTGACAAAGGCCCTTTTGTGCTTCTGCAAACACACACACTTTTATTTTCTCCCTTTCTCTAGCTCACGTGAGGAACTAGGAGCAGAGAGAGAGAGAGAGAGAGAGAGAGCAGAGAGAGAGAGAGAGAGAGAGAGAGAGAGAGAGAGCATATGAGAGAGAGAGAGAGAGAGAGAGAGAGAGAGAGAGAGAGAGCACATGTGGTTTCCCTTAGCAGAGCGAACTGAGGCATTTATCATTCATCATCCGTCCCATTCATCAGGCCCTGGTCCTGGTGTGTGAACTGTCCTGTGTGAACGGGTGAAGAACAGTGTAGTGTTGTGTGTCAAGAAGTCACCTCTCACAAAGTTGGGGGATTTAACTGGGAGAATAATGTGAGGTGACATTGATTGGTTGGCATTTGGTTTTCGACTAATACTACTTTTCTAAGCCCCATAGTTTTGATAAACCCAACAGTGAGATTACTCCTTCCTCATATGTGTTGACGACGCTTGTGCACACACACACACACACACACACACACACACACACACACACACACACACCATTGTCCTGAACCTCATACTCCGGGACCAAAGCCAGCGGTTGTTCTATTAAGTTCTCAGCAGGTCAATTCACATGTAATCAGTCTTCTATCGCAATAGCTCACAATACTCTGCTGTCAGTGTATCATATAATCCTATAATATAAGTGTGCGTGTGTGTGTGTGTGTGTGTGTGTGTGTGTTTCTGTGTGTGTGTTTCTGTGTGTGTGTGCGTGTGCGTGTGCATGTGCGTGTGTCTGTCTCAGTGATCACGATCACCTCATGTTGTTGGATTGACGTCAGGCCTGTGTCTCCAGGGCTCCAGGCCTCCAGGCCTCCAGGGCCTCCAGGGGCTCCAGGGGCTCCAGGCCTCCAGGGGCTCCAGGGGCTCCAGGGGCTCCAGGCCTCCAGGGCTCCAGGGCTCCAGGCCTCCAGGGGCTCCAGGCCTCCAGGGCTCCAGGGCTCCAGGCCTCCAGGGCCTCCAGGGGCTCCAGGCCTCCAGGGGCTCCAGGCCTCCAGGCCTCCAGGGGCTCCAGGCCTCCAGGGGCTCCAGGCCTCCAGGGCTCCAGGGGCTCCAGGCCTCCAGGGCTCCAGGGGCTCCAGGGGCTCCAGGCCTCCAGGGGCTCCAGGCCTCCAAGCCTCCAGGGCTCCAGGGGCTCCAGGCCTCCAAGCCTCCAGGGCTCCAGGGGCTCCAGGGGCTCCAGGCCTCCAGGGGCTCCAGGCCTCTGTAGGGGTGCAGCTGAGGCAGAGCGGCTGGTGTTGGTGTTAATGGAGACGGCACGGCCTGACAGCACTGTCTGCCTCCAGAGTGCACACATGCGTGCCAGAGGAGGTTAGCCCCGCTGAAAGGCATGCGCTCATGTAAACTCAACCGCAGGCTGTGCATTACGTATGGTGGGGTGGGGGGAGAGAGGGGGGAGTGGAGGGGGGGCGGAGAGGCTAATACAAACACTGATATCAGAGCTTGTCGGACCTTTTTGAGGAATATCTGTGCAGTGAAGTCGTTCTCATGCAGGAGAAGGGCTTTACGGTGGGGACCAAAGTGCAGCCTGTCGAAGGCAGTTCAACAGCCCTTCTTCCTTGTTTTTACAGCTTGATGAGACCTCGCTGATGTCACAGCCGCGTCTTCTGATACGAGCTCGTGCGCTGTTGATTGTTGTTGCTTTTTTTCGCTGGGCTGAGCACATCAGGGGGAGGCTGGTGGAGGTAGAAATCGGAGGACTTTCATTGTAATGCATGGAATGGGACGACCGTCCCACCGGCCTCCCCTGGTGCACATGCTCTCTTGAATGTCCTCATCGGCCATTTTATATGGCCGCAATAGCCCTCCAATCACGCGTTGCCTACTCAAGGTTATTTGACGTTTCAAGGTTGTTGATTTTTTAAAGATTAACATCTTTGCAGATTACGTTACGTTTTAGGGTACTTTTTTTTTTTCGGGTTCTTTGTTTTTTTCCTCTCGGCTAATACTAGGAAACTGAAGGGTTTGAACCGATACCGAGAGGCCGGGCCTGGAGAGGAATGTGCTAACAGGGCTCCATCCTGGGACGGAAATAAAGAGCAAACATTGTTTGAGCATTAGAGTAGCCCTTTGAGAATGAGGAAATGGTTAATATCTCCAGAATTAACCAGAACTCTCTCTCTCTCTCTCTCTCTCTCTCTCCCTCTCTCTCTCTCTGTGTGCTGACCTTATCTTAACCCAGGTGTGAATGTGGAAATGGTTAATATTATCTACAGAATAACTAGAATTCTCCCTCCCTCTCTCTCTCTCCCTCTCTCTCTCTCTCTCTCTCTCCCTCTCCCCCCCCCCCCCCTCCCCCTCTCTTTCAAACTCTCAGTCTGTTGCCAGCCTTATCTCTCTGGGCCAAAGGGTAATTGGTTTCTCAGAAGGAGGGTCAACACAGAGATGTGATTGGCCCTGAAGGAGGGAACAGCCAGCCTGCCTGCCAGAGTGGTTTGATGGATGTGGGCGCGAGGACAACACCTTGGCCCTGTGGTGTAACCGTGCCGGGAGTTGGGAGTGTCGGTAAAGATAGCCAAAGCTGACAGTTGAAATTGGAGTGGAGTGCAGATTAAACGGGAACACCTCACTGTTGACTCACTTGGTGTTGACAATGGGGTTAGGAAATATCGGGTCGTGCTGCGTTGCAGCTCTAGGCTCCACGGTAAAGAGCCGGTAAGCAGAGCTGCTCTTCTCCTTCGTTTAGGGGCTCTGTGTGTTTACGCCAACGAGACCAAACAAGTCCACAACGCTGTGTATCATGTGATGGGTATGATGCATAGGGTAAAAAACTAAGGTCACTTATTTTGAGTACGGCGCTGCAGAAATAGATTTCTTTGTGGTTCTGTGTGTGTGTGTGTGTGTGTGTGTGTGGACTTTTTAGGCCATGGGAGTTTAAGGGGGTTACTAAATACAGTAGCTAGCCAGTGCTGTGATAATCCTGGAGTAAGAAGCCAGTTTGTTTTAGAGCATGGGGTCCATCGCAGGCTGCCATTGATAGAAGTGGATTACTTTAGAAAAGAAAAGTGCAGCCCCCATACGAAGCTGCATTCCTGCCTAATCCAGAGGAGATCTAGGCTAGGCCCCCAATCTCCCCAGCGTGAAGGAGAGAGAGAGAGAGAGAGAGAGAGAGAGAGAGAGAGAGGGGGGGGGGGGGGGGGAGAGAGAGAGAGAGAGTTGGAGGAAGGGAAGGAGAGCAAGGGAGAGTAGGAGAAAGAGAGAGGGAGAGAATGAGAGAGAGAGAGAGAGAGAGAGAAGGAGAGAGAGAGAGAGTAGGAGGGAGGGAAGGAGAGAGAGAGAGAGAGTAGGAGGGAGGGAAGGAGAGCGAGGGAGAGTAGGAGAAAGAGAGAGGGAGAGAATGAGAGAGAGAGAGAGAGAGAGAGAGAGAGTAGGAGGGAGGGAAGGAGAGAAAGAGAGAGAGTAGGAGGGAGGGAAGGAGAGCGAGGGAGAGTAGGAGGGAGAGAGGGCAGCGTGAGAGAAAGAATCATTCATTAGCTCCCCCACTGACATACAGTGCATGTATTCATTTAGCTGACATTCTCACCCAGTCCTAACTTGCAATGACAGACGTGCATTCACTGGTTAAAATTACATATACATGCACTGTGTTTTGAGAGCTTAGTAACTGTGTGAATCCTCAGTTTGTTTGCATGCAAACACATTGAAAACACACTGTAAATAAAAAATAAATTAAAAAAGTAATTATTCTTTCTTCTAGCATTGTGACTGCCAATGGCCCGTGGTTTTTCTTATGATGACTGATGGATAGATGATTAACTTAGTTAGACAAATGTACTTGTTGTAAGTCGCTTGGGATAAAGGCGTCTGTTAAATGACAAAAAAACAAACATTTACAAAAAAAACAACATTTAAACGCCAAGAATCAGTCAACAAGCTGTTCATTGCTGCTCTATGATGAGCCTTAGGCTCTGTGAACCATGATGCAGCCTGTAATCACAGAGACTGTCTCTCTCTCTCTCTCCCTCTCTCTCTCTTTCCCTCTCTCTCTCTTTCTCTCTCCCTCTCTCTCTCTCTCCCTCTCTCTCTCTCTCTTTCCCTCTCTCTCCCCCTCTCTCTCTCTCTCTCTCTCTCTCTTTCTTTCCCTCTCTTTCTCTCTCCCTCTCTCTCTCCCTCTCTCTCTCCCTCTCTCTCTCTTAGTAAGACGTAAGGCCGTGATACAGGATCTCTTCTTTTATCTCCCTCTGCTCATTCTTTCCATCTCCGCTGTGCTTAAATGATACTCCAGCCGGCCCCTGCTTCTGTTGTTTACCCAGCAGAGCCTGCCTTTGATACCCGGCCGAAGTGGGTCAAAAGGCAAGAAGAAGGAGGGGGGGTGTCTCAGGGATAGGTGAGGACTTGGCAAGATGGACTGAGCAAAGGATGGGGAGGGAGGGAGGGAGGGAGGGAGGGAGGGCTGTGAGTAAGATATGGAGGATGGGGGGTGAGTGGGTAAGTGTGTGTGTGTGTGGGGGGGGGGGGTGAGAAAAGGGGAGTGAGAGAAGAGTTTGATGGTGAAATCTAATCTTCCTCAAACAGTGGCCCTGCGTGCCGCGCCGTTCACAGCTCCACCGGGAGCCCTCTTCCCAGACCCATCAAACCCGCCCTGCTGTCATGGCCGCGCAAATGGCCGTGTCAGGCCCAGTCAAACCAGCCACCCAGGCAGCAAGCATGCTTTTAAACCTGCTCCAGGGGTCATTCTCCCTCCACCCGCAAGCACACATCAGAGGGATCCCAGCAGAGCGGGAAGAGAGTGGGGCTCTTTAAAGCTTTTAAGACAGTGTCTTTGTGAAAGGCACACAGCAGACAAGGCTGTTTTAAACACAGCCTGTCAGTCTGACCAATGCCCTTTATCAGTCCGAATGGTTAAAAACACGGGGTGGTTTTCAGTTTCAAAGACTGTTTCAAAGACTCTCCTTTCTGCAGTGGGAGAGAGAGGTACCAGACCAGTCATTTTACATGACCAAAATAGATCGTCAAAGTCGTAGGTTCAATCCAATGGAAATAATAAGCTGTGAGCTGGTTTTTGGGGGATCTCGTGGTGGAAATAGATGTACTGTATCCCTAAAACAACAGAGTGAACTGCAAATGCATTTAGTAGATTTAAGTTTGAGTTTTCCTTTTTTTCCATTCGAGGCACAATATCTAAGTGTTATAGCAACTGTGCAGAATGTCGTCTGGATTAAACGGCTGGTCTTAAACATCACTCAGTCCTCATGCAGTAACTCCAGACCTCGAATATTGCAGGTGGTGAAAAATCTTAAACAAATAGAAGAGAGAATTGTCGTGCAACATTTCTTTTTAAACGGGTTCAGCCCAGCTTTAGAGAAAAAAAAAAGAAAAAAAAAAAACCTCTCTCTCAGCATTTTCTCTCGCTTAGCCCCTACGAAACCTCCAGGGCTCCCGAACCTCCAAAAGCTGTCGCGCGACCTTTCAACTCGCCACCGCCGACCGGCGCTTTGACAACCTGCCCGGTCCGGTGAACGGTGTGACCAGGAAGCCTTTGAAGGGGGCGTTCAAACAAAAAAGGGGAGCCCTGCTTCTGAAACTCATCTAGCACGAGCGCAATTAGCACCTCATCTCGGCCAGTTGACCGGGTCCTGGTTTGCCCTCCCCCCCTCCCTCCCTCCCTCCCTCCCTCCTGATGTTTCCTGAGGAAATGCTGAAGTGAGAAGACTGTGCAGAGCAGCAGTCTGGGCCTTTCCTCCCTGGCACACAGGTTGACCCAGATCTGGAAGAGCCCGGTCCAGCCCAGACCAGCTGCCCCCTTCTCAGGTTCCCCTGGTCCAGACAGAGGGCCTATACAGTACAGGTATACTGTTCTGGTCAGACTGACTCTCTCTCTCTCTGTCTCTGTGTCTCTCCATTTCTCTCTCTCTCTTTCTGTCTCTCTCTCTGTGTATCTCTCTCTCTCTCTTTCTTGTTTTCTCTCTCACCCTCCTCCTCTTTCTCTCTCACTCTTCCAGAGTACAGTACAGGTATACTGCTGGCCTGACTGGTCAGACTGACTCCCTGACTCTCTCTCTCTCTGTCTGTCTCTCTCTCTGTCTGTCTCTCTCTCTCTCTCTGTCTCTCTCGTCCAACCTTTTTTCTCTCTCTCCAGTCTGTCTGTCTTTCTTTCTTTCTTTTCACTCTTATTACTTCTCTCTAATTGCTCCTGCTCTCCTCTCATCCT
>NC_139674.1:14788793-14811633 GCF_951799395.1 Argentina silus
AGGCAGCATTTCACAATCTGACTTAAAGGGACAGTCCACTATTTTTATACCTTACAGTCAGATGGTTCGTGACCTCCAGAGTAGGCTATGGGCCAGGAGAAACTGTAATTCATGGTTCAGAGTTGTTTAAATAGCCATTACAAACTTTAGCTAACTTTAGCCACCACTAACAAAAAACAATTGAGGAACAAAACATTTTTTTTCTACATTTGTGGCCAAATTACCTGAAGTGAACTCTCTGACTTGTTTGGAAGTTACTGTGAGATGATTTGGCAACAAATGTTTTTTTTTTTGTTTTTTTTTAAGGAACCATCTGACTACATGTTTTAAAGTCGTAAACAATCCCATTAAGGTAACCCATTTCTTTGTTGTGTATAGATAAAAGGCCAGTGCGATTACTGTGTCCTTAATAACTTTTCTTGGGCCGGTTTTGCTGTTCATTATGGTTGGGGTTACTAAGGGTAGGGTGGACTGATCCTGAATCAGTTGCTCATGGTTTATAGTAAATGCAGTGTAAGAGTCCCTGCTTGGCGCAAACACTGTCCCACATCTGCTCCTCGTTTGGGGGGAAGGATTCCTGCCTGGAGTTGAAGTGATTGGAGTACTGCAGTCTCTCACAGTAAAGCCTAGCACTGGACCATCACAGCTCCCAGGAACATCCCTGCTCTCTAACATGCAAGCAAAGCTCTCAGTTCCTGCCTAGATAACAGGCCTACATCGACCGTATCTGCAATCCCTCCTCCCAATCTGGTTCCTTCTCTTTTATCTTTTTCCTTTCCATTACTCACATTCTGCCAAGATGACTTCTCGTGGAGTCCCGTCATGTGATGGGGAAGTTTACATGTCTGCCGTGTCTTCAGAGAGCAAAGAGCTGTGTTCCCTAACACAGATGTGGATACTTGTACACAGTGGCGAATCTATTTCCCCTGAGGGATTGGAGTTCAAAGGTTGAAAGCTGACGACCTGCTTTCCTCTGAAGATAAACCTCTTAAACATGTTGTAGACAGTACAAACATCTGTAAATGTAGGAACGCATGTATGACTTCAACCTGATCAGATTTCTTTGTGTTAACTTAGGAGACCAACAGAGGACCTACAGTAGTCTGTACAGCAGTGCTCCTCTGCTCCTGTCTAACCAACCTGTTTAAACCACCAACTGCCAAAGAGTTCCGGACTCGCAGGGGTCTCAAACTCAACTTACCTGCGGGCCGCTGGAGGTAGAGTCTGGGTGAGGCTGGGCCGCTGGAGGTAGAGTCTGGGTGAGGCTGGGCCGCTGGAGGTCGAGTCTGGGTGAGGCTGGGCCGCTGGAGGTAGAGTCTGGGCCGCTGGAGGTAGAGTCTGGGTGAGGCTGGGCCGCTGGAGGTAGAGTCTGGGTGAGGCTGGGCCGCTGGAGGTCGAGGCTGGGTGAGGCTGGGCCGCTGGAGGTCGAGGCTGGGTGAGGCTGGGCCGCTGGAGGTCGAGTCTGGGTGAGGCTGGGCCGCATCAAGTATTCCACAAAAAAAGGGTTTCAAGTATTCCAAAAAACCTGCTGTGAAGAGAAAGGTTGGTGAAGAGAAAGGTTGGTGAAGAGAAAGGTTGGCGACGAGCGCAGACAATTTCAGGAAGAATTCGCTAATTCGCGTTGGCTAACTTGTCAACAAACACCACCGGAAGCTGTCACGAGCCTGAGCTATGGTCCCATAAGTGATAAAAAAAAAAAAACGCCCTATATAAAATATAAAACCTAACCCTAACCCAGGGCAACGACTCGGCAAAAAGGTGCGTGTGAGGAAAACGCGCGGGCCGCACGAACACTTTGATGTCAAGTAGGGCCACGAAATATCGTCCCGCGAGCCGCGAGTTTGAGACCCCCGAGTGTTCCAAGTGTTCTATGTGGTATCTGCCTAGCAACAACACTTTGATTGGCCACAAAATGAAGCCTCATCATTGATGCATTATTGGTGAATAAAGTGACCCTTGGCAGAATGAATATTGACAATTTGGGCAACTTCATGCACTAAATGAGTTAATACTCAGAATGGAGAGAACTTTAACATGGGGGGAATAGTCGGAGTCTTCCCATCTCACTCTACTGTAGGTAACTTCTAGAGCTGTTTTCATTGTGGTGGTGATGTAACATGGCCTGATGTTCTTGCAATGCTTGCACAGGTCTTGTAGCATTGTAAGGGAAAGACCAAGATGGAATTGATTATTGCAGAACCAATTCCTTACCTACGGCACAGCCTAGTGGACAAACTTATGGATGTAAAGGTCAGTGTACTGTACAAATGTCTGTTATTTTAGATTTCACATTATCATCATCGGTATTAGTCATCTGTGGTGATCAATCTCAGGGTCTGTGCGAAAATCACAAAGCGTCTGTGCAAAACCACAAAGAGAGTCGACAATACTGTTTATTTCGAAATAACTAAATGCAAGTCTTGCTCAGAGCGTCAACTTCACCTGTACAGCACATCAAGAAGAGGACATATTCATCACAATGGTATATTATACAGTATATGGATCATAAATTGCGGTTAAATTCACAGTATCCATAGCACCCAGTCGACCAGAGGTTAACGAATACAGTAAGCGATACAGTAATACCTACTTCTTACATCCAGTTCAGTTTGATAATACATTGCTTATCATGATTGGAAAAAGCACCCGTTTGCTGCGCAGCGTCAAATACCTGATGGACTATAATGGGCGTTCCCCTCGGAGGAGAGTTTGATCTCTAACGCAGCGAGAGACAGGGATCTCAAAACAGGCCAATCTATACGGCGTGATCTGGAGTTCCCTCTTTGGAGAAATTGCACTTTCTTTTTCTTCATATTTTATTTTTTCTTCGTAAATGGACATTCTTCAAAAGCTGCCCTCCTTCATCTGTTTCACTCTAAATACCTACTAAGACTGGGGGGGTTGGGGGGGGGAGGCTTTTAAACCATCTTTTGAGTGGTTGTTTTAAGCTTTAGCAGTATCAACCCCTTCTGAACTGGGGTCAGTTATTTTAACAAGCTGTTTTACAGAAGACATTTATTCTCCCGCTGGATGCGAACAGGCAGCGAGAGCTATTTCTGCCGTGAGAATATTTATGGCTTCCCTCTGAGCGGCTAAGTCTGTAATGGATGAGGATACGCTGTGCTATTTAGGACAGATCCAAATAGGTTCCTGCGATGTGAAAACAGCTCTAAAAGGCTTTCATGATAATATATACACTCACCGAGCACTTTATCAGGAACACTATACTAATACTGGGTAGGGCCTCCCTTTATTAGGAATACTATACTAATACTGGGTAGGGCCTCCCTTTATTAGAACACTATACTAATACTGGGTAGGGTCTCCCTTTATTAGGAATACTATACTAATACTGGGTTGGGCCTCCCTTTATTAGGAATACTATACTAATACTGGGTAGGGCCTCCCTTTATTAGGAACACTATACTAATACTGGGTAGGGCCTCCCTTTGCTCTCAAAACAGCCTCAATTCTTCGTGGCGTTGATTCCACAAGATGTTGGAAACATTCCTTTGAGATTCTGGTCCAGGTTGACATGATTGCATCACGCAATTCCTGCAGATTTCTCAGGTGCACTTTCAAGCTGTGAATCTCTCATTCTACCACATCCCAAAGGTGACTGGGAAGGCCACTGAAGAACACTGAACTCACTGTCATGTTCATGAAACCAGTTTGAGACGACTTTTGCTTTGTGACATGGTGCATTATCATGCTGGAAGTAGCCATGAGAAGATGGGTAAACTGTGGCCATGAAAGGATGCACATGGTCAGCAACAACACTCAAATAGGCTGTGGCATTCAAGCGATGATTGATTGGTATTAACTGGCCCAAAGTGTGCCAAGAAAACATTCCCCACACCATTACACCACCTCCACCATGAGAAGGTGTACAGGTGTTCCTAATAAAGTGCTCTGTGAGTGTATTATGATTTAACAAACTATTAAATTCTTGACATAAATATGCAGTGGAGACATGCAGTCTCAGCGCAGACTTGGAAGAGAAGCTGACCACCACTAGACAGAGGGAAATAGCTGATGGAGAGGTTCCAATGATATTGTAGTCTGAGATATAGATTCTTGAGTGGATTTCTTTTCAAGACTTGACAGTTAAGAGGGGTTACATGAGAGCAGATACACGAGCAGATAGATGAGCTGTACATTTGGCCTGGGAGTGGGGGAAGATGACCTGAATTGCTTTAACAATCCAGTTAAGAGAGGTTACATGACTACATTTGGACTGGGAGCAGGGAAAGATGACCTGAATTGCTCTAGCAATCCTTCAATGATAACAGTGAAAGATAAAACATGTTTACGGCCCTCTGTTTGAGTAATGTGCATTGCCTGATGGCCTTAAACAGACACATCCTCCAAGCTGATCATAACAAACCTCTGTCCCGTTCCTGTGTCCCCCACCAAATGAAATATGGATCATGTCAAACAATAATAGAACGGAACAAATCCGAGACGTGATGTTACCTTGAGGAATTCATAAACATCACCCATCACCCACACCCTAAACCCATGGAGCTCATTCAGGCCTGGGGTGTCTCAGCTAGCGGGGAAGGCAGACCAGACACAAACAGTAAATAAATAAGCAGGAAGGTTTTCCGTGGTCATCCTTCCCCCATCTCTCTGATTCTGCAGTGTCCGCCTCGAACTGTTGCTAGGTGTTGCTTCCGTTCTGATGGCGGGAGGAATCTCGGATACGCGGGGACATCTGGAGAGCGTCACCGGGAACGTTGTCGCTCCTCCGACATCACCTCTTATTCCTGAGGATGGGCCGCGGCCCCGGATGCGTTGCCGTGTGCCGTTTGTGTTATTGTCTCTGCGTTGCCATGGTGGACTAAAACGATGGTGCAGCGTCCACAGATGATAACAGGGTGGACGGAATCAGCTGCCAAAAAATGTCTCTCCTTTCTCTTCTGCTCTCCCTCCCTCTTCCAACTCTCTCTCTCTCCCTCAGCTCCTCCACTCGTCTCTCCGTTATGTAAGGGTACGAGACACTGAAGTACTTGAAATAAACCATGTATAAAAAGTGTCCCCGTTAAAACAGTCCTTGTCACTTCTGTTATTTAAACTTGTGTCCAGTGTTTAACAATGGCACAAACATTCTGAGCAAAGACATCAAAGTGCTTTGTTTAAAAGTGGTGTGTGTACATTTGAAATCCTGTGCCTTGTTCTATGTCTGGTCTGTTTTTGCATCTCATTTTGTGGTAATTAAGATCCAAACTGGTGTTTTGATAAAATGTGTATTTGGATTAAAAGGTTTCAATCTCTGGGCTTCCTTCCTCTCCTCGGTAAGATCAGTCAGTGATAACAGAGGTAGCTGATGATTAGCTTTGGTATGTTCAGTTGAACTACGACCTCCACAGCTCTGATACCCAGCATCCTCCTCAGTGCAACTCTGCTCAGGTGCTGCAGACTCAGGGGCGTACCTACGGACAGAAAACAGCAGGGGTTAATGGGAGATGTAGTCTTTACAAGCAATATATAGAACATGGGTGCACACAGGTTGAATATATTACATTTACCACACTCTCACATACACTCTCTCACACGTACGCATGCACACTTCTGTCAAGAAACGTATTTAATTAATGAATTAATTTATAATTGAATCAAATATGTTGTAATGTTTATAGCCGCAAGTCACAACGTCCTTCTACACTTCTGAAAATAAGGTTCTGCCTCAGGTTATTTTTTTTGTTGCCTAGATACTGTTGCTGTGTGCCTGGACACACAGTCCGAGTCTCACATTCCATGAGTGGTTCTGTGGCGGTGGAATCTGGGTTTGGGTCTCCTCCTCTCTGGTGTGTCAGTCACAGAACCGCCAGGCCAACCTGAACATCCCTGACTAGGACACTGTCTAATTTATAGACCGCAGGAAACATGAGGGAGAAGAACTCTCTGAACCTGAAATGTACTTTGAAAAATAAGCTCTTGGCGCCATCTACTGGTGACATTTTGGCATTGCAACAAAAAAAAAAACGATTTCTGCGGTATTAACACCGTTCACACTAAAACGTACTTTCATAGAACGCTAAACAGAGCTCCGATGGAGAGCCGAGTCTGGTGAAGTCGATGGGTTTCTTTTCGTTTTTGTCTCTGGCATACACGTTCCCCCCAAACTCTACCAGCATCTCAATCATGTCCACACTCTCCACTTTAGCAGCATGGTGCAGGGGCGTCTCGTGCAGCCTGGCAGCATTCACCATAGCACCTAGGGAATCACAGGAAACAGGAAATACAACAGACACTCTGGTGCTGCTTCACAACAGAGATGGTTACCCTGGTTGTCTTAGGCCTGTTTCTAACATAAACTATTCCCCAGCTCACCTGCGTTGAGTAGCACCTTGACACAGTCTGTGTGCTGGTGGGCACACGCCACGTGCAACGGGGTCCCGTAATACAGGTCATAGGCCTCCAGACTGGCACCTTTGGCAATCATGAGCTTCACACAGTCAGAGTTACCTGAGACACAAGAGCATATTGTGTTTAGCACACACACACACACACACACACACACACACACACACACACACACACACACACACACACACACACACTTACCCCCCATGCAGGCCTCATGCAGGGCTGATGTGGTTCGGGAGGTGAGGGTGGGGTTGACCTTTGCCCCGTGGTCCAACAGCAGCCTCACACAGTCCAAACTCCCCACTGAACAGGCCTCGCACAGAGGGGTGCTGCCATCCACGTTGCGCGCATCCACCTGCAGGAACAACACATTTATATGACAAGGGTGACGCTTAATTCGCACAACAGCGCCATCTGTTGGTGGGGCCGGGCCCTGAATGACAAAACGCCACTGGCATCTGCCTACAGGAACAACACCAACACACAACCATTTCAATATCTGTGGATTGCATCATAGCAACAACAGGGCATCTGTTGTCCTTGCATAACAAGCTCGGGTTGGCAGGGTCACAGAACAGGACATGACAATCACAAGACACAAGCTGATGAACGTACGTCCCTTTGCTGTGCACACATCGCTCTTATTCTCCTCTAGAGCTGTGTTTCTCACCTGTGTCTCCTCTGACAGATCGTTGACTCTCTCTCATACCTGCCCCCTCCCTCACCTGTGTCTCCTCTGACAGATCGTTGACTCTCTCTCATACCTGCCCCCTCCCTCACCTGTGTCTCCTCTGACAGATTGTTGACTCTCTCTCACACCGCCCCCCCCCCCCCCCTTGTCTCACCTGTGTCTTCTCTGACAGATCGTAGATTCTCTCTCCCACCTGCTCCCCCCCTTGTCTCACCTGTGTCTTCTCTGACAGATCGTTGACTCTCACTCCCACCTGTCCCCTCCCTCCCGCCTCACCTGTGCCCCAGCCTCCAGCAGCAGCCTGGCACATTGCGTCTGTCCCTTGATGCAAGCCTCATGCAGGGGGGTGATGGAGTCCACCGCCACTATGTTGACTGAGGCTCCGCTCTGGATGAGCTGCTGCA
This sequence comes from Argentina silus, assembly GCF_951799395.1. Taxonomy (NCBI): domain Eukaryota; kingdom Metazoa; phylum Chordata; class Actinopteri; order Argentiniformes; family Argentinidae; genus Argentina; species Argentina silus. The sequence continues at coordinate 14,796,261 of NC_139674.1, forward strand.
GCCGGGATGCCTGGCCCTCAGAAGCCGCCTTGTGCACATCTGTTCTCTCCGACCAGCAGCCTGCGAACAGCGCGACAAGTACCCAACCCCAGAAGGGCAAAGAGATCAGGAGGATTTGTGGAAGTTATTCAGGTGGCAAAGTCTATCATTGCGCAAATCGTCAGCGAGACGACCGATCATATATGAACTCAAATATCTGCAGCAAATACGTTACGGGGTAAAACATTTTTCGATACATGACAAAGTCTCCGACTCTATCTGTCCATAGGACTGTACAGAGGAGGAGAACACCAAGCAACAATAGTGGATCTCTGGTGAGTCTCGGAGGGCACAGACACATGTTTATGTGGTAGGTCCGCTCTGGCTAGGCTATGACCAACATGTTAGCAATCAGTAACAGATACCTCTATTTTATGCTTTGCTACACTCACCAATATCTCCAAAGAAGTATGGTCTGGCAGTTTCAACCTCCATTTGTATTCTTCTAAATTCCCGATTATCTTGTTACATCGACATTACAGTAAACAAACGCATACGAACCCTGTGTTTACATGCGGCACTGACATATCACGTGGCTGCTTGAGGGAATGATGGGAGTTGTAGTGTTATACAGAGAGGATTGTGGCATGTGTAGTCATAGTGGCTAAAAGTTCACTGTCTTGTTCACCTTTATTGCTCCAGGTGGTAGCCTTCCATCGTATCATATAACATCAGTCATTTCTCTACCAAAAATGTAATCAGTAAGTGTCATCATAATCATCGTCATCAGTATCGTCATTAGATTTAGGCTATCATTTTCATAATCAATAAGCTTTTTCCAATGGTCAGGAAAATTCAATGATCTCATATGCTAGGCTATCTGCAGAATAAATGTTTTTTTCTTTCTAAAGCTGTTTGCTCTTTCACATTCACACTCCCAAATCAAAAATAATTATCATGTTAGAAAAGAATGAAAGAAATTATTATTGCAATAAAGAATGGCAATGAAATAAATGCAATTCTTTTTTATTATGTATAATCGCTGGTGATTATCATTCGTTTTTTCCAGGGAATGTGAATAGGCTGGTGAAGACTTTGGTGGCAGATCTCTTCATCCTGGTGAGGAGGGAAGGTTTGCGGCTCTTCTCTGTGGGTGGAGAGGAGGATGCAGGATCATCTCTCCCTTGAACCTTGAAAGACTCTGCAATGAAAGGCAGATGGTATAGGTGTGCAGCTTGTCTCGTCAATTCAGTTGAATGTGCAAAATCGTTAATCAAAGTACATGGGTCATGTTTTCAATCTAGACTGAGCAATGGTTTACTTACCTGTATGGTAAACAGTCGGGGAAGGGCTCTGAGGTTGGCACTTCATGGACTTGTGGGGACTGCAGTCCTTGTTGCCTACTTTCTTGGAGCCCTGAATGTTGAGAAAAGGTGCAATAATACCCATCTGGAAATGCCTTACATGTTGCAGTTTATCAAGCCCAATACGCAATACAAACTAAAATACTCCACAAATATGAATATAAATATGTAATTGTGTATCAATTAATGAAAGACAACCCAGTGTTATCGATGAACGTTTTGAAAGATCTGTAGTATGTGTAATATACCTTTGCATTGCTAAACCACATTTTAGGTGACTTCAAGTCAGAGAATAATTTTCTCTTCCTCCGTTTCTTGACTGCCTGTGCTGCACCACATGCGCCGAGAAGCTCCTTTGTCAATGAGACGACCAAAACATTGACAATTGCTGGATCTTCGGATGTCACCGCCATCTTAAGTCCTTCCTCGCTACCGAACTCTCGCACGAGCTCCTTGTGCACATTCCTGTGGATTTTATGGATCTTAAGACCCTGAGGATAGGCCTGAGTCTGTGGGAGGCCTGATGCTGCACAGAACTCTGAGAGGACCCTCGCTGGGACGCCTCTGCACTTCTCACCTACATCTCTCTCAGATGTGGTGGGGAATATGTCTGTCAGCAGTTTGATGCATAGCAAATGTACCAAGCAGCTATAGTCATCCTTGTCCAAGTTTGGCATGACTTGGGAAGGGGAGGGGCCATGTTCGCTGATATCTGGAATCACATCACGACACAGGGGAGAAACCCTTTTTGATAGGGTTAGGATCTCATCTGTACCGTTAGGGTCCTCTACCAAATCTATCACTCCTTGAATGATATCGCTTATGGCCAAGCTGGTGCCTGACTCAAGGGAGGGTTTGGCTGCAGCTTTGATGAAACTTTCACTTGATTCAATTGACAGCGCATCCATCATTTGCCTTATCATTGCCTTGGAAAACACAGTTTCATCATCTTCTGACTCTGTCTGATGAATTTGTATCGGAATGACCATACAAGTAGAGGTGCTCTGGTCCCTCTGGGTTCGAAGATCAGAGACAGCCGTCTCTCTTTCATCAGACTTTCCTGATGATGCTGGTCGCAGATCGCTAACAAAGCGGTGAACCAATTCCTCCGCAAAAATATGGAGAAGCTGTGAGGACAACTTCCTGGATGCGACACATTGCTTCTGTCCCCATTGCAGTCTTGACAGAATCGAATCAGAGGCACTCCTACCTGCTGTCCATGTTAGGACATGTGGAGTGCTGTGGCTATCACTAATAAGCTGGCTAACCTCATCTGCATATTCACTGCTGAAGACGTGGAGGGTCCCAGTGGAGATCAGGCTCTCTACCTCCGTAGCAACAGAGGGCGGTCCATTCGTACGAGTTCGCTTCACACTTCGCACCACCTTCTCAGCTATTGCCCCGGCAGTTTTCCTGATTTTGTCCATCAGTGTACCTGGCAGCGTGTCCTCAATGCCACATGAGTCCTGGATAATTGTTTGCCTTATAATAGGACATCCAGGATCTGGCATCTCATCAGGGATGGGAGTGCCTGGTAAGGTGACCTCCCATTCAGACCGTCTGGCCGTTGAGGAGGACCTTGAGTGGGAGGAGTGGGAGGAGTGGGGGGAGGGCTCTCGTGCCTTCAGGACGACAGCACCCCTACAGCTCAATGTGTCTGTATCCTCCATACAAGCAGCATCTTCCACACCAGCTGTGACACTGCTCTGGTCATTGATGACGGCAGGTATTGAGTCATCACATTGGCTGGTTGACCTGTCTTTGTGAATGGTTCTCTGCTGTGTGAGAAACCCCTTCACTTTCCTCTGCACACTACGGTACATACTGAGGGCAACAGTCCAGATCCTCTTCTCAGACAGAGCTCCAGTTTCACCATTCAAACTCAATGATGCGATGGGTTCACTGAGCTCCCGGAAGTCTGTCACGATGCTTTCAACAACATCAGTGGCAGTATCAGCAGGCAGGGAGTCTTCCCCCAGCATGCAAGAGGATTCAAACAGGACTTCGCTCACACCCTGGACAGCTTTAGACTGAAACTCCTGACTAAGAAGTTTTTCGAGGCTCTGGGTGGAGAGAGAGCGGAAAGATGCAACATCTTTGTTAGATGTTGTGCTGCCATCCAGATTAAGGCGGGAATTTGGCACACAATCATCTTGCAGAGATTCTTCTGCTGGCGATGGTGACCTTGACATGTCTCCCAGACAAGAGAGGACTCCACCTACAAGCTTGGTGACCTCAAGTGACTCATTTGATCTGCTTGGTCCCACAGTGGAGAAACACTGTTCCGTTGACATTTCATCCTCGTATGTCATTAGGATGGTTGAAATGACCTCTTTGGTGGAATTGGTCAGTAGAGGCTCATTTTCTACAATGTCCGGTTGAGCCCAGAGAAGTTTAGAGTCCTCACTGAGACCCCGTCGTAGGGTTACTTCAGCACTGCGGCTGGGCAGGTGGAGGTCACTCTTACTCACTTCCCTTTCCTGGTGTGACTGATGCACGGACTCTTCAGTGGTATGTCCAGATGGCTCTAGACATTTCTTGCCAGAAATGTTCAGTATTTTGGTTTTCTGTTGATGGGCAAAGTCCTTTATTTTTTCATGTATTCTGTTATACAACCTCACCGAAGCACACCAGATCCTTCTCTGGAGTGTCTGAGCATTTTTCTGCTCTCCCTCTGTGGGTTCTGCCATGACCTTCATGTCCGTAATAAAGACATCAACAATTCCAGACGCTGCAGAATCAGCACGCTCCTGGTTGGTAACAGCAGTGGAGGCCTCATTTGGCGAAGCAACCTGTTCACTAGTTAAGCTACTGTCGGACTTAACTAGGAAATCACTCACTGCGTGAGTGGCCTTTTTCCTAAATTCCTCACTTGCGACTTTTTGCAGGTAAAGGTCACAGGTCGAAGAATTGCTTCGTAAACTGAGGCTGCAGGTGGAACCATTTTTACTCCTATTTTGGCTTCTCTCGGATCTGCTCATCAGCTCGTCGAGATCTTCAAAAGAACCACCATGTAATGACAAAATCGTCATCTTCTCAGTAAGGGAATCCATCACATCACGATCACTCCCATCAAGTTGATCCTCCATTATTCCAGAGATGGTGGTCATAACTTGCCCTGTTAGACACCTGCTCTCTTGCTCCACTTCTGTCTCATCAGAGTGGGTGGTTTCCTCATCAGCCAAAGACTCTCTGGGGGTGATTGTCTTCAGGATGGCAGAGATCTCACTCATCATCTCCTCAGGGGTCTGGGAGCGTGAGTCTTCCTCTCTTGCAAACGTCACTGGGGAGGTGTAACGTGAGGATCCACTCTGAATGGCCACTGATATGACCGAATCAATTTGTTTGGCCACACCAGCCATCATGGCAGCGGTCAGATTAGGAGAGGAGCTTCCGGATGAATTCCTGGCAAGGTCGGTAAGTGACTGCTGCAGGCTGTTGTGGAGACAGGTGAAGAGGCTCTCCTCTGAGACACCTGAGAGAAGTCTAAGGGGCTCTGTCTGCACCTCAGACTGAGGGGTTGGGGTCCTTAAGCATAACACAGAAATCCTTACAGTCCAGACTTAAATTTTTTAGATAGATTTATATGGTATGGGAGTGTTAGATTCATCGAATTTATTATTATGAATTACTTGGAAACTATAATGGTAACAGTGTAACTACCTTATAATTACCTAGGAATAACTTGGTTACTGGGTAATTCATTGAAACAAATATTAACAATTGTCATTTTGGTTAAAAGTTGGTTAAAACATAACCAAGTACCCATTGTTACCAAGTAAATACATAGTAAATATCAAATCATTATGAGTGGTAGTAGGACTGTAAAATAAAGCGTTACCAGACTATGTATAGAAGTCTTGTGGAACGTATGTGTAGCATATAAACATCTAAATAGCTATTAACATCAAACACTTTATAAGCACACAGTAACAAGTCTGCAAGGAAGAATATTTGTGAACTTACCTCAATCTTGTAGGCAGGGGCACATCGCACCCACCGCGGCCAATCGTACGGTTCTCCTTACCGATGCTGTTTGTTCTACGGCTGCTGGTGGAGGACTTCCCACTACCGCTCCTCTTGGGAACCTCAGCCTCATCGAACAGAACCTCTCGAGAGTGGGAGTCAGCCTTGTGGCTTTTCCGGCTTGATGCTGATAAGGATCTCGTTGACGTTGGAGAGGTCGCATCATGCCTCTTGACCCCCAACACCTGGTAGAGGCCTGGCAGGATGAGCTTCATCACGGCCTCTGAGAGGAGCTGTAAGATCCTCAAACACAGGTTGGCAAGCTGTGCTTTTGTCTCCTGTATTCCACAAAGAAGATACAGTGTTTTAAATGTACGTCTCTCAAGTGCCAACTGAACAAAGAGTTACGTAACATAAAGCAGAGTAGTAATGATATTCTGAATTACATATCAGCAGAAATCTTACCGGGTCAAAGTCGCCATCACGGATCGTGATCCACTGCCTGAAAACAAGATTGTAAGATTTGTAAGTGATAGTACACAAAGATGAACAGTCAATCAATCTAGTTTCAAATATGATCCTATTGCCCAGAGGGATTTATGGTACCAAAGGAGAGAGAACATACTCCTCAGTTAGGTTCTGCAGGAAGTCGATAATCAGTGAATGATAGTCCTTCTGATCTCCATCACTGCTGGATCTCTGCTTTTCAGTGCCCATCGTACTGCTGAGATTCCTCTTCTCCTAATAGAAATTAATTCAATATGGGTGAATACATAAGCTACACACAAGCTACAAGCTAGAGCATATTGTTCTACGAACACACAACTATCCACATCATTATGTTCAATGATCACACTCATGGGATGAGGTGAATAATACCATGTGTAAAAGTCATGACAAACTAACCATCTCATTTCCAGCTTCAGAGGGCAGGTCTTCCACCCTGCAGACAGGCAGGTCAGGAGACTGGGACGGGCTGCTATGGTCATAAACAGAGGAGAGTGACAGATAAATAAAAGCAACTTAATCTCACAGTCTCATTCTAGGGGCTCCAACATGTGCAAAAATGGGTCAAATAGATGAAATGACACATAATCCAATGGGAGTCTTGAATACTGCAACTACCTGACTGGTTAATTACCTTACCTGGCTAGTTAATGGCCTTACCTGATTGGTTGATGGCCTTACCTGACTGGTTAATGGCCTTAGCTGACTGGTTAAAGGCCTTCCCTGACTGGTTAATGGCCTTAGCTGACTGGTTAAAGGCCTTACCTGACCTCTTAATGGCCTTAGCTGACTGGTTAAAGGCCTTCCCTGACTGGTTAATGGCCTTACCTGACTTGGTTAATGGCCTTACCTGATTGGTTGATGGCCTTACCTGACTGGTTAATGGCCTTACCTGACTGGTTAATGGCCTTATCTGGCTAGTTAATGGCCTTACCTGATTGGTTGATGGCCTTACCTGACTGGTTAATGGCCTTACCTGACTAGTTAATGGCCTTACCTGATTGGTTGATGGCCTTACCTGACTGATTAATGGCCTTATCTGACTGGTTGATGGCCTTACCTGACTGATTAATGGCCTTATCTGACTGGTTAATGGCCTTACCTGACTGATTAATGGCCTTATCTGACTGGTTAATGGCCTTACCTGACTGATTAATGGCCTTATCTGACTGGTTAATGGCCTTACCTGACTGATTAATGGCCTTATCTGACTGGTTAATGGTCTTACCTGACTGTCTCTGTGTCAATGCTCTCCAGGATCATCTTCACTTCAACAGGAGGTGCAGGAACAGGGGATGATCTTTCAGGCTGCAATAACCAAAGATAATGTTGTTAAGGTTAAGAGTAGTCCTCGAAGTCTGATCTAAAGACACTTTTAACACAGCTTTGATGAGCTGTTTCTACATGTTTCTAAGATGTCTGTTGTTAAGACACATATCACACCAATAAAAAGCTTCTTCAGAATAAGCTGCAGGGCATGATGGCATTCAGGTATAAAACATGTCCAAACCTTGTTAATGTCTTCCATGATGGGAGCTCCAATTCATTCAAGTAGCCGTAGTACACAGAGAGCAAGTGAGCGCATCAAATGTTACTTTCTGACTGACATCCCAGGTTTCGTCTCTATATATAGTCTGCCGACGCTATGACGTCATCCGCTATGACATCACTAAGGCGCAAGACAGTTTTGACACAACCACGGAACGGGTCGGTTGACGCTCCGTGAACCTTGGGATAATTTCCTATGTAATTTGTAAACCCAAAACGAAATAACCAATAAAACTACTTGTTTATTCCATTTCTAAAGCTTCCGACTGGTCGTCGATGGCGATTTTTTGTCCTGTCCTGTTATTAAAGTGGGATAAAAAGAATCAGCTGAGTAATAAAAGAACCACAGCAACCACATCACGCGCAGCTGCTCTAACTCCCACTCATCCATCATGCATTACGAGCCGGTCATAAGAGTCCTGGATACAGGGCAAGTATAATGTGTTTCAATGCAAGTGGGTGGAATACATTGAACCCTTAAGTCCTTCAAACCAAATCCACTTAGAGCAAAATGTGTCCCCGGTTCGGTTGGCGACCACGTGCTGGAGCCCCAGCCAGAGGCCGGGGTGTGGGGTGAGGCCAGAGGCCGCGGTGTGGGGTGAGGCCAGAGGTCGGGGTGTGGGGTGAGGCCAGGGACGGTCTGGGAAAACAAACCGGCCCTGGACTTTCAGCCGACGGGGAGTCGCTCGCGTCGCTCACCGGTGCCGCAGCCCACAGATCGACCACCGGCCCACGGCCCACAGATCGACCGTGCTCCAGATGTCAGTCCGTTTCTGGGTGAGGCCGAGGTTGGGCGAGGCAGGTCGGGTAGGAGAGGGGGAGGTGAGGGATGAAGAGGAGAGGAGGAGAGAGGAGAGGAATGTGAGATGTCAGGCGATGGGGGGCAGAGACAAGGGAGAGGTTAGAAGTAATGTGTAAATGTTCATGTAATTCACTCACCCTTATCTTACTAACTTATTTCATGTGACGGAGACGCACCAGTAGGGACATTCCTTATGTAACCAAGAGTTAACAAGATAATAAACTCATAAAACTCACTGGTACTTTACATACTCACCATGAGCTGGTGTTGGACAGGTTGTTTCGTCCGGGTCGACACTTACTGGGATGATATCAGCCCCGTCGTTCCGCCATAGTTCAATACAAGGAGCTAGGCTGCCCTCAGGTGGTGAAAAGTGTACGTGCATGTCTCCGAACAGAATCAGACTGCTAAGTGTGTCTCATAACTATTTCCTTGCATCCTTCTCAAAATGCTTTGGAGGATCCGCAGTGTGCTTCTGACACACACACACACACACACACACACACACACACACACACACACACACACACACACACACACACACACTTTAGTGAAGGAAGCGAGGATAGGGCATAAGGAATCTAATGGACTTGATTCTCCCTTGCTCTGTTACGATGCTGACACAACATATAACAACGTATTTGGTGTGACTGGGCATCCCGGCCGGGTGACTGGGCCGGGTCCGGGTGACTGGGCATCCCGGCCGGGTGACTGGGCCGGGTCCGGGTGACTGGGCATCCCGGCCGGGTCGGCCTGACGCACCTTGCTGCGAAGGACTTTGGCGCCTTGTAGCGGTAACCTATGGTGACAACTTCATCTTCTCAAGACTGTTAATAACCCCTTTCTCCCCATACACACATCCGTAAGGCATTCACATTGATCATAATTTAAACTATAAGATATTCGATATAGGCTATGTCTGTAATACCTGCAGAGATGTTTCAGTGATTTGAACGTCAGCCTCTACACTTTAAATCTGGATGCGTACGATAGTTAAAGCCTATTAAAACAGAAAACAATTATCCAATAAACAACAGGCAGGCACCATTCCGAAAAATATTAAAAATGTATTTGACAAATATAGGACTATAGACATAACCCACAACAACGCACAAAGGAAATGTCCTAACTAAGCTTATTCTGTTAGCTAGCTCGTAAACTACCCATATCTGTGTCTCCATCGAGCTCCATTAAGACTTCCTGTTTCGTTTTTCGCCGTTTTCGCGACTTCAAAATAAAAGTTAAGAGATTAATAGAAAGTGATGGGAATCACAATATTTTCAATATTTCACAATCTTATTTTTGCTGAAATAAGCACAAATTGCCCAACAGAAAATATATACAATTTCGAAAAAGAAGTGTTTTTCTTAACAATTTACATATTGGTGCAATTGCTTGTCATTTTACACATGCCTATTATATTTGTGTAAACTGGACCGTACAGACATATTTTTCAAGCATTTCAACTCATCTCTGGTACCACTCGGCAACACTTCTAGAATACAGACCAGGTGAGTTCGAGTCTAAAGCGATGTCTTAACAAATGTTGATGCACTCTTTACTGAGCCTTCTGGGGCAATGCTATACCAAACATTATATGGTTATGATTTATATATACATATTTATTAAGATAATTATCACATTGTTTGTGGTTCCTTGATCCCTATTTACCATGTTTAAATGCTAAATGAAGTTTAACTTGGCCTCTCTTATTTTGAATAAATTCTCATTTACATACATTTACATTCACCAGAAGTAGGTGGGCGGAGTTCCACTGTTGGAGCTCAGAGAACAGATGTTGTGCGCCGTGGCGTGCCAGCACTGACGTGACACGCTCAGTGACTCTGGACTAGCAGGAATGTTCCTTTAAGTCGGAGAAAAATGCAAAGAGACGGGGCGGAGCCGCAAGCCGCTGTCATTCTCGCAATATTCCTTAGATATATATATCTGCAGGCGAAAGCATTCAACATCAACTGCAAGGTAGCAGGTCCAGTGGAACAACCCAGTCTTCGGGTTTTGGCGTAGAAGAATCCTATATGCACATAATGGAATACCTTTCTCTTGGTGTCTGAATAGTTGTTTTTAGGTCAAATTCAAGTTGAACCTCTTTTATCGTCAGACTGTTTTTGAACGGGAGAGTCAGCTACACTGCCATTGAACCTGGGCACTTGGCTTTACATTCGTGGATGAAGTGTTGCATCTCCTTGCTACTTGAATAACTCCAGCGAGGTGTCGCGTTGCCTGTTCAGTGGAATACTGTCGGGTTCCCCTCTCCGAACCTCGTCTCGGAAAATACTTGCTCACAGGTCCGAACTATGAAGTTCTGGACTTTCTCTGCTGTGATGGCCTTGGTCATCCTACCTTACATTCGTGCAGGTTAGTAATTTCTCCTTTCCTGGGTCAATATGAGTGTGATATAAGCGACAGTCATTGTTTGCGCACTGTTCAACAATGTCGCGTTTCGCTCTGTCAGGACAATACGCGCGACAGTGACAAGTGCAGCGGCAGCCACAAAAGACTGCTCCTCGCTCCCTGCTTCTGCCGCCTACGGACTAGACCGTAGGTTCACATTCTGCTTGAGTAGGCTATATCCGTGACACATTTCTCGTCATGGTTTAAGTTCAGTTCTGAGTAGGTTGTATTGCTGAAATTCTAACCTGAATACATAGGAAGACCCACAAGTAGAAGAGCATTCTACTAATAATGTGAATGGGGGCATAACAATACTGACTTACCACCCATTGTTGACTGGCAACATTAGACTTAGATAAGTGCCCACTGCCCACATTATAAGCTGAATTATTGTGTTACACATTTTCAAAAGGGATGAAAACGCCGTTGTAAAATAACAGCGTTACGGTGCGCTGGTTGGCAGCAGAGAGGCCGTTAAAGATGTAAGTCTCACCCCGAGGGCGTTCTTAAATCCCACAAGTCTGGAACGCGTCTGGAACGCGTCTGTTTGCGCAATCTCCGAACACACATACACACACACACACACAATCTCCCAGTCAGCGGCAGGCAGGTGCACAATACACCGTTATCTCTCTGCAAAATATGTTATTATATATTTAAGTTCACACTCAGTACGATCCAGTCTCTCTCTTTCTCTCTCTCACACACTCACTCTCACACAAAGTTCTCTCTCTCTCTTTCTATATCCCTCTCCTCTCTTGCTCTCTCTCTCTCTCTCTCTCTCTCTCTCTCTCTCTCCATGTCCGGCTGTAGATGTGGGTCGCGTGGGGGTGGCCCCTCGCTGTGAGAGCAGGGCATGTAACCCCCGCATGGGGAACCTGGCACAGGGCCGCAGGGTCCTGACCCAGACCGTGTGTGGGTACAACGGGACCGAGCCCTACTGCTCCTACTCCGACCCCCCCCCCAACCAGCCCTGCGAGCCGGCCAAGTGCGGGAAGTGCAACGCCGCTCTCCCCCTGCAGGCCCACCTGGCCACCGCCATGGCGGACTCGTCCTTCAGACACCCCCACACCTGGTGGCAGTCCGCCGGGGGGGCGAGGTCCGAGACGGTGCAGCTGGACTTGGAGGCCGAGTTCTACTTCACCCACCTGATCGTGGTGTTCCGCTCTCCGCGGCCTGCCGCCATGACGTTGGAGCGCTCGCAGGACTTCGGGCGCTCCTGGAGGGCGCTGCAGCACTACGCCCGCAACTGCAGCGCCAGCTTCGGCCTGGCGGAGGGATCAGCTGGCCCAGACGGAGCCTCCTGCACCTCCAAGTACTCTGGAGCTTATCCCTGCATCCGGGGAGAGGTGAGAGGGCAACTGTGTGTGTGTGTGTGTGTGTGTGTGTGTGTGTGTGTGTGTATATCTAACCACGCGTGTGTGCGGGCGTGTCAGTGTGTGTATCTGACCGTGTGTGTGTGTGTGTGTGTGTGTGTGTGTGTGTATATCTAACCACGCGTGTGTGCGGGTGCGTCAGTGTGTGTATCTGACCGTGTGTGTGTGTGTGTGTGTGTGTCTCTTTGTGTGTGTGTCTGTGTGTGTGTGTGTGTGTGTGGAAATGAGGTGACAGACATACACAGACACAGGCAGGCCAACAGACAGGCAGTCAAACAAGCAGGTGTTAAGCAGCTCAGACACACACCTCCAGCTGTCCAGGATGTCCGCCGTCACTGCCACTTAGGTTAGCGGTGGATGATGAGCGGCTGGCTGGAGGGGGAGAAGACACCCACCGTCCGTCCCCCACCGTTCCCCCCCCACCCCCCAACCTGACCGGCATACTGCCCCCCACCCCCCAACCTGACCGGCATACTGCCCCGCGGTCAGGTTGGTCCTCCCAGACCTGCAGCACTGTAGAGGGGAATGGTAGCATAAACGTGTGTGTGTGTGTGTCTCCAGTATGTGTGCATGTGAGTGAACGTGCGTGTGTATGTGTGTGTGTGTGTGTGTGTGTGTGTGTGTGTGTGTGTGTGTGTGTGTGTATGTGTGTGTGTATGTGTGTGTGTATGTGTGTGTGTATGTGTGTGTGTATGTGTGTGTGTATGTGTGTGTGTATGTGTGTGTGTGTGTGTGTGTGTGTGTGTGTGTGTGTGCACGGGAGTGGGCTCCAGGCCGGGCGGCTCATTGATGTTAATTGAACCAGTGTGTGTGATTCTGCAGCTCCGGCTCAGACCGGCTCCTGAAGTGCAGCCACACTCCCTGCTTCCCGCTGGGATAGTCTGTGTAATGCATGGTAACTCTCCTCCCTGCTTCCCGCTGGGATAGTCTGTGTAATGCATGGTAACTCTCCTCCCTGCTTCCCGCTGGGATAGTCTGTGTAATGCATGGTAACTCTCCTCCCTGCTTCCCGCTGGGATAGTCTGTGTAATGCATGGTAACTCTCCTCCCTGCTCCAGGGGCTTTCCCAGGCATGATTCCCACATACGATCTTGTCATCTTTCTAAATGTGTGTGTGTGTGTGTGTGTGTGTGTGTGTGTGTGTGTGTGTGTGTGTGTGTGTGTGTGTGTGTGTGTGTGTGTGTGAGAAATAAAGATAAAGAGAGAGAGAGAGAGGAGGGGGAGAGGGAGGGAGAGAGAATGTGTGCGTGTGTGTGCGTGTGCGTGCGTGTTTGTGTCCGTGCGCATGTTTGGGTGAGAGCACTGTGACAATTGCTTGACCTTTACCCTTGAACTGTAACCTCCTAACCCTGAGGTCTGAGGGGGGCCTGACTCCACCGTGGCTGACACACGCTATTGTATTATTTATCTGTTGCAGTTAATTATTAACCAGAAGCAGCTATAAACTGTCTGTGGGCCTGTGGTGATGACAGCCAGCCATGTACTGTACAGAGGGAGGGGGGGGCACGTGTGTTTATGTTCACATTGAGGGCAAGGTGCACATGCAACGATGAAGGCCCTGTCAGTTTTTCACCAGTTCTATGTGTCAAGTGTGTGTGTGTGTGTGTGTGTGTGAGTGAGAGTGTGATTGTATGAGTTTGAGTGCTGAGTGTTTGGGCTTATTGGCTTAACTGTGTGGGTGTGAGTGAGTGAGTGAGCAAGCTTGCGTGCATGCATGCGTGCGTGCGTGTGTGTGTTTCTGCGTGTGTGTTTCTAGGCGAAGTGTGTGTGTGTGTGTGCGTGCGTGCGTGCGTGCGTGTGTGTTTCTACGCGAAGTGTGTGCGTGTGTGTGTGTGAATGATTAAGTGTTTCTGTATTTGTGTGTGTGTGTGTGTGCGCGAGTAAGTGTTTCTGTGTGTGTGTGTGTGTGTGTGTGTGTGTGTGTGTGTGTGTGTGTGTGTGAGTCAACGTGTTGAGTGTTTGGGTTCCTGAGATCAGATATGGGTGAGCTGTAATGGGTGACATCACAGAGGAGTGCTGTTGCTCAGGGCGACTCCAGCACGAGGAGCAGGTATTCTCAGCTTTCACCCCATCCTGCCACTGCTCACCACAAAGGCGTGTCATCCCTCATCCCGGGGCCGAGCGTGGCGTTCAGGGAAACCGGAGAGGCGTTTTGAGTGTGGCGGTGGTACGTTCTGACTGAGGAGCAGGACGTTCCGGTTCGCTGCATACAGGCTGCGGGGGTCCCTACGTTATTTATGGCTTCAGCTGGGCTGGAAGAATGTGTGTGTTTGTTATAGAGACTGTGACCTCGTTTGGGAGGGAGCTGTCCAGACAGACACACACACACACACACACACACACACACACACACGCCACACACACACACACACACGCATACACACAGAGCTCTCTGTCCGTCTGTCAGGGAGGAAATGCTGTTGCTCTGATGGATGTTGGTCCTGCAGACAAGACGCCCACCCTCACCCCTCTCCCCCATCCCTCTCCCTCTCCCCCCCATCCCTCTCCCACCCCCACCCCTCTCCCACTCCACCCCCACCCCTCTCCCCATCCCTCTCTCTCTCCCCCCCCCATCCCTCTCCCTCTCCCACCCCCACCCCTCTCCCACTCCACCCCCACCCCTCTCCCCCATCCCTCTCCCTCTCCCCCCATCCCTCTCCCTCTCCCTCTCCCCCCTATCCCTCTCCGTCTCCCACTCCCCCCCACCCCTCTCCTCTCCCTCTCCCACTCCCCCCCACCCCTCTCCCACTCCACCCCTCTCCCTCTCCCACTCCCCCCCACCCCTCTCCCACTTGACCCCCACCCCTCTCCCACTCCACCCCCACCCCTTTCCCCCCCACGCCCACCCCCACTCCCCCCTCCACCCCTCTCCCTCTCCCACTCCCCACACCCCTCTCCCTCTCCCCCCCCCACCCCTCCCCCACTCTCTCCATCAATGCCCATTGTCCCTATTTACCAGATTACAGTCCAACTGCTTTGATGGAGTTAGTGCTGTTAAAGCCAGACTTCCACAGTTTTTCTGATTTAAACAGGAAAGAGATTATGAGTGTCGAAATGCCACTTGCTGCCCTGCGGAAGGTTACTGGGGGGCGTCGCTGAGCTGAGAGGGGAACCTAGGCAACGACTTCATGTTTCTGGAATAAACCTTTTAAAGAGTTTATTCATTTGTGTGTGTATGCCTACATTTGTGTGTGTGTGTGTGTGTGTGTGTGTGTGTGTGTGTATGCCTACATTTGTGTGTGTGTGTGTGTGTGTGCGTGCGTGCGCGCGCAGTGAAGTCTGTGACATCTGCCTGCAGCTAGAGCATCAGAACGCCTCTTGTGGAATGTGTGTTCTGTTAGGGAATGTGTGTGAGTGTGTGAGCGTGTGAACCAGAATGTGTGTGTGTGTGTGTTTTTGTGTGTGTGTGCGTATGCGTG
>NC_139674.1:14819333-14851833 GCF_951799395.1 Argentina silus
TCATCCCTGCTCTCATCCCTGCTCTCATCCCTGCCCTCATCCCTACTCTCATCCCTGTTCTCATCCCTGCCCTCATCCCTGCTCTCATCCCTGTTCTCATCCCTGCTCTCATCCCTGTTCTCATCCCTGCCTCCAAGTGACCTGACATTCCAACACAACGACTGAAACAATCGCTTTTCTTTTCTTCTTGTTTTCTCCCTGTTTCGCTTTTCTTTTCGATTGTTCTCTTTATTGGAATGTAATGTCTTTTTTTTTCTTTTTCTAATTCATTTTCTAATCCTAAATGGACAGAATTGAGGTGGAATCGACCAATTATCCTTTCAAATCCCACAACTGCCGTCCAATCAGGGGTTCCCGTCGTTGTGGTGGTGGGATGGTGGGGTGTATGGTGGGATGGTGGGGTGTATGGTGGGGTGTATGGTGGGATGGTGGGATTGTGGGGTGTATGGTGGGATGGTGGGGTGTATGGTGGGATGGTGGGATTGTGGGGTGTATGGTGGGATGGTGGGATTGTGGGGTGTATGGTGGGGTGTATGGTGTGCGGAGGGCTGGTAGGGGCGTGTTCTTGTGTATGTTTGTTGTGTGTATGCATGGTGTGGGTGTGGGTGGGTGTGGGTGTGGGGCTCTGTATGCACACAATGCTCCACTTGTGCGCTATAGAATGGAGTTATGGCCTTTGTCCTGTCAGCATTCCCCTATTGGAAGGCGACACCCCTCCCCCCTCCACACCCCTCCCCCCTCCACACTGTGGACCCCACAATACTCTCTTTCAACACCCATCACAGTGAAAGAGAGAGAGAGAGACCCCCAAAGAACCTTCCCTGGGAGTCACACACGCCAACCTGCATCCAGACCTATGTGTGTCTCTCTTGTGTAAGGAGAGAAACAGGGAGATGGGGGAGAGATGGGGGAGGGAGGGGAGGGAGAACATGTGTGTTATCAACTTGATCGTGTGTTACCAACTTGAAGGTGGATGTCTGTCATGTGCTCTGTGTTCTGTTACCTCATGACCAGCTCTGATTCAGTTACAGAGGAAATGGAGGGAAGGAAAGCTAGACGAAAAAGCAGTCACCAGTTCTTCACCCAATAACTCTCCCAGGCTCTTTCTCTAAAACCATTCACTACTACCACACACACACACACACACACACACACACACACGTGCAGGAACGCTCTCTACCAAAGGTACATCAGAACAAGCCAGGACAGGGCTGTGTTGACATAGCAGAGAGATTGAGACATAACAGGTGATTATTACAGTACAACTCCACCGACTCCCTGGTGTCATCAACTCATTACAGCCGCTTGTAGAAAAACACACACAGGTTGTCATGAATGAAAGGTGCTGAGAGACAGACAGACAGACAGACACAGAGACAGACAGAGAGGAAGGCAGGCAGAGAGGCAGGCAGACAGACAGACAGGAAGGCAGGCAGAGACAGACAGACAGACAGAGAGAGAGACACAGAGACAGACAGACAGAGAGGAAGGCAGGCAGACAGAGACAGACGGGTAGAGAGACAGGTAGGTAGACAGAGAGAGAGACAGGAAGACAGGCAGAGACAGACAGACAGACAGGAAGGGTTAGGATTAGACAGACAGACAGTCAGTCAAACGAACAGGTGAACATTCTTTCACAGATACTATACCGCATACAAGAAACAGTAGCTGGCGGCCCAGACCATCAACACACTGTAAAGACCCTAACCCGACCAACACATAAACCATACAAACAGAAACCACAATTATACCGTACATGTTTGTTTACGGGTTGTTAACCATTTCCCCTCGCTCATCGGCACCTGTGTTTTTCATTTGCACACAAACCGTCGCCATACGCCGCTGCTAAGCACCATTATAAAACCGCCGGGATTCCTTTCACAGAAATCCCTGCCTCGTTCACAGCAAACAGGAGGTGTGTTGGTATGTACAAACTTGAACGTGTGAATAGGTGTGTGAGTTGTGATTTGCCTATGTAGAGTGTGGGTGAGAGGACGAGAGATGGAGAGGAGGGAGGGAGGGGGAGGGAGGGAGGGGGGGAGGGAGTGAACGTGTGTGAACACGAAGGCTCAGTGAAGGCCGCAGGACACAGAGGGAGAAAAACATTAGAGGCGAATCAACAGGAATCGTGTGGCAGATCTAGAGTACACACACATACCTCGCTTACTCACTTCACGGAATGTCTTCTCTCTCTCACACACACACACACACACACACACAAACACATCTCTCTCTCACACACACACACCGTTCACACACAAACACATCTCTCTCTCTCTCTCTCTCTCACACACACACCGTTCACACACAAACACATCTCTCTCTCTCTCTCTCTCTCTCTCACACACACATCGTTCACACACAAACACATCTCTCTCTCTCTCACACACACACACACCTTTCACCCACATCTCTCTCTCTCTTTCACACACACACACACACCTTTCACCCACATCTCTCTCTCTCTCTCTCACACACAATGTTGACACTGCTGAAGCTAAGCTAAGTCCTCTAAATCAGCAGCAGAGACGTGTTGAGAGAGAGATCTACTGAGTTTGATGCATCTGCACCAAGGATAGCGTGTGTGTGTGTGTGTGTGTGTGTGTGTGTGTGTGCGTGCGTGCCTGCCTGTGTGCGTTTGGGGATCAACAATCCTCTCTCTCAGTGTCCTGTTCCGATGAAGTGACAGATGGCAACACTTTCACTCATCCTAACACTTCACTCTGCCGAATAGTGTTTCAATATCACGCCAAGCTGCTGACAGGGCCAGGGACCGACCCCGGCTGTGGTTCTGTCTCAGGGCTTCAGCTTCCGGGCGTAATGCCCCCCCAGACCCCTAGTGTGATAGCATCTACATAGTGATAGCATGTGTCCCCAGCCTTCATTAACCAGCATGGGTGCATTACGCCCTCATCCAACACTAAGTGCTTAATAACATGTATACACACACACGCACGCACGCACGCACAGCAATCCACTCACTTCAGGAATAAATGTTTCCAATGCGCTCAGTCTCACACACACACACCAGTGGCTCAGCATTGCCCTCTTATGGTTATCAATTGGAAGTGTTCCTTTTTTTTTTTTTTATACAGAAGCAGCGATTTTTCGGAGTCTTGCCTGTCCTGCTCCTGCTGCTTGCTGCAGTGCGACACCAAACAGTTAAAAAAGAAAAAGAAAAAAAGTGAGATATTATTACCGGTTACAGGCAGGCATTTCAGCAGAATGATTTTAATTGAATCTCGTCTTCACGTCCCTGGTAGTGTGTGTGTGTGTGTGTGTGTGTGTGTGTGTGTGTGTGTGTGTGTGTGTGTGTGTGTGTGTGTGTGTGTGTGTGTGTGTGTGTGTGTGTGTGTGTGTGTGTTGCGGGTTCAACCTGCTCCAGGAACTCGGCGGATACCTGACTTATTGTCACACAGCGACGACGTCACTTCACGAGGACGCGCTCGAGCCAACACCACGCGACAACAAGAGTAGACAAGATGGCGGCCGCTTTATCAGAGGGATAAGAGCCGTGAAGGAGAGGTAGGAGAGCTACGCTACTTTAAAGCTTTCATGTCTTAAACGCACATCAGCGGTGTGGGTCGTGTGAGACGGTGTACACTTTACTGTGCGATGCCACACGCGTGTCGACGGTACAATTCTAAGCAGGAAGAATTGACCCCTAACGCCTGAGCTTGGCAAGCATTAGCATGATATAGCTAGCCGGCTAACAAATTAGCCAACTACTGGCAGTTCGGGAGCGGATTTTATGTTCTGTACCGTGTAGTTAGCCGGCTAGCCAGCTAGTTAGCCGGGTCCCTGTGGCTGGTGAGTTAGCGGGGCGACAGACTTGCCGCCAGTCAGAGCACAAGGCAAGGGCACCTCGCAGGCGCGTCCCCGGGATGCTGATATTCACCATAACTTCTTAGTTCTTTACCTACCTAACAAACGTCAAGGCTGGTTTTCAAAAGTGGATAGAAACAAGTGTGTGTGTGTGTGTGTTAAATGAGTTATGTTCTAGTATGTCAATTAGCTAATGAACTTTACGAGGACGCGTTTCTCAAAGCAACAACCGAGCGGCTTGTTGTAAACAAGGGAGCGAGGCAGCTCGGTAGAAGTTGGCGAGCTAGCTGCACTAGAGAGGTTTATTGGTCAAAATAAAACGTTAAAAATAATAAAGTCATCCAGCTATGCTTGCTGGTTATCCGAGGAATGTCTGAGCCAACAACTCCTTATGTTGCATCAGAGTTGTATCATTCGTAGTTAAGAAATGAGTCACAGTAATGTTTGTGAATTGGACTCTGGCCTTTTATTAATGATATACATGATTAGAAGAGACACGACGGGAAAGTATGTAGCTCGTTAATAGATCAACATATCAATCGATACATCATTTGCTTTGATTTGCCTCAAGGGTAACGACTACGTACCACTAGGTCAGGTTGTTGTCAGGGATGACAACTTATTTTTACCGCAGGGAGGCCACAGGGGATGGTAAACAGTAACCCACTGATAAACACTGTCCCTCTCATGTATTCTCACTGGTAACCCCCCCCCCCCCCCAAAGCTGAGAGTCTAGCTTGTTGTTTTGTTCATGAAGGTGGAGGCTGTGGACATGGTCAGGTAGAACTGGCCACTTGGAAGGAGTTGTTTAGACCAGGAGTGTCTGAAGCTGCAAGCCTCAGGTTTCCTCCTTTCCCTCTTATCCCTCTCTTTTCACTTTCCTGATCACTTTCTCTCTCTCTCTCTCTCTCTCTCTCCTATTCACTCTCTCTCTCTCTCTCTCTCTCTCTCTCTCTCTCCTATTCACTCTCTCTCTCTCTCTCTCTCTCTCTCTCCTATTCTCTCTCTCTCTCTCTCTCTCTCTCTCTCTCTCTCTCTCTCCTATCTGTGTTTTTCTCTCTTCCCCCTCTTCGCTCCCTGTAAGGCAGCCTGTACACAGACAAAGGGGGCTCCACCCTCCCAGCTCGGCCCTCCTTTGTTGGCTGGGCTTAAGTCCTCTTTGGCCCCAGTTGGGGGGCGATGGAGTAGAGACTCACACGGGGGATCCCCCATCCCAACAGCTCTCACCCCCCCCCCCCCCCCCCGGGGTACGCAACTTATCGCAGAGGGGTGCACAAGAGGAAATCTATTACAGCGCCGTCCCATCTGATTTACATTTCCAGTCAAATGTGGTCTTTGGTGAAATTGGCTCACTCCTCCCCAATCCAATGACATCATAATTAGAAGTGTTGTAGCCTACATTCCGATAAATGATTGTTGTGCCGGTCTGCCAGGGAAGCACCGATTATCACCTTTTTATTGCGGATTCCGAGTACTGAGCTTTGATTGTCGGCCGATACCAGTCTGATAAAAGGCTCTTTCTTTTAAATGTGAAATGCTCCTGCCACCCCTCATAACACCCCACAACCCCACATAACCCCTCACAACCCCTCATAACACCTCACAACCCCTCATAACACCTCAACCCCTCACAATCCCTCAACACCTCAACCCCCCCAACTTCTCACAACACCCCCCAACCCCTCAACCCCTCACACCGATGCTCATTATCGGTCCGGTGCGTCTCGACTGTCTGCTAGCAGTCTGTTTTTAAACGACCTATTTGTCATCCATCTTCATTAAATTCTTAGCAATTGGACCTCGGTGCTTTCAGTTTAAACACTTATACAATCACCACAGAGAGAAAAGAAGAAGAAGAAAAGATTGGCATTGGATCAAACGGAGGCCATGTGGGCTGTTCATCAAAGACAACAGTGTAGGAAAGTTGATTTATGTTAATGTTGTTTAGATGTGGCTTTTGATGCAGATGTTTCCCCTGCTAACCCCCCCCCCCCCCCCCCCCAGATAACACCATGCCGTGGGAGCGCCCAGTTTCTCAGCTCGCTGCGGTCACCATGGTGATCTGAAGCCAGTGTGGACGGACGTGTCACAAACACTGACACCCGCCCGCCCACACACACGCATGCACGCGCACACACTGACTGGCCCCTCCAGGCGTGCTGTGTGTTGTGTGATGGACAGGTGTAAACACGTGGGGAGGCTGCGGCTGGCCCCGGACCACTCCATCCTGAACCCCCAGAAGTGGCACTGTCTGGACTGCAACACCACCGAGTCCGTGTGGGCGTGCCTGGGCTGCGCCCACGTGGCGTGCGGCCGCTACATCGAGGAGCACGCCCTGCAGCACTTCCACCACCAGCGCCACCCGCTGGCCATGGAGGTGAACGAGCTCTATGTCTTCTGCTACCTGTGCGACGACTACGTGCTGAACGACAACGCCACGGGGGACCTGAAGCTGCTGCGGAGCACGCTGAGCGCCATCCAGAGCCAGCGCTACGAGGTGACGACGCGCAGCGGGCGCACCCTGCGCTCGGCCAGCGCCGCCCCCGACGCGCCGGCGCCCTGCGGCGCCCGGGAGCTGCAGCTGAGGGACGAGGACAGGATGTTCACGGCGCTCTGGCACCGCCGCCGGTCGCTCATGGGCCGCGTGTTCCGCAGCTGGTTCGCCCAGACGGAAGGCGGGAGGAGGCGGGAGGAGGAGGAGAGGCAGGAGGAGGAGGAGGAGGCGCGGAGGAAGGAGGCGCGGGAGAAGAGGAGGACGCTGAAGAGGCAGGTGCTGGAGGAGCTGGAGAGCGCCCCTCCGAGGAAGAGCCATCGCCTGAGGAGGAAGAGTCGTAAAGCTGCTGCTGCCGCGGCCGCGGCCGCCGTGTCCCCCCGCCCTACACGCTCACGGACCCCCGGTACCCCTCGCTCCGCCCCGGCCCCCACCCCCACCCCACGCCCAAGGACCCAGATCCCTCCCGCTCACACTCCCAAAAAAGTGGGCCGACCTAAAAAAAACGAACAGCCCAAAACACGCACACCCTCCACCGCCAAACCCAAACAGAGAGCTGCCTCAGCCCCCTCCAGGACTACCCCCACCCCTGCCCCCGCCCCTGCCCCCCGCCGGCCCCCCTCCAAACAGGGCGACTCTCCCCTCAAACGCCGGCCCACCGTGACCCCGGGGGTCACGGGCCTGCGGAACCTGGGCAACACCTGCTACATGAACTCCATCCTGCAGGTGCTGAGCCACCTGCACATCTTCAGGGAGTGCTTCCTCCGCCTGGACCTGACCCAGGCGCTGGAGCTGCTGGCCTCGGCCGTCCACGGCCAGCTGGTGGTCCCCCAGGCCTCCTCCCCTCTCACCCCCCAGAGGAGGGGGCCCCAGGCGGGCGTGGGGCTGAGCGGGGGGGCCTCCCGGTCACGCAGCATGGAGCTCATCCAGCCCAAGGAGCCCAGCTCCAAACACATATCCCTGTGCCATGAGCTGCACACCCTGTTCCAGGTCATGTGGTCTGGGAAGTGGGCGCTAGTGTCGCCCTTCGCCATGCTGCATTCGGTGTGGCAGCTGATCCCCGCGTTCCGGGGCTACGCCCAGCAGGACGCCCAGGAGTTCCTGTGTGAGCTGCTGGACAAGGTGCAGCGGGAGCTGGAGAGCACGGGCACACACACGCCCCCCACGGGGGTCCCGCACACGCAGAGGAGGCTCATCAAACAGGTGCTCAGCATCGTCAACACCATCTTCCACGGCCAGCTGCTCAGCCAGGTAAGAGACACACTCCTACACACGCATGCACACACACACACACACACACGCACACACACTTACACACACATGCGCACACACACACACATACCTACACACACATGCACACACACACACGCTTACACACACACTCCTACACACACACTTACACACACACACATACCTACACACTCGTACACACACACACACACACACTCACACTCCTACGCACGCACACACACATACCTACACACGCATGCACACACTCGTACACACACACTCCTACACACACACACACGACGATTCAACAAAAAATGCTCTTAAACATTCTTTGCTGTTTAATGGGGGTGATTTTGGTATGTTAGGCTTTGGCCACATACATATGAGCAACATGTTTGTTTGACACCAAGACCACCGATGTCCTGGGATTCAACCAACAGTCTGCAGAGAAACGCACTTCACCCAGTCAGCAGCAATTACATTTCACAGAAAATAATACCAAATAATACCAAATAATACCAAATGTCAAATATAAGATGATTGTCACACCGAATGAGGAAGGCTCCTGAATGTGAGTGGGGGAAGGATCAAGGGATCGAGAGATTTTGGGTCCAAGTTCTACTCTGCGAGGCAGAGCACACACACACACACACACACACACACACACCTGCTCTTGCTTAACAAGGGGCTGAGTGTGTGTATTTGGGGGGCCAGTAAAGCTGTGTGTGTCTCAGACAGTCCAGTATCTGTTTAAACAATCACATTAGATCAGCTGCCTTTGGCTTCCCTCAGATCTCTCTTACCCCTCTCCCTCCCTCCCTCCTTCCTTCCTTCCCTCCCCACCTCCCTCTCTCCCTCCCCACCTCTCTCTCTTCCTCCCTCCCTCCTCCCCACCTCCCTCTCTCCCTCCCTATTCCTTCCCTCCCCACCTCCCTCCCTCTCTCCCTCCCTCCCTCCCTCTCTCCCTCTCTCCCTCCCTCCCTCCCTCCCTCTCTCCCTCCCTCAGGTGACGTGTCTGGCCTGCGACCACCAGTCCAACACCGTGGAGCCGTTCTGGGACCTGTCTCTGGAGTTTCCGGAGCGTTACCATAGTAACAGCCGGGAGGTGGCGGCGCAGGCATCCTGCCGGTTGACGGAGATGCTCGCCAAGTTCACCGAGACGGAGGCGCTGGAGGGCAACATCTACGCCTGCGACCAGTGCAACAGTGAGTCTCACGCGCGCGCGTGCATGAACGCACGCTTTGAAACGCCCTATTTAATTATTATTAACTGTTTGAATGCAGCTATTAACTTTTAGATTCAACTTTTCAGAAACACACACACACACACACACACACACACACTCTCTCACTCACAGGGTCAGTCAGACACACACACACCCTGGTGCAGGCTGAAGTGCTCCCTCTAGTGGTGCAGTGTGAGGTGACACCCTTCCCCCCGTGTCTTCAGGTAAACGGCGTCGGTTCTCCTCCAAGCCCGTCATCCTGACCGAGGCCCAGAAACAGCTGATGGTCCACAAACTGCCTCAGGTCCTCCGGCTGCACCTCAAACGCTTCAGGTACGCCCCGCCCCGCGCCACAGCCACGGGAGGCCGGCCGAGGTAGAAATCGGAGGGGGGGGGGCTTGTTGTAATGCGTGGACCGGAATGAGGAATGGTATCAAACACACGCGTTTGTGCGTGTGTGTGTTTACAAATGAGCCTGTCCTCCGATTTCTACCTCTTGACAGCGACTGACACAGCCACACCCCAGAGCTTTTGTGTTCCATGATTGGTCCGTTGGCTTGTCCGTTGAGCAGCCTGTGGTTGTGATTGGTCTGCAGGTGGTCTGGGCGGAACCATCGGGAGAAGATCGGGGTCCACGTCAGCTTCGACCAGCTCCTCAACATGGAGCCCTACTGCTGCCGAGACTCCTCCCCCAAAGGCTCGCCCTGCTCGGGCCCCGCCTCCTCAGGCTCGCCACGCCCCAAACACTTCCTCTACGAGCTGTCCGCGGTGGTGATGCATCATGGGAAAGGCTTCGGCTCTGGCCACTACACTGCCTACTGCTACAACAAAGAGGGGGGTGAGTCACACACACACACACACACACACACACTGCCTACTGCTGCAACAAAGAGGGGGGTGAGACAGAACTTTATTATTATCATGGAATGTAGAATCTAACCTCCCCCCCCCCCCTCCTCCTCCTCCTCCTCCTCCTCCGCAGGGTTCTGGGTTCACTGTAATGACTCTCAGCTGAACGTGTGTTCTGTGGAGGAGGTCTGCCGCGCCCAGGCCTACATCCTGTTCTACACGCAGTGTCACACTCAGGACAAAGACCGGCCGCGATAGGACCACGCTCCACTGACCCCGCCCCCTCGGTACCTCATGACGTCAGCACCGCCACCACCACCAAAACATCTCAGCTCCCTCTCTCCCTCCCCCTCTCTCCCACCCATCTCTCTCTCTCCCTCCCTCTCCCTCTCACCCATTTCTCTCCCTCCCTCTCCCTCTCTCTCTCACCCATCTCTCTCCCTCCCTTTCTCTCTCACCCATTTCTCTCCCTCCCTCTCTCTCTCCCACCCATCTCTCTCTCTCTGGGCATTGATCTCCTCGAGGGGGAGGAAGAATCCTTTGATTTATATTTTTCTATAAGGAATAGAGACTTAAAGGACTCTTTTTTTAAAACATGATTCTACTCTGTGAATTTCTTGTACATGGTGTTTATATGTTTTTTTTTTTCTATCTTGTAAGCGTGTTGACGTTTGTGTTTGATTGTGTACAGGTGTATTTTATAAACCAGAGCGTGAGCCAAGGTGTGTCCTAGTAGCAGCTGACAGGCAGACAGACAGGCAGGCAGGCAGGCAGGCAGACAGACTTTGGTCAGGTGTGACCTACATGGAAGTGTCCTATACTATACGTCTACAGGTATTCAGGTGTCGACCTTCCTGCTCCTGTGTGCTTTCTGACCTGTGGTTGTCAATCAAGCCGATCAGCTCAGCTGTTCCTCAGCGCCTCGCCAGACAGGTGACTACGGGACCGCCCGGTCGGTCCAGACACCCAGCTGGACGTAGAATACTCCAGGTGGTTCTGTCTCCTCACACCGGTCCGCTCCAGAACCAAACCAACCCACTCGTCTTCAACAGGCGCATAGAGCTGGAGATTACTTGTGGACTTTTTTTTTTCTTTTTTTCTTTCTTACCTGTTCAATCCTTCCAGAGGTACACCTGTCGAAGACGAGGAGACGGGGCTTCAGGGGTTGTGTCTGGCAGGACTAACCAATGTTTTTTTGGGGGGGTATACCTCTGTATTACTTCTGGGTCAGTCAGGAAGTGGTTAATGATTGGCTGATCTCAAGCCAAAGCACGGTGGGAAATGTTGACAGCTTCTCTCAGCTTTTCCCAAAAACAATTACAACATTTTACAGGATATTTTTTTTAATCTTTTCTGGTTTTTGGAAAAAAAACAAAAAAACTTTTGTAACCTGTCTCCAAAGGGATGTTTTTATGTCTAAATGCTGCCCCCTATCTTCCCCAGAATGTAAATGTCTTCAGTGGGGTTGGTGTTTTTTATGCCTGTAAGAATCCCTTTGACAGATACTGTGGCTGAAGTCTCACTGAGTGTCAGAGAGAAGTGTCCTTTATTGTCAGAGCAAATATATTTGTGTAGTTCTTTTGCCAAAAGAGCAGATTTGGTGTCAACAACACAACGAGGCTGCACGGTAGGACTACTATCCTGGCCAGCATTTAGAAAATGAATGTATTCTTTTACTCTCTTTTGACAAAAGTTTGAAGTTGATTTTTTTTTTTTTTTAAATGAGGCCATTTAACTGTCATAGAAACTCAGATGTGTATAGTTTTATACAGTATCTTTCACCCATTTTCAATGTTTTGAATCACCAGCAGTATAGACACATCTACATGAGATGTGATCAGTCTCTCCTGTGTGTGTGTGTGTGTAGATGTACTGTATATTTGACTAAGTGTAACATACCTGGAAAGATGTAATTAGGTCCTTGCAGTGTGTGTGTGAGAGAGAGTGTGTGTGTGAGAACTGTTCTCAGACTCAGTCTACATGTTGTTCCTTCTCTGGTTCAACTTTCAGAGGGAGAATTCAAAGCACATTTCATGTCTGATGAGTCTGTTGGTGTCGTCACCCTCCTCCTCCTCCCTGGATGCATGTATACATTGATGGAAGTGATACTATGCAAATTGTTACCTCAATTTTAAGAGAAAATTACCTCAATTAAAATGAGAATATTTTTTCATTTTTCTAAGAAAAACCTGACTGTGTGATTTCATTGACCTCAGCCGTGTGTGTGGTCTTATGAGACAGAACACCACGCTGGACCACCTCATGCAGAACACAACCCAGTTAACTCATTCAGCGCCGAGGGGGAATAAAGTCGCCCACAGTCAACATTCTAGAGCGCCACGGGTGATTTTATTCACCAAAAATGCATAAATTATGATACTTCATTTTGTAGCCAATCAAAGTACTGTTGCTAGGTAGACACCACATGGAACACTCCAGGTGGCGAGTGTTCCGGAACTCTGGCTGTTGGGTTAAAAACAGGAACTAGTCCTGCAGTGTTCTGTGCTTCATATGACCCCCCCCACGTTAGTTTGGGCGAGGGAACCTACAGGGACCCAGCATTTCAGAACATCTCATCTGGATCAGAACGATCCAGCTTCTTCTTCTTTTTTTTTTTTTTTTTTACTATCCTGGATCAGATCCAAACCGGCTGATTTTTTCCCCCCCATGCTACTAAAAATCTGCCAGGTGGATCTGATCCTGGATAGCAAAAAAAAACACTCCGGATCATTCTGCTCTAGATTAAATCTTGGGATATACTGGGCCCTGGAGCCCTGCCAGGGCCAGTAGGACCAGGTGGTGAATCTTCATCCATCCCTCATTCAAGAAACACAACCTCTCCGCCCGAGGTCAACTAGAGAGAGAGAAAGCTAGGATCCAGAGCGAGAGCAAAATTATTGTTTATTCAATCTTTTTTTTTCTTACAAAAACATTTCAGGGAATTCAAAATGAAGCGCTACACCAGGTACATACGATGGCAAGCAGCCATTTCAAAGATATTTTACAAAATATCAAAGAAACATGCGACTGGAGAGGTGGAGTGCAGAGGCCCCTCCCCCAGAGTGGCAGAAGCCAAACGTACAGCTGCGGATGTGTGGGTCCTGTGTGGTCGTCATGGCCACAGGCCCCCCGCCCCCAGCTCAAAGGGGAGGGGGAGTTTTACCATTCCAGGCAGCCCTAGTCCTAGTCCTAGTCCCAGTCCTAGTCCCAGTCCCAGTCCCAGCCCTAGTCCCAGTCCCACCTGCCAGAACCTCTGGTTCCTGACTGTAATGCTAGTGACCAGTGGACACCCACCGTGGTTCCTAGTTTGGTATTCTAGTCAGGCTGGAGGACTGCTGTCTGTAAGGTTTAAGTAGGAGAGGTGGGGGGGGGGGGGGGGGGGGGGATCGTATACTATCGTTGTGTTTGAATACTGGGGTTCTTTCCTAAGGAGAGGCAGCTTGAATACATATTTAACTGTTTAACAGTTTACTTTAAGTTTTGTGGAAAAATGGCTTGGCTGATGAAGGGGGGGGGGGGGGGCCCTTCAGAAAATGGCTGGGAGACACCGGTGTGTCCATGCTAATGAGAGGCGCACAGCAAGGCTTAACCCCCCCGCCCCCCTCCCTGACTGAAGCAAGATGAGTGAACATGACGACCGAGCTGAAGTATTAACGTGGGTGTCAGTCAGACACCCCCCACACCCCCACCACCCCCAAAACAAATAATAATACAAAATTCAGCCGCTGCTAAGGAAGCCAAGTCCCCCTCCCTGCTCGCTCTAGGTAAGTAGAAAGGAAAACTGCATTCTGGGTACTTAACAGCAGCGTATCGTAGCCTTGGCCGCTGCTCTCTTGCCACAGGGCGAGAGAGAGAAGAGAGAGAGAGAAGAGAAGAGAGAGAGAAGAGAGAGAGAGAGAAGAGAAACAAAAAAGAGAGATCCTGTATTGGATGCTCTTTTCTGTTAAGAGAGTGCAGGCAATGTTTCTGTGTGTTTATTCTCTGTAGTGGGGATAGGAGGGGAGGGGGTGGGGTGGGGTGGGGGGGGTTGTGTGGTGATAGGAGGGAGGGAGGGGGGGGGGGGGGGGAATCAGTAGTCGTCCCCCCGGCTCACCACCTCTTTGCAGGTGGGCCTGAGCAGGATGGTGTGCTCGAACTGGGCCGTGTAGCAGCCTTTGGAGTCACAGAGGGGGGGGTAGGGGTCCACGATGCCCAGGTCACACAGGTTCTTCAGGGCCATCAGGTACTTGCTCTCGCCCAGCCGGTCCAGCCAACGGCGGCAGAAGGCCAGCGTGCCGAAGCTCTCGTTGATGACGTTCAGCAGGTGCTTGGCCCGGGGGAGTCTGGACAGACAGAAAGGGAGGATGTGGGTGACACTGGGACATACACAGGTCCAGGACTCACAGGCTAGACAAGTCCCTGTGTCTGTGTCTATCTCTCTCTCACACACTCACACACAGCTTACCTGATTGGGACATGTCCAACGTCAAAGTTCTTCATGTAATGGGAGCACTCCATGTCATCATGGACCACGCCCTTCCCAGTGCTGCCGAATGTCTCGATAGCATATACCTCTCCCTCCTGGAGGGGGGGGGGGGGGGGGAGAGAGAGAGACAGACAGAGAGAGAGAGAGAGGTTCAGACTTTGTCCATTGATCATCAATAACAGCACAGTGTGTTACATTCAGCATAAAGTACAAGGACAAAAACTGATTTTTGGAACGCTTGTACTGTGAATTGCTCTTTTATGACAATCTCAACCTTCCCAGGTTGTGTATTACTGTCTAATTGCACTGAGTCACCTCTCAAGAGCACACCATTACTCACTGTAATGATGTTCAGTGGGACTGGGACTCATCTCCCTCCCTCCCTCCAATTACCCCTCCACAGGTATCGCAACGGGCTCATCAGCAAACTGTGGCATCAAACAAGTGTGGCATGCATCTCACACACACACACCCACCTCCATCCAGACACACACACACCCACCTCCATCCAGACACACACACACACACACACACCCACCTCCATCCAGACACACCCACCTCCATCCAGACACACCCACACACACACCCACCTCCATCCAGACACACACCCACCCACCTCCATCCTCGTGGCTTCGCCTCCCTTGACGATGGGGACCGTCTTTCCAGCGTGTATCCTGTACTGGCCAATAGAGTGGCCGTTCAGGTTCCGGATTGGCTTCACTGGAGGAGAGAAGAGGATCAAAACACACACACACACACACACATACACACACACAGAGAGATTGTGACTTCTCCCACCCGTCGTCTGTTCTAGAGCTGTTCTGTGGGTGGGTGCGTTGCTGTGGGTGTGTTGCTGTGGGTGGGTGCGTTTCTGTGGGTGCGTTGCTGTGGGTGGGTGCGTTCTGTGGGTGCGTTGCTGTGGGTGGGTGCGTTCTGTGGGTGCGTTGCTGTACCTTGGTATGTTTTGCCGTCAATCTCCACCTCGTACGACTCCATGACTTCCTGGATGGACTCTCCTACATCACACAGACGCACGTCCACTCCGGCACACTGGAGGAACACCGGGAGGTTAGACTGATCTTAATCTACACACCACACACACTGGAGGAACACCGGGAGGTTAGACTGATCTTAATCTACACACCACACACTGGAGGAACACCGGGAGGTTAGACTGATCTTAATCTACACACCACACTAACATCCAGCTGCTTTTTGGAGGGCTGTGTTTGTGTGGGGGTGTGGGTGTGTTTGTGTGGGGGTGTGTGTATGTGTGGGTGTGTGTGTGTGTCCTACCTTGATTCCAGTGTTGGTGGCGTCTCTGACGGCCTCCAGCAGCTTGTCGTATTTGGGGTTGAAGGTGACGGTGAAGGCACAGTCAATGATCCGCCCTGGAAACACACACAGCATAACCATCATACTGGTCTGAGCAGACGAGTTTCCTCTGTGTGTGTGTGTGTGAGAGTATGTGTACAGTATGTGTGTGTGTACAGTATGTGTGTGTGCGTGAGGGGGTGGGCCGCACCGTTGATGTGCGTGCCGAAGTCTATCTTGCAGACGTCGTCGTACTGCAGCACGGTGGGGTCCCCGGCGTTGGGGGTGTAGTGGGCGGCACAGTTGTTGAGGGAGCAGCCGGTCGGGAAGGCCAGGCCCGCGTTCAGACCGTTCTCCTTGATCAGCTTCCTGGAACAGCCCTCCAACCGCTCACTGGGAGGGAGGAGGGGGGGGGGGGGGGAGGGGGGTGAACATCGAAGCAGCTTGGCAGCTATACACACACAATGTTGTTGATGGTGGTAATGTTGATGATGGTGGTAATGATGATGATGATGGTGGTAATGATGATGATGGTAATGTTGTTGGTGGTAATGTTGATGATGGTGGTAATGATGTTGATGATGGTGGTAATGATGATGATGGTGGTAATGATGTTGATGATGGTGGTAATGATGTTGATGATGGTGGTAATGATGTTGATGATGGTGGTAATGTTGATGATGGTGGTGGTAATGTTGATGATGGTGGTAATGTTGTTGATGGTGGTAATGTTGTTGTTGATGGTAATGTTGTTGTTGATGATGGTGGTGGTGATGAAGACGAAGGCTCACCAGATGTCGATCATGGTCAGGCCCGGTTTGATCCAGCTGCGGACGTACTGGCGGACCTGCCGGTGGGCCTCGGCCGCCTGCCTGAAGTCGTTCCACTCCTCCTCGCTGGCCTTGTCCAGAACCCTCTTCTCCTCGCTGGTCATCCTCCACGCCGCCGTACGGCTGGAGGCACAGAGACGGGGTCAGCACGCGCACACACACACACTACTGGGGGCACAGAGACGGGGTCAGCACGCACGCACGCACACACACGCACACACTACTGGGGGCACAGAGACGGGGTCAGCACGCACACTCACACACACTACTGGGGGCACAGAGACGGGGTCAGCACGCACACACACACACACAATACCTGGCCTGGCTATATATACACACATATACACACACACACTATACCTGGCCTGTCTACACACACACACACACTCTACACCTGGTCTGTCCACACACACACACACACACACACACACACACACACACACACACACACACACACACACACACACACACACACACACACACACACACACACACACACACACACACTCTCACACACTCTCACACACTCTCTACACCTGGCCTGTCTACACACACACACACACACACACTCTACACCTGGCCTGACTTATATATATATATATACACACACACACACACACACCTCCACCTCCAAGAGGGACGTGTTACTGACACTGTTTATGGCACAACAACCTGCCCTCAATGCCCCCCTCCTGAGAACACTTCACCTGGTACGTGTGTGTGTGTGTGTGTGTGTGTGTGTGTGTGTGTGTGTGTGTGTATGGCTAGGCGTAGTGTAACGGCCAGAGGAGGACAGTGGAGCTGCCACTCCAGTATTACAGTGTTAGAAATACAGGCTGAGAACAGCTACCACACTACACCAGGGCGGGGTGTGTGTGTGTGTGTGTGTGTCCACACGTCTTACCCGTCCTGTAAGGGGGGGTATTCACATTCCTGTCCGATGGGGAAAACGCCACTTGGATACAGATCACAGATTGGCACCGACGGAGGATCAGTCTGAACTTTGGCTGCGTGGAAGAGAAAAGACGACAATCATAACAGACACCAGCGCCTCTGAAACCCGCTCGGCGCCGAGGGGAACGAAGTCGCCCGAACGGTCAACATTCCAGAGTGCCACGGGCGACTTTATTCACCAGAAAGTCATAAATTATGACGCTTCATTTTGTAGCCAATCAAAGTTCTGTTGCTAGGTAAACACCACATAGGTGGTGAGTGTTCTGGAACTCTTTGGCGGTTGGTGGGTTAAAGAGATCCTTCCCTCGTTCCAGTGCTGAGGTGCCGGCCCGGAGCCCGTTAGGCCAGAGTCGTGCGCTCTATTAAACTGGGGGACAAAGGGGAGGGGGGGGGGGCTGTCTGTCTCCCGGGTTGTGCTCCAGCGTGCAGCAGCTTGGCAGGGAGCCAGACCTACAATACTACCCCCCCCCCACCCTACACCACTACCCCCCCCCCCCCCACCCTCTACCACACCCTACACCACTACCCCCCCCCCCACTGCACCCTCTATCACACCCTACACCACTACCCCCCCCCCCCCCCACTACACCCTGTCCTTTACACCCCCCCCCCCCCACCCTGTCCTTTACACCACCATCAATCACCAGTGGAGGAGGTAATAGCCTCCATCAGTCTAACGTCAGCGGAGGTTAACGGCCAACTCACGTCCTTTCTTCTTCTTTTTCTTTTTCTTCTTCTTCCCGGCCGAGTTCTCTCCGTCGTCTCCATCTGAGGTGAGGAGGAGGAGGGGTTCTCAGTCATGTGACCACACATCATGTGACCACCGCGCTGACCTCAGTGTGTGTGTGTGGAGTCCTGGTCGGAGCTCTTACCTTCCTCTCCATCCTCCTCTTTCTCCTTGTCCTCCAGCGCCTGCTTCTCCAGATGTTTGGTCACATCGGCCACCCCATCCCCTTCAGCCTCTGTACTGCCCACTGCAGTGATGGATCACACACACACACACACACACACACACACACGGGTGAGCACATCCTCCTATGCATGCTTAGAGCGCCCAAGGCCACAGTGTGTGTGTGTGTGTGTGTGTGTGTGTGATGACACTTGGGGAAGAGAATGTTGACATGAGAAATGGGCCAAGTGCCTGTGTATGGAATGCACCGTACAGACAGGCCCCCCCCCCTCAACTGACTACCCCCCCCCCTCCTGTTCAGTGACACCCAGTGTCATTACATTCTGCACTCTACATTCACCATTGACATTGCTCAGCTGCTAACAATAATTGCTGCGGCCACATTCATTTATATTATTATTGTTTTTATTAACTTACTATCCTTATGACATTCTATTGTTGTTGTTGTGGATGTTGAGAGCTGCTCTGCCCAAGTTGTATTGTTGTGTACTTGTATTCAATGTAATGACACACAAACGGAACTTGAACTTGGGAGACAATTCCCTTTGGACAATCCCGATGAATCTCTGAGATCAGGAGTCTTGGCAGGAGATCAGAAGTACGTATTGCATTTGTCTATAACCTTGGCACCGGGCGGCGCACGCACATACGCCGAGAAACCGACGTACTGATGTCAGCACTAATCGCTCACTGCCGGTTAATGGACCGGTCGATTGATTCCTGGCAGCGACAGCTTAAAAGGCAACGCCGTAGAAAACGAGTTCGATCGTTACAAAATGTGCGACTATCCGGCAAAACTTTCACCCGTTGCGATGATAAATCTTGAACGTCGTGTAAAACGTACGGTAAGCGGCACTGCGAGTACGGAAGACGGTCAGACTCTCATCCAGCACCGGCAGAGCACATGCCACGGCCAGGGGATGGGAGCTTCCCGGACAATAGTGTTTGACGTTTCGCTCTGGTGTTTTGAACTAGGCTATTTCACACGGATAACTAACGGCGGCTGCTATGCTGACTGCCTCATTTGACTAATTTCCGCCTAAAAAAGACCCAAACTAAACTGTTTATAACATTAGAAATATGATGATCAGATGCAAACGCAGGATGCCATTTGATCGGTAACACTGACGTTTTGTGTGGATATGCTCAGATCATAGTTCAAAATAACATACTACACATGACAAGGAGATAAAGTAAATCAATAATTAAATTAATACTCTAATTAAAGCAGCATTTGGGCCCAATTACGGGCCCGTCCGGCTTAAGAGGTTAAACATCGTGATCAGTCTCCTGCCATCCGGACTGGAAGCCTCGACCAGCAGAATCTGTCCATTTCCAACAAAAACGTGACATTCAGGATCGGTTTCGTGATCTTCGTCTCGCTTCGGTTGCTTTAAAAAAACAAACTACACTTCGGCCTCCCAGCCTTACATAAGCAGTCAAACACCATTCCAGCACACATTATGAAACACCAAAACTTGGCTGAGACAGACAGCTGGAGGCGACACATGCACCGCAGCCCGGACCAGCCCAGACCAGACCAGACCATGCCTACGATAGACTCGGTAACATTCTCATGTTCGCTTCAATCTGTTGAGTAACCACATCTGCCAGGTGTCGGGGCTGACAGAAGTCTCTCTCTCTGTCTCTTTCTAACGGTATTCGGTTGTTTCGAGGCGTGTTTCGTGATCGAGGCGTGTTTCGTAAGGCCTGGCCAGCACGTTACCTCCCGGTTCAGCTCCCGTCTCACAGCATGGGCGACTGCTAGCTAGCTAACTAGCCTGTCTATCCGTCACTCCTTCCCTTACCGGTGGCTGCAGACTTGTTCTTCTTCTTCTTCTTCTTCTTCTTCTTGGCCGTCTCCTCCGACGGGTCAGCCTCCTCCTTTTCTTCCGCCTCCCCGTTCAGCACCGTCTCCGGTTCGGGCTGGTGCTCCGGTACCTGCTCCTCCTGGACCACATCCGCCATGATCGCAGGCGCTAGTGGGAAAGGAAGCGCGGTGGTTTGTGGGACGGTGCTGAGCAGTTGCCGAATCAGCTGAGTTGAATCCACTCAACACACACACACACTCAACACTACACACTCAACACACACATTCAACACACTACACACACACACACACACTCAACACTACACACTACACACACACACACACTCAACACAACACACACATTCAACACACTCAACACACTACACACACACACTCAACACTACACACTCAACACACTACACAACACTACACACTCAACACACACATTCAACACACACTCCACACATTCAACACACACTCCACACATTCCACACACTCCACACTGAACAGTATCAACGGACCTTATCAATGTTGGAAGTTTTGGACTACATCAATGTTGGAAGTTTTGGACCATATCAATGTTCATACCGCCACAGTATACGACTGTATCCCTAAACATACAAACAAAATGGCTGCTTAATATGACAGAGAGGCACACCTCCGGTAAATCACTTGTTTTGATCTATAAAAACACAGTTTTGACTGTTTTATCAGTCAACTAGATGTTTTATTATTACACACATTACCAGCTTTGTCCGCTAGGTGGCGATGCTGATTAACCTTATGGTGCTACTTACTGGGTCTCTCGACTGGATTCTAGAGGGATTGAACATTCAATAGATCATTGAACGCTGACGTTTTACGAACACCAGGAGCCACCACGCTGAGGGCCGTCACTGCTGAAGTCTCTGGTCCCAGTGGTAGGGAGGAGTTGCCTGCCACACACGCACACACTATTTTAATTATTTATTATTGGGCAGCTGTCTCTCAACATAATTTTACCATCTCTCTCTCTCTCTGTCTGTCTGTGTCTCTCTCTCTCTCTCTCTCACACACACACACACAGTGTGAGGAACAGACAGTTGTCCTCTCTCTGCTCTTTTGCTGTCTGAAGTCAGACGAGGATTTGAGGCATCTGTCTATTGAACTAGGGTAGGGGGACTGGAGGGAGGGGGGGAGGGAGGGAGGGGGGATTAGCCTTAGAGGGCTCAAGAGGCTGTTTGGTCTAACCCAGACCCTTTAGGTTTCGGTTTCAGTTTCACACACACACACACACACACTACTACTGGTAAAGAGCTAAATGTGTGTGTGTGTGTGTGTGTGTCTCACATGAGGGACAGGGAGCACCAGCTGTTGCAGGTCAGATAAATGTGGGACTCACTCCACAAAGGATATCGGATAACCCTCACAATCCCGACCCTCACCTCTACCCCACCCCCACCCCCCCGGATAACTCTCACCTCTACCCCATACCACTACCCCCCCCCCCCCCTCCAGGTCACGGTCAGTCTCAGAAACATGAGATGAACCCTAATCCCAAAGCGGCTGAGAGAGAGAGAGAAAAGTAGAGAGAGAGAGAGAGAGAGGGAGAGAGAACACACACACACACACACACAGCCAGCTCCAGTAGTCATTTTTATTTCATAAATGAAATGTAGTTGAGACAGAGGGACACAGGTCACCCCCGGGAGGAGGTGCACTCTAGGGAGGGGGTCAGGACAAGGACAAGGCAGACATGGTGACAGGGGGTTTAGGGGCCGGGGTACCCCAGGACTCTGACACACACCACTGTTAGAGAGGGGGGGTGGGGGAGGGGTGAGATAGGTAAACAGCCTCCACATACACAAGAGGTATGACATCATCCTGGGATAGATTTATTTTCTTCGTTAATGGAGTGCAGTTGGCACATGTCCTGTGTGGAGCACTCTGCCTGATTCTGCCACAGCGCTACACTCCACTCTGAATGCAAGTTGAAAAAGAGCCCCCCCACCCACCCCGCCCCTCCCCCGTAAACACAGATGCAGAGGAGTTGGGCACAGTCCTTTGAACAGTGAGACACAGGACAGAACGGTGGTCAGATAGAGACTCATTTCAGTGGTCAGATAGAGGCTCATTTCTCACACAGCAGGGACTCACAGCCAGAAACCCCTGGACACATTACAGTAGAAGAACCACTGGAGTGAGGTAGAGTAGCACCTCAACCACCTTCCAATACGTGTGTGTGTGAGTGTGTGTGTCCTGATTGCCCTCATTCAGAGCCCCCATGTTAGAGCACAAGTGCATTGGCGTCCTGTCCAGTCAGATGGGTGTGAGGGAAGTAGACGTAGGTGAGGTGTGGGAAGGAGTCACATGTTGTTCTGTTCATGTTGTTCTAGGTGAGGTGTGGGAAGGAGTCACATGTTGTTCTGTTCATGTTGTTCAACAGTATGACACTATGACGACAGGTTATGAACATGGATACATTTCATAGTATGGCCAATGTTACTATATGTATCAAAACATTTCTTGCAACCTATCCCGTGTGTGTGTGTGTGTATAACAGCCTGGTGTGTGTGTGTGTGTGTGTAACAGCCTGGTGTGTGTGTGTGTGTGTGTGTATTGTCAGTTGAACTACATTGTGTTTACATTCAGCTCTCTTGGTCAGTGATTCAGTACCTGAGAGTCTTGGCCTCTGGACACACACCCCAAAACCAGCACAGCCCCCCGTCTCTGCATGGACACACACCCCGAAAACCAGCACAGCCCCCCCGTCTCTGCCTCTCAGTACACACACACACACACACACACACACACACACACACACACACACACACACACACACACACACACACACACACACACACACACACACACACACACACACACACACACACACACACACACACACACACACACACACACACCCTCCCGCCAATGCTCTTCAGTACACAAAACATATTAACAATAATGTCGGAATCTGAGAAAAGAAAAACGTAACTAATTCCACATTCCGACAGAAACAACAAAGTTGTTAGTCTTTAAGTTTTAAACTACGTGGAAACGCACGGGTCAATCATTAGAAAACGCTACAATCAAGTCTCCCAGTGTCCACGGCGACGGAGGACCGCCGACCTCTCTGGAGCGTTCTCCCAGGAAACTGAAGACATTCTGAACCTTCAATACGGCGAGGTCAGAGGTCAGAGTTCGTGTTGTGGTTCTGGTTCCTGAGTAGGACAGAGGAGAGCAGCAGGGATTGTGGGTAGGGGACGGACGGGCGGGCAAAGTGTGTCGTAGTAGAGAGCTTTTAACACACGCACGCACGCACGCACACACACACACGCACGCACACACACGACAGAGAACCATCCAGCCAATGGAATAACACAATAAATAACCTAGAAGAGCAGACATAAATACAGATGTTGTTCAGAGGTCGGGGGGGGGGGGGCGGGGGGCTAGCCCTTCTCAGGTGTGTGTCTGCCTCTTCTTCTCTCCTTCCTCTTCATCCTCTTCCACCTCTTCATCCTCATCATCCTCTTCCTCGTCTCCGAACGTCTGCTCCTCCATGTTGGCGAAGGTGTGTGAGCGCGCGGCCACCTGGGCGGCGAGGGAGGAGCTAAAGCTGAGCGCGGCCGAGCCGTGCAGTTCCGTCAGCCTGTCCATCACCGAGAAGCCGGGGATTCTGGGCCGCAGGAGGCATTCCAGCCCGTTCTCCCCCGCCCCTTCCTCAGGCAGCCCCTCGTATTGGTAGAGCTGCGCTCCGCTCACCTCCCCCCCCTCCCCCTTCTCCTCCACCACCACCTGACCACAGATGAACTCTGTGACTGGGTCAGTCTCCGTCTCGGTGGGGAAGAGGTCATCTTTGACCCTCTCTTCGTCGTCTTCTTCTTCCTCCTCCTCCTCCTCCTCCTCTTCTCCCTCCCTCCTGTCTTTCAGGTGCTCTGACAGGTGGTTCCCCTCTCCTCCTCCTCCTGGTTCTGCCGGGCCCACAGAAGCAGGAGTCTCAGACGGGTCGAGGCCGGGCCGAGGGTCCGACGTCCCCCCAGGGACACCAGCGGCTAGGAGAGAAGGACACAGCGCTTTAGTTAAATCATCACACAGACAGATGAACAGATCAACAGAGAGAGAGAGAGAGAGAGAGAGAGAGAGGGGCAGAGAGAGAGAGAGGTGCATTGTGGGTAGGGTGGAGACCTTGGTCGTTGAAGAGCAGCTGTTTCCACTTCCTCCTCTCTTCCTCCGACGCCCGCAGGCCCAGGACGGCTTTGAGCTCCGATAGGACGCGGCGAGACTCCTCCCTCTCCTGCCGCTGCCGCTCCCGTTCCTCTGGCGACAGCATGTCACATGACGACCCACGCCGCCACTCCTCCTCCTCCGACTCGCACTCCGACACGTAGGCCTCCAGCTCCTGGCCAATCACAGGAGGGCAGGGGGGAGCAAGTCAGCCAATCAGAGGGCAGGAGAAGACCAGACACTCAACACAGACAGAGACAGACACAGATGAATACGCACACGCAGACGCACACGCAGACACACGCACACACACACACACACACACACACACACAGTGTGCGATTTGCCACCGGGGATGGTGGGGATTTCCCCCCTTCTACTTTTCTCATCCTTCTATCCTCTGATTATATCTTGTCATCCTTCTATCCTGATTATATCTTGTCATCCTTCTATCCTCTGATTATATCTTGTCATCCTTCTATCCTCTGATCAGGACCTTCTGTCCCCTGCAGGGACGCCCTACATCCCCACTTCTCTTAGCCTTTGTACCCTCATTCCCAGAGGAGACGTCCTGAACACAGCCGGTCCCTCCTTCTATGTCGTGTTTTGTTCCTTGTGTTAACAGGCCTCGCCCAGTGACAGTAGGAACGGCCTGATGACTTCTCTGTCTTTTGGCCCGGGACAGTGGAGGTCCAGCCGGGACAGTGGAGGTCCAGCCTCCTGGTTGAGAAGCTGCGCTGTCGCCATGGTGTCTGACAGGGCTTGTTCATACATGTTCTCCTAGGCAGTTTGTTCATACATGGTTCATACATGTTCTCCTAGGCAGTTTGTTCATACATGGTTCATACATGTTCTCCTAGGCAGTTTGTTCATACATGGTTCATACATGTTCTCCTAGGCAGTTTGTTCATACATGGTTCATACATGTTCTCCTAGGCAGTTTGTTCATACATGGTTCATACATGTTCTCCTAGGCAGGTTGTTCATACATGGTGTCCCTGTCTGTCTGTCTGCTGCATCTTTCCTCTGGTATTCTGAGTGCTGCTGCTGAGGCTAACTGGCCTGACGTTGGTCGTCACTAGCAGGTGGTCACAGCTAACATGATCCGCCCACGGGGGTTTCAACATATTTACACAAAAACAAAGATTCTGAAAATATGTTTCCAGTCATGTCAAATCATGTCGAGTTGCTTGAAATGCGTTTCTAAAAGGCCATACTCTTCATGAAATGTGTTTCTAAAAGG
The DNA here is from genome assembly GCF_951799395.1 of Argentina silus. Lineage (NCBI taxonomy): Eukaryota > Metazoa > Chordata > Actinopteri > Argentiniformes > Argentinidae > Argentina > Argentina silus. The sequence continues at coordinate 14,844,689 of NC_139674.1, forward strand.
CCATACTCTTCATGAAATGCGTTTCTAAAAGGCCATCTTTTTCCTGGAGAGGCTCTTCCAGATCCTCCGTCCAAAGTAATATTCCCCTGTGGCTGAGCCCGGAATGTGTGAACATCCTAGAAACACTTCTGGCTTAAGAAAAGGAGTTAAATTATTTATATACATTTCTGGAAATAAATAAATAAATAAATGTATTTTTTTTTAAAAGACCACCACATTTTTTTTTACCAATGTCACTCTGCATACATGCACCAAATCAACCAACTCCTTCCCACATTACCTGCTCCTCAGGCACAGGGTCCCGGTCCAGGATGAGGGTGTAGGACTGGGGGGGGGGAGGGGGGGCCGGGGGCACTGCTGGGGGACACGCTGGGTCCTCGGGGGTGCCTGGGAGAGACGGGGGGGAAATCACTGAGTCAACATCTATTATCTGTTACACACTGACTTACATGATATTCTAGTTTTACACAGGTGTCAGCTGGGAGGTCAGGTGTCAGCTGGGAGGTCAGGTGTCAGCTGGGAGGTCAGGTGTCAGTTGGGAGGTCAGGTGTCAGCTGGAAGGTCAGAGGTCAGTTGAGAGGTCAGATGTCAGCTGGGAGGTTAGAGGTCAGCTGGGAGGTCAGAAGTCAGCTGGGAGGTCAGAGGTCAGCTGGGAGGTCAGGATGTGTATGAAACCTGTTCCTGTGCCTGTCCTCTGTCCTGAGCGGCGGCCCTGAGGAGGAGAGTTCTGACTGCAGCATTAGAAGCTGTCGGAGCCTTCAGAACCCTGCATTAAGAGCCCTGTGCAGTGAAACTAGGCCATTGTCCTCCCCCCCCCTCTCTCCCTTTCCCTCTCTCCCTCCCTCCCTCCCTCCAGTCTGTCCTATATACTGAAGGAGTCACTTCCTCTCTGACTCGGAATAGTCTCTGGGTGGGGGCGGCGGAGGGGGTGGGGGAGGAAGTCCTGACTAAAAATAACCCCTCCGTAACCATGGAGACCCAGGGGCTCCTGAAGAACGGGGGGGGGATGCAAGATTCTCAGGTCCACTATCAGTGCCTGCCATCTGGTCAGCCGTGTTAAGACAGCCATGCTGTGTGTGTGTGTGTGTGTGTGTGTGTGTGTCACACCTGGGCAGGTGTTGGCCCTCCGTAGCATACGTGCCACCTGGCCCACGGTGTCGTCCCAGCAGCCTGTGCTGGCCTGCATGTGGGGCTGCAGGTGGTGGAGCCTCTGGCTGAGCTCCTGGTAACCCACGCACGGCCCCTCCCCCTCCACCTCCGCCTCCCGCTCCGCCTCCGCCTCCGCCGACCCCCGGGACACCATCAGCTTCTCCAGGTCGTCCTCCAGAATGATCATCCTGTGGAAGGAGGGGAGGGGAGGGGGGGGGCAGGGTGAGGGTGAGGAGGTGTGTTAGGGTGGGGAGGATAAGGGGGAGGAGGGGAGGGGGGAGGAGGGTGAGGGTGTGAGGAAGGGTGTGAGGGTGAGGGGGTGTTAAGGTGAGGGGGTGATGAGGGTAGGGGTGAGGAGGGTAAGGGGGAGGAGGGGGAGTTTGAGGAGGGTGTTAGGGTGAGGTGGTGATGAGGGTAGGGGTGAGGAGGGTAAGGGGGAGGAGGGGGAGTTTGAGGAGGGTGTTAGGGTGAGGGGGTGATGAGGGTAGGGGTGAGGAGGGTAAGGGGGAGGAGGGGGAGTTTGAGGAGGGTGTTAGGGTGAGGTGTGTTGGGAGAGGAGGGTAAGAGAGGAGGGTAAGGGGTGAGGAGGGGTGAGGAGGGTGACTCACTCGTTGAGCAGGACTTTGAGGTGCAGCTGCAGGCTGCGTACGGAGGCATGCAGCGTGTTCAGCTCCCTGCACTTCTGCCGGGCGCGCCCCGCCCTGTCCGCCCCCGCCGCCCGCGGCGCCATCTCGAAGTAGCGGTGGAACTCGTAGCTGCGCTTCAGGTCGCCTAGGCAACCCGCCAGGGCCCGGTGGAGGGGCTCCGTCACCACGACGACGGAGCGGTGTATCGGCGGCGAGGGGCCGTCGCGGCCCTTTACCCCGCCCTCCGCAGGCTCCTCCCCCAGGCGGTGCGGTGACAGCAGCAGGGCCAATCGGCGGAAGCACTCTGAGCTCTGCCCCGCCCACAGCTGGAACAGCACCTGGAGGGACGGCGAGTCAGCAGGGACAAACAGAGGGAGGGCCAGAAACCTCAGCCCCTCCCATGGCGTCTGTCTGTCTCTACAACCTCAGCCCCTCCCATGGCGTCTGTCTGTCTCAGCTTTATTGGCACAAAGCAACATCATCTCACATCGCCAAAGCAAACACATAAGAACTTTAGATGATGATGAATTAAATAAATAAATACAAAAAATAATAATTTTAGTACATTACAGTCATGAAAGGCATAGCAATTTACAAAGAACAGAAATAATAATAATAATAATAATCTCCCCCTCCCTCCCTTCCTCCCCCCTCCCTCCCTCCCCTTCCTTCCTCCCCCCCCTCCCACCTTGAGTGCAGGAAGGCTGTAGTCATCTGTCAGCTCCTGCACCTGCTCGTCACTTAGATGCTCCGCCCCCAGGCCCAGGCCCAGCTCCTTCAGCGGCACCGCCGACACGTAATTGGTCACGTTGTCCACCTCCGAGTTCAGGGGGAATGTGGTTGGGCGGTTAAGGAGCCAATCAGGATTGACGTGCATAAACTACAGCACCTTCTGTCGGTTAGAACACACCCTGATCTCACTACGCACTAAATCTAACACACCCTGATCTCACTACACACTAAATCTAACACACCCCGATCTCACACACACACCCTGATCTCACTACACACTAAATCTAACACACCCCGATCTCTCACACACACACCCCGATCTCACACTCCCTCATCTCATCTCATCTCACCCCCCCCCTCCCTGTAAAGGATATGCTTTGAGCATGTGACAGGTGGCTCTGCGGGACGATCGGAAGGCGGAGCGAAGTGCCCGGTACACCGCTTTCCTCAGACCAATCAGCATCTGCCCCCTGGGCCCCGCCCCCGGCCCCGCCCTGCTAAAGGAGCTGGCAGCACTCACCCTGTCGAGCAAACTTGACAAGTGAAATGTGATACAACTGTGCAGACGTCCCAGAGAGGCAGGGCAATACACACAACACAGAACACCACACACACACAGGTTATTATTTACACACTAACACACTACACACACGTTATACACGACTAGACAGACACACACACACAGATGATTACAACGTACATACATGACACAGACATACATGACACAGGACATACATGACACAGGACATACATGACACAGGACATAGAGATCCAGTTACAACGCTGGTCTCCAGTTAGAAACACAAAACAGAGACAGAACAAGCAGGGGGGGGGGCAGGACAGAGACAGAACAAGCATTGGGGGGGGGGGGCAGGACAGAGACAGAACAAGCAGTGGGTGGGGTGGGGAGATTGACTTGGAGTAGGGTAGATTAAAGTGTAGTACGCTAAGGTAAGGTAGGGTAAGGTGGGGTGAGGTAGAGTACGGTAGGGTAAGGTAAGGTAAGGTAAGGTAAGGTAAGGTAAGGTAGGGTAAGGTAAGGTAGGGTAAGGTAAGGTAGGGTAGGATAAGGTAAGGTAAGGTAGGGTAAGGTAAGGTAAGGTAAGGTAGGGTAAGGTAAGGTAAGGTAAGGTAAGGTAGGGTAAGGTAAGGTAGGGTAGGATAAGGTAAGGTAAGGTAAGGTAAGGTAAGGTAGGGTAAGGTAAGGTAAGGTAAGGTAGGGTAAGGTAAGGTAAGGTAAGGTAAGGTAGGGTAAGGTAAGGTAAGGTAAGGTAAGGTAAGGACTTGTACTAGTAGGGTTAGAGAAAGGTCAACATGCAAACTAATAGTAAAGGTAAGTGACAGGTTAGGGCTGGGCTGGAATGAGAATGTACCCTAAGAGTTAGGGGCTAGGTGTTAGGGCTGGGTAGGAGTAGGAGAGAGCACACTTACAGGGTGAATCCCCTGGAGATGACCTCCGTCTCCTGGACCAGGCGGAGGGCCTTGCGGGCCAGGCTGGTCAGGGCCTTGCTGTTCTGCACCAGCGCCTTTAGCTCCGCCCCCCGGGCGTGGACCGCCCTCTGGGCCCGCCCCTGGCACCACAGCTCCGCCCCCTTCAGCCCCACCCACCCCAGGACCACAGCGCTCCACGGGACCACGGCCAGAGACCACGCCCCCTCGGTGACGAAGGAGAGGCCCAGCAGGACGGCTGCCAAACCCACCAGGACAGCAACGTCCCTGAGAGAGGGGGGAGGGGGGGGGAGTAGGGAGGGAGGGAGGGAGAGAGAGAAACAGAGAAGAGGGAGAAAGAGAGAGAGAGAAAGGGAATGTGAGACTGTATATGTGTAACTGTTTATTTATTTGTGTGTGTGTGTGTGTGTGTGTGTGTGTGTGTGTCTTGAATGTTTGGTTGTTTGAGTGGGAGTGTGTGAGAGAGTGAGGGTGGTACCAGGTGGAGGGGGTGGCCAGGAGGCTGGGCCTGGCCAGGGTGGGGGGCCGGCCGGGGGGGCCAGAGGAGGGGGAGTCCAGGGTGAGCAGGCTGGGGTCCAGCAGCTCTATCAGCTCCACATCCTCCTGGAGCAACACGTCCTGGTCCAGAATACACCTCACTGAGTACTGACCAAATACACAGTCCTACAGGGAGGGAGGGAGGGAGGGGGGGAGGGAGGGAGGGAGGGGAGGGGGAGGGAGGGGAGGGGGGGGGGAGAGGGAGGGGGAGGGAGAGGGGATAAGGATGAGTGTCTGTCCATGGGAGTTAATTAAGATCCAGTCAGTCTCCATCATGTCAGCCCGAATGGTTTCCAGGGTAACGCTTACCAGCTGCTGCTCCAGCCTATGAGACGACGCGGCCTGGTGGAACGGGCTCCTCCTCCACACTGCATCAGCCAATCTCCTTAAACGCCCTCCCTGCCAATCACACAGAGGGGGAGGGGCTAGGGTTAGGGTTCAGCCAATGAGAGAGAACGGAGCTGTGTAGATGAGGAGAACAGCCGACCAATCAGGTACATTCTTAATGCTTATGATACTACCACATAATATGCATGCATGTACACACGCACACGTACACACACACACGCACACATACACTCCTAACAAAACAAAAGCATCATTAAAATGCCATGAGGAGCATCCCAGGAGACAGGCTCTTTCAGACATCAACAATAACAGTGTGTGTGTGTGTGTGTGTAACTTACGCCCTCCCCCAATGCACCCTTACATACACAAATACCCTCTCCCCTCCTCTCCTCCCTCCCCCCCTCCCCTCCCCCCCTCCCCCCTGGCTCCAGCAGAAGAGACTAACTCAGTAAACACAAACAGTCCAGACGGACCGGCATTCATAACACGTTTGAACACAACGACAAACACAAATCAGTGGAAAGCATTCCAGATCATTCCAGAACATTCCAGATCATTCCAGATCTCTGACAACTTAAAGAAATGTTGTTGTTTGTAAGAGTTGTCGGGGGGGGGGGGGGGATTTTCTTCGATGTGCCCCAACACCTGAATAGGAACGGGAATGGGAAGGCTGCAGAGGAAGGGGGGGGGGGGGGGTATTGATCCAGACGGTACACAGCGTTCTGTACACTGACCCTGTTCTAAAGGGACGCGACGTGATTGGTCAGGAGGCCGCTGCGGTATTGATTATTGAGTCGGTGCTCCAGGACTGTGCTTTCATGCAGGACCTCGACAACATCAGCATCAGAACATGGCACTGAAACTAGCGCTTGGGAGGGGCCTGGGAAAGCCTCTGTGTGTGTGTGTGTGCGTGTGTGTGTGTGTGCGTGTGTGTGTGTGTGTGTGTGTGTGTGTGTGTGTGCTATTTCATTCTCTACTCGAGCATCCCTAGAAAACAAATATCACAGCAGTCGCCCCATGTTAGAGCAGGGATTAAAAAAAACACACAAACACACACACAAACGAAGAAGTACAGTTCATTTCCTGGTCCTGTCTTGTTCCTGCTCTTTAGTATTCAGCTGGCGTCACACAGGGAACATTCCGGGTCCTTTGTGCTCCCTGTCTGCTGAGTGAGAGAGTGAGAGAATGGAAACACTCTGCAAAGACCAGTGAGTGAGTGAGGGAGGGAGGGAGGGGGAGAGTGTGTGTGTGTGTGTGTGTGTGTGTGCGCGTGCGTGTGTGTGTGTGTGTGTGTGTGAGTGAGAAAGAGTGAATGAAAGAAGAAAGAAATAAGAAGAAAGAGGAGAGGGAGAGAGGGAGGTAAGAAAGAGGAGAGGGAGAGAGGGAGGTAAGAAAGAGGAGAGGGAGAGAGGGAGGTAAGAAAGAGGAGAGGGAGAGAGGGAGGTAAGAAAGAGGAGAGGGAGAGAGGGAGGTAAGAAAGAGGAGAGGGAGAGAGGGAGAGAGGGAGGTAAGAAAGAGGAGAGGGAGAGAGGGAGAAGTAAGACTGTATGACTATGTGTTTTACAGTTGTATATTGGAGTTCTGTGTTCCATATTGCCATAAAGTATCCTGTCTCTCTCCATCATCTCTTATACGGTCACACAGGACTGCAGGGCAGAGGCAGCTTTTATTGAGACTTTCACTGGCAATAAACTCCACTGACCTTTACACTGACAGATCCCTCCCTCCCTCCCTCCCTCTAGTGTGACAACATGTATTACCTAATTTCCTCTGAAACAATTACATCTCTGACTCAGATTTACTCAGAAATGCAGATTTTCTTTTCAATAAATTGGGTTTGACAGTTCAAACAGAGCCAGGCCTCACCACTTCCAACCCTCAACTGCACGGCTTTGACTTCAGAAGGGGCTTTGAATTAGTGTTCTGATTTAATTGAAATACAGGAAATATTTGACCCTGGTCTGATACACATATGCAAGTTAACAAGTGTGCAACATCAAACACATTCAACATGTGTTGAACATGGCTTCTAAGATAGCAAGCATCCGCCATTGACTGGAAATCCAGTGCAAGCCAAGATTTTGACCATGTTAGCATGCGCGCACACACACACACACACACACACACACACACACACACAGCAACTCTATCTGTGTTTCAGGAAGTGTGACACTGAGGGACGATCCCAAGCTTTCCTGTCTCATATCCCGCATTCCCAAACGTTCCTGGGAATAACAGACCTCTCAGACAGGAAGCACGGCTACACGGAAAGTTCCTGAACGAGGCAACAACGTGACATCACAT
>NC_139674.1:14854333-14859333 GCF_951799395.1 Argentina silus
CTCATCTTGTGACGCGAGAAAACAGCTCATCTGTGCGGCTACATATGGACACCAGACCTCCTCTACCTGTTATACCGTCGCTCACATTACAAACCACAACACTCCCGAATCAAAACACAACTGAGCTTAACACATACTTACTTGCATGGTCGGACGGGATCTGCACACATGATGTTGACAAATGAATCATTCAGATGTTTTTGAACAGCTACGCACAATCACACACACACACACACACTCCCCCGCCCATATGCTGAAACAGCATCATCATCATCATCACGCTGCCCCATGATCGCGAAAGCTACTTGGCAGCCGAACAAGCTAATTATGAAAACAGCTAGCTTGCTAATTACTGGCCTAATATGATTATTGAATGTATCCACATAGCTAGCGGTGCCTGCTGTGTGTGTGTGTGTGTGTGTGTGTGTGTGTGTGTGTGTGTGTGTGTGTGTGTGTGTGTGTGTGTGTGTGTGTGTGTGTGTAGCTAGCCAGCCTAGCCTTCAGATGTGACAGCATTGGCGAGCAAGCCATGCAGGCATTCAACATGAATTAGAAAACGTCAAACCCCAAACATATTGAGCACAATCCTTATAATAAAAAAACACAAACCTCAAATACCACATCTTCATCAAAATCCTCAGTCATTGCTCCCCGCCATCGATGTTCAACCGTTACGCATTCTGGGATTGTAGTCGCTAGGAAAAACGTATAAGAAAAGTTGAGGGGAGTTGCTAGCAGGTTGCTAGCTGCGCAAACCAAGCGTCGTTGTAAAACTACAATTCCCAAAATTCAAATCGCCTGTGGCTTCTTCACGAAAAGCAGGCGTGTGTGTGCTGTGCGAGTGGCGCCTCCAGTGGCAGTGCGGTGTATAGACCGTACCTCAGCGGGGAGCCAGGGAAGGAAACAGCGCCGTGGACAAAACTACCGAAAGAAAACTGGAGGAAAACGGTAAAGAAGAGAGCCAAGACGACTTCGTTCACGTTTCTGCCGCTGAAACCTGGAGTACTTTTTTGAGGATTTGTGAATGTCGTTTGCGCGGTGGTCTTCGAGGCTGACTATGGCGTCGGAAAAAGAAAATTCACGAAATTCCACGGCATCCCATTGAAAGGAAGTTTTACTCATGGAGTAAGGAGTGAAGTCGGGAGTCATGAGCACAGGTTTGTTTCCTGGATGGCTGAGTTAGCGATTTATGTTGCATTATTTTTGTCGACAAAAGTAGTTAATCTGAGTGCATTTTCAGTTTTAACAAGCAAACCTAACACCAACCCCCTTTAGTTGAAGGCTTTGCATTGATGTATATGCCATCTATTTTTGCCAGGTTACTTTTTGTAATTATTGTTTTTCTTAATGATAGCTCTCGTAATATAAGCCGCGGTGAGAAGATGAGCGTTGTAGACTCTCGCCGAGTGAGTGAAGTCATCTTTGTGGTGGAATATTACATGCAACACAGATGCGCCCGGCTGCTATCTAAACGCTGGGGGGCAGATAATTCAGTCCTTTGTGTAACATCTGTCCTGCTGATGCGGCCGTTTAATTGTATATTTTTTCTTCAAAACTTTGATACGTCTGTGTAGTCCGCTACTAAGTTGTCATATCATTGCCACATTCAACATGTGTGAGGCGAACGGGGAATGTTCAATCCGTTGAAGGAAATGGAATATGGCCTTAAGTTTTGCACATTTGTTTCCATGAGTAGTGAAGTCGTTGCTGAGGGTCATTCAGGCACATCCGCTCGATGACTCCGCTTCTCGTGGTGTCGACCGGCCAGGAGCTCTGGTCCAGCCTCAGTCGAGCGGAAAATAAGGCCCATAGGCTAGCTCTGAAGCATCTGATTAGGCCTACGGAATACACACACACACACACACACGCACGCATACACACACACACACACACGCACGCATACACACACACACACACACAGCAAAACAGGGCTAGTGACTGGCTAAACAAGACACACACACACACACACACACACACTGATGTCCATGTACTCCAAATGAAAGCAGTTTCATCAACTAGGCCCTCCTCAGCAAGTGGAGGACTGGTTTGTAATCAGAGTGAGTGGACAGGGAGGAAGCGTGCAGAGAGTGAACGCTGGCTTGGGCTCCTGCCACTGGAGCACAGACCACATTTCCTCTGCCGAAAATAAACAAGCCAAAGCTCCCGTCAACAACACCAGGTTTCCCTTCCAATCCAACGCGTGAAACAACAGAAATACACATTTAGAAGACCTAGAGTCGATGGTGATTAGACAAATGTTGGTGTTTTTCACAAATGTTTCACAAGCGACTGCTCCCGTCCTTATGACAGCGAGCTGTCCTCCAGCCATGAACGGGAGGGCGGGATCTGGTCATCATTTCAATGCTGAATCTGTGTTTTTATCCTAACCCGTTTATCCATTTAGTCCTGTAAGGGACATCTGCGATGGGACTTGTGCAGCATCGTCAGGGGGACATTCATAAACTAATGACATTACTGCAATCAAAGTGTCTTTGTGAGGACGGGTTGGCGAGCCAGACGCCAGGCCTACCTACGTCTGCTTCATTCAGCAGCCCCGTCCACACTAGGCAGCCACGGTTATCATATGTTATGAGATTAGAGAGATTCTTCTGTCGTTCCTTAACTGTCTTGCTCCTTGGAACAAGGCATAGCCCCCCCCCCCCCCCCCCCCCTCCACTCCCACTCCCTTCATCAGTCTCCTCACTAAGCTTTAAAGTCCCTGTGACCTCTGACCCATGCTCTTACCACACCCGGCAGCTGTGTGTGTGTGTGTGTGTGTGTGTGTGTGTGTGTGTGTGTGTGTGTGTGTGTGTGTGTGTGTGTGTGTTGCTGGCTAGCTGGTGGGTGGGGGTAGGGTGGAGCAGAATGGACTGGGTTAACTGGTGCCTGAACAGATTCCACTGTGCTCTTCACCCAGTGCTCTTAACCAATCACAGGGGAGGAAGGGGCGTGGCTACCCAGCCAGCAGCACAACACACCCAGACTTCATCCCGGCCAGCGTTGTCTAATCTCTTCTTTCCTCTCCTCCTCTCCTCTCCTCTCCTCTTCTGCCTCTACAGGTGTAAAGAAGCCGCCAGTGGCTCCCAAACCCAAACTCGCCCCCCAGGCCAAACCCTCGCCCCCTCCCATCGCCCCCAAACCCGACCTGCTCCTCTCTCAGCCCTCCTCCTCCCCCCCCCAGCCCTCCTCCCCCCCCCAGCCCTCCCCAGCCGCGCTAAAGAGAGCCAAACCTGCCGTGGCACCCAAGCCATGCCTCCCCAAGCCCTCCGCCTCCCCCCCGCCCCCCAAACCCGGCGCTCCCCGCCCCCTCTCCCAGGAGCTCCTGAGGGCGGTGGAGGACAGCCTCTCCCTCCTCAACTCCAGGAACGAGGTTCTGTCGGAGCCCGGCCTGCGCCACTCAGACTACATCATCCCCACCTGCTCCTGCGGCCTCCAGGGCTGTTCCCAGGGCTGTTCCCAGTGCCGGCGGCTGGGGAACAGGAACGGGAACGCCACAGAGGTGGGGAGCGATCGGCTCCGTTCCTGGCAGAACGGGAACTCTACGGAGGGTTCCGGAATGCCAGTGCCAAGGCAGCGGGACGAGGCAGAGAATGGAGAGGAGGAGGAAGAGGAGGAGGAGGAGGAGGACGAGGGAGGAGAGAGAGAGGGGACGGGAGGTGTGAGCAATCACCTCCACCTCCGACACAAGGACAAACCTCTGAGGCAGGAGAGGCAGAGGCATCTGGAGGAGAGCCAGGGGGCCAGAGAGGCACAGCAGCAGGGGAACAGGGAGGAGGGTACGAGCTATCAGCCTGGGTCAGTGGACCAGCCATGGAATGTTCTGGAGGAGTCGGAGACTGAGACCCAGGCGGAGGCTCCTAAAGCAGGACAGACAGACACAGACTGCACTGAGAGTGAACCCCTCCCCCGCACCCTCACCCCCTCTCAGACAGCCTCCCCCACCCTCACCCACTCTCGGACAGCCTCCCCCACCCTCACCCATTCTCAGACAGCCTCCCCCACCCTCACCCACTCTCGGACAGCCTCCCCCACCCTCACCCATTCTCAGACAGCCTCCCCCACCCTCACCCACTCTCGGACAGCCTCCCCCACCCTCACCCATTCTCAGACAGCCTCCCCCACCCTCACCCCCACTCAGGGGGACGGTGAGCCTCCCAGCGCCTCCTCTCACACGGACAGCCAAGCACCGTCCTGCAGGACACCCAGGATACCCCCCGACCTGCTGGTCCCAGCTGCCCCCAGTAAGCCCCTGCCCGTGCCCCTCCCACGCAAGCCCAGGAAGCCGGCCCTGGTGAGGCAGGACGGCATAGAGGGGGGGGCAGAGGAGGGCAAACAGGCTGGGGAGGCGGGGGAGGCGGGGGGTCTGTCTTTGGGACACATACAGGGTATGACCAGCAACCCCCAGGTCACTGGCACGGAGGAGGAGGAGGAGGAGGAGGAGGAGCCTCTCGCACCCGTGCCGCCCCCCCGACAGAAGTCCCTCTCCCCCCACCTCCACAGAGCAGTCCACTCCCCCCCCTCCCTCAACAGACACGCCTCCCACTCCCTGGACCTGCTCTCCCAGCCTGAGCCCAATGCACTGACCTCCGAGACCAGAGGAGAGGAGGAGGAGGAGGAGGGGGGGGGAGAAGGAAGAGGAAGAGGAGGAGGAGAGGAAGAGGAGGACGGGTACGGGGACTTTGAGCGCTACCCCGTCACCCGGAGCCTGCCCAAACAGATCAAGCTCAGCTGCCGGACGCCGCTCACCATGGCGACGAAATCCGCCTCCGCGGAGGAGGGGTCGCCCAGGGCTGCGCCCAGGAAGCCCCAGAGACACAGCCTCCCGCCTCCTGCCGTCACCCCCCCGGCCCCGCCTCATGCCATTACGCCCATGAGGGACCTCCCCGCCCCCCCACAGGAGAAGGCCGCCTGGCGCTTCCCCAGGCCCAGCGTGGCGTTCTTCGGGAGGCAGATCTCCCGGCACAGCAGCACGGTCAGCAGCAGCAGCGTGGCCCCCCAGG
>NC_139674.1:14874333-14881833 GCF_951799395.1 Argentina silus
CAGGTCCAACGACCCTTGACCCCCCCCTAGATAAAGGTCAGAGGTCACCAGCTCAGGAAGCACCTACCCAGACCCCCAAGCTGAGCCCTTATGAGCAGACCGTCCCTACTGCCCTGCAGACGACGATAGAGATTTGTGATCTAGAACAGATACGTCACTCTCTTCGATGCAAAAGAGGGAACTGTGTCAGCTCTGTGTGTTACGTTTCTACCTGCAACATGTTAAATGTTGGTGAACAGCCCCCTGGTCAAGCCAGGCACTGAACTTCCAGTGATGTTGTGAGGGGATGGGCGTGGGGATCCTCCCAGCCTGGGGCTGCGGATCTATCTGCTCTGGATCTGCGTTGGGACAGTTATGTGTGACAGCCGTAGGTCAAAGGTCAAGTCCAGAAGCGTGTGTGTGGAAGTGTCTCAGAATGGTTGTCTGAGGACTGTCTGCTACAGGGCTCCACGGTCCTGGAAAGTCTTTGAATATGTGTTTTCCTTTGAAATAGTTGAGGTGTCACAAAATATGGTGCAAAACATCTTTGCAATTATTGGCAAGAATGTAAACCAGTATCTGTCCAGTTTTAAGCTGGTAAACACATTTATATACAGTAGACTAGTAAACCTTTTATTGTTACATATTGGAACAAGTTTGTGCACAATCCCAAGAGAGAATTGATTCGGCGGAAACCTTGCTTTCAACCGTGAAAGTTATTTCAAAATATTGGGAGAAAGGTTCAATGAATTGGAACCATGCATACCAGTTTTTAAAGAAAATGTTGAGAAAGGTATCTCTTCTCCCTAGGGGGTAAATGATGATGATGATGATGATGATGATCTGATGCGTTACAGGGGGTTGAATCAACTGTGAAATACAGGATGCCACAGGGAGACAGGAAATAGATTTCCTGCTCCTGAGAAACAAAACAAAACAGGGACAGGTGTATATCTCTCTGAGACTGTTTGTAGCGTGCCTGTGTTAAATGGAGAGCAGGTAACACGTAGAAAACGGTGAACTGTACATGTAAATATTCAACACGTCAAAAAGACGCTTGTTAGACTCACACCACAACAGAAGTGTTTCCTAGGTAATGTGCCGTGTCAGAAGACTAGAATTGACCCTTTTTTTGTCAAAGTCGAGAGCTAATATTTATGTAGATTTGTACATTTGTCACTGTCCATGATTATTTTGTACTAGGAATATGGTGTATTCATAAGGATACAGTCTGTCACTTACATATGTGTAAGTGTTGAAAATATATTTTTTATTGAAAGCCATGATGGTTGTAAAAGCACATGTAATAATGTCTCACTTTTTTTTGTTTTAAACTTACCACAGAAGACAACGTGTCATGGATTTATTAGGAACAATATTTTAATCCAGGCCTTGTTTGTATAATGTAATTGGCCTAATTGAATCATTTGTAAAGGGGACAGTTTACAAAATAATATTTTGTCTTTTGGGTTAGAAGTGGAGCATGAAATGTATCTTATCTCAAATAACAGTGGGACTGAGCTCAAATATCGGTTTCTTCTTCTTCATCCAGAAAGTGCCTTTGATAATCTCAATTATGTTGTAATAATATAGATACAGTCATCTATGTGGTGCATTGTTTGTAATAAATCCTTTGAATCAGGATATATATATATATATATATGCCATTTTCATATTGACTACTTTTGGTAAAGATCTATCATGTATTTAAAGTGAGACTTGTTAGAGTTTACATTTTGTCATTCAAATGTGCTAGTCAGGTCACCATAGTTTGCACTACTCCACTGTGGCTGGGGTTTAGGCGGGAAATGAAGTTTGTCACACTGAGGGACTAACAGCAGAACATCTTTTATAGTGACTAATAATGACCCTGTCTGCTAAACTGTCATCACTACATTCAGTCACCTGTAAACAATGTTTCTGCAGAACTGTCAGGCAACAGTTTTTAATAAAAACTCTCAAAGTGTCTTGTCGTCTTGACTTCATTTCATGGACGAGTTGATGAAGCCTTATACCTCAGATAACTCTCTGTGTGTGTGTGTGTGGTGTCTGTGTGGGTGTGTGTGTGTGTGTGTGTGTGTGGGTGTGGTGTCTGTGTGGGTGTGTGTGTGTGTGTGTGTGTGGTGTCTGTGTGGGTGTGTGTGTGTGTGTGTGTGGGTGGGTGGGTGTGTGTGTGTGTGTGGGTGTGTGTGGGTGTGTGTGTGTGTGTGTGTGTGTGTGTGTGTGCATGCATATGTGTGACAGATAAATCAGACCGTCTCTCTCTGCTGGGTCTTTCAGCTGATCAAAGCTCTGTGCATACTGCTGAGTGAGATAAGAAAATGTTTGACTCTTTTTTTTTTTAAATTTAATATATTTTTTACCACCGGCTCAATCTCTCAGTGGGTTTATCCAGCTTATTTCTCCCTGTGAGGATTATTGGGGTGATAAGAGAGTTTTAATTAAATGTTTTTTGTAGGCTTGTCCGCCTGATGGTATTAAATGAAAATAAGCCATTTCGTTCGTTCTCTGTGTGAGAGGTTTTATTTTTTCCAACTGCGTGTGTCTCTGATCTTCTGAGAACTGATGTCTCTGAGTGTGAGAGTGAGTTTATTTGGAGGAGGAGGGCATGAATGAACTTAAGTCTGATGTTCATATCCCTGTTCTATGAAGCAGTGTGTGTGTGTCTCTGCTCACACACACTGACACACACAAATAGTGATATTTTCAGGTGTGTGAGTTGATTAGAGAGGAGGGCATGAATGGCCTTCTGTCTGATGTTCATGTCCCTGTTCTGTTGTACTGTTCTAATGCTTGGACTTGGAGCCTACGTAGTGTGCTATGTTGCAGTCCAGTTATGTTAATTACATTTGTTTTGACCAACAAACATATTTTGAGTATCCTAAGCAGGTATAGACAAGTTGATGTCAACCAGATTAGTTATCAATAAGATATTGAAATATTTCTTTTTTTGTGAACGGTATTTCAGATCAGTCGATGAAACCGTGAGAGGAGAGGTATAGGGCGGAACCTGAACCAAACCAAACGAAGAGGAGCGGTTCAGATCGGAAGTATTTACACGTAGAACGGTCCCCCATCTAAAGAGTCCCGTCAAAACATGGCGGAGTACGTACAGGTCTTTCGAAGGGCTTTGGGCCAAATAGGAGGTCACGGAGGTGTCCGTGGCTTACTTGTTCAGTTTTTCAGGTCAGTATAACATGCATATGTGCGGTAGGTAGTATAGAGAGGCTGTCTTCACTTCCAATGCATGTATGCGAGACAAACAGCTGTGCCCTTGTTGACAGACGGTCGGTGGGAGCACTGCTAACGGCAGCTAGCGGGCTAGCCAAGTCAGAGAACTATTAACCCACTACTCTGATTAAACAGGCTACACTCATTTGTATGAACGTTCTGAAAGTTGATTAATTCAATAACGTGTCTGTAACTCAAAGTAGGCCAACCGAGCTGTCCATTAGTTGTATTGCTGTTTGCATCGGGTAAAGTTGGGCTGACGTGACGGTTCTACATGTGTTTACAGGGTAAATGATGTGAAAACGGGACCTCTGGTTGGCGAGGACAAATATGGAAACAAGTACTTCGAAGACACGCGTTACTTCTTTGGTAAAGATTGGAAGAGACGTGTGTGCGTCTGTCTGTCTGTCTGTCTGTCTGTCTGTCTAGTCCCTTAAATAGCCTTGCTCTCTGTCAGGCTGTATCTAATTGGAACCCAGAACCTCATCTCTCAATTAAGAATCTGGGGGTGAAGGAGGCATACACTGGGCTTTGTGTGGCTTAGGAAAGTCTGACTCAGTGAGACTAGGCTCTGTGTGATTGTGGAAAGTCTGACTTTTGGGAGACTCTCTGAGTCTGAATTAGTGAGACTAGGCTCTGTGTAGCTCAGGAGAGTCTGACTTAGTGAGACTAGGTACTGTAAAGCAGTGAAGGCTGTTTCTAGGCCTTGACCCAGACTGACACCTTCCCCCCCCCCCCAGGACGGCACCGCTGGGTGGTCTACACCACGGAGATGAACGGGAAGAACACCATGTGGGAGGTGGATGGCAGCATGGTGCCTGCAGAATGGTAAAGACATCTCACACTCAGAGTTTCCCTATGGTTTCGTAGCACTGAGGCTAAGGTTAGCTACTGCAACGTTAGTCAACAGGCATGGGATGTAGAGATGATCTTTTGGGAAACTCACCCCTAAAGAGCAGTACTACTACTGTTGATTGCTGAATGCACATATGGCATTTTTCTTTTGATAATTAGTATTTATTTATTGGCAATAGTCTTAATAATGAGTCATGAAATAAACTGGTCCCCCCCAACCCTAACCCCTCCCCTCCCGCCCCGCCCCTCCACCATCTCTCCAGGCATCGCTGGCTGCACTGTATCACGGACAACCCCCCCACCACGCACCCCCCCGTGCCCAAGAAGTTCCTGGCAGAGACGCACCAGTTCAACGTGAGCGGCTCGGCCCAACACTACGTTCCCTTCTCCACCACCCGCAAGAAGATCCACGAGTGGG
Source organism: Argentina silus (assembly GCF_951799395.1). Taxonomy (NCBI): domain Eukaryota; kingdom Metazoa; phylum Chordata; class Actinopteri; order Argentiniformes; family Argentinidae; genus Argentina; species Argentina silus. Next base: position 14,878,817 of record NC_139674.1, read on the forward strand.
TGCCCCCCCAGGCAGAGTGACCTCGCCGTCACCCCCCCCCCCCCCCCCCCTCAGGCAGAGTGACCTCGCCGTCACCCCCCCCCTCTCGATGACCTATGACCTCTGCCAGCCTGCCCTGTAAATGATTTCCTACCTGTGCCTCTGGCACGTGTGTTTATCTGAATAAAGCCTCTGTACAGACGTGTCTGTGATCGCTCAGTCCTTGTGTGGCACTTCTGACTGTACGGTGATGACAGATGCTTCCACATTGACACGTGGTTCTCATGACAGGAGTCTGAGAGGTTTATGAAGACAGACTTGATTGTCCGCTGAGATGACTTAATCCGTTTGTCCTCAGTGTGCGTGTGCGTGTGTGTGTGTGCGTGTGTGTGTGTGTGTGTGTGTGTGCGTGTGTGTGTGTGTGTGTGTGTGTGTGTGTGTTTTTTGTGAGATTGCCTGACTGTCAGATGTCTGTGCGTGCTGCGAAGCACACAGTAGGATTGTGCTGAGCTGAGATTAGGCTGCAGTATTTCACACTGGAGTGACCAGCGAGCTTCTCTGCTGACTAGCTATCAGATGATCATCATATTAGAGTGGGCAGACATATACACACATACACACACACACACACACACACACTCTCTCTTGGGACTTGAGGCCCCAGGCCCAGAGGACTCACTCTGGGACTGTGATGTACAGTGAGAGGTGAGTTGACGACTGCTGTTGGCTCAACTTGTCCTGGTAATTGATTAATTATTGATAGAAGGAACTTTAAAGGTGTTCAGTATGTTAGTCAGTGCAGTGTTTTTCAACTGTGAACACCAGTCTAGTACAATAATCTCTCGGTTGCCACAAGTCAGTGTCTAACTGCAGGGGAGGCTGGTGGAGGTAGAAATCAGGGGACAGGCTCATTGTAATGCACAAACCACATGTGTTTGATACCATTCCTCATTCCGTTCCATGCATTACAATGAGCCCGTCTTCCAATTTCAACCTCCATCAGCCTCCCCTGTTCAAATGCTTATTTTTAATTCAGCTGCTGCCTATAGTTTGCTTACCTCTAGCACAACAAAATGGAGTCACACTGTTCTGGACCATGGTACTTGATGGATCTCCCTACATGCACATAGCCTAATAGCTTGTTGTATTATAGTAAGAACATTGATAGTTTCTGAAGCAGGAACATTTTACCTTGAATCATCCAACTTTATTATCTCATTTTACATCAATTTATTAGTCATGAGTGCTTGAGAGGTATTGGTCTAATGAATATGGTTATATACAGAGTAGAGTGTGCTGATACAGTGCCACAGTTGACGCTAACACTGTCTGTTTCAGGGGTTCTCAGCCGTTAAATGAAAAGACTAATGCTGTCATCGCTTTTTTCCCGCGGGGTCAGCGAGGAGGATGAGGAGGAGGAAGAGCAGGAGGTACACACACATTCCTGTTGTCTCCCTCTCTCTCTCTCTCTCTCTCTCTCTCTCTCTCTCTCTCTCTCTTTATATCGTTCTTTAGAGGACTGTGGTACCTGGTGTATCCACATGGAGGCGCTGTGTCTCCGGATTTATGCAGCGTGTGAGCGTCAGCATTCCACTCACACCTCTGCTGTATCGTATTTCAGTTCAAACCAAATTTATGAGCTCTCTTGGCTTTCTGAGGGAGATAACGGTGCCTTTGTTGAAAAGCTTTTTGTTGATGTGAAATTACATTGCTGTAGGTCAGCGGTTTTAGAGACGGTGCGCAGCAATATATCCCAGTAGATTAAATTCTACCACAAGCAGTCACTCCAGAGACCGGAACACAACCGTTTGAATTTGAATAAGATCAAAGTCTGTGTTTGGCACATCAGCGTTGCTGTATATGGCCTGAGAGTTTGACTATAGATTGCTTGTCTTTTGTCTCCGGATTATCTGTCGCTTGATAGGTTTACGTTTTAACCGCTGACGGTTTGCGTTGATGTCAAGCCAGGTTGTTGTTGTGTTGAAGTGGCAGGAGCCAGCTGCATGTCTGCTGTTATTGCTGTGTCACTGAAGTCATAATGTCACTCCGCCGTCAGGCAGCACAAGGGTCATCAACCGTGTGAATGGAATGAAAATGTAATTGACTCCAAGAGGGGACTTAAGATGTCATCATCCCCACGGAAACTGTACACACTCACACAGCTTAACCTCTCTCCCTCTCTCTCTCTCTCCCTCTCTCTCTCTCGCTCTCTCTCTCTCTCTCTCCCTCCCTCTCTCTCTTTCTCTTCCTCCCTTCCTCCCTCCCTCTCTCTCTCTTTCTCTTCCTCTCTCTCTCCCTCCCTCCTCCAGGTAGGACAGATTGGAGGATCAGTAGAATGGCGTGACTGAGCTCTCTCTCCATCTCTCTCCATCTCCCTCTCTCTCTCTCTCTCTCCCTCCCTCTCTCTCTCTCTCTCTCTCTAGCAGCAGTTTAATAGGGTAGCAGCTGTGTTTGGTAGTGAGACCAGCTGGGCACCAGAGATGGATAGAGGCTCATCTTAGAGAAGGTACATCCCTCCTTCCTCCCCCCCCTGGCCACCCCCCCTCGTTCCTCCCCCCCGGCCACCCCCCCTCCTTCCTCCCCCCCCTGGCCACCCCCCTCACCACCTGCCAATTCACCCCCATCTAAGCACCCTCTCCTTTAATTTTATATCATTCTCTGCTCTACTCTCTCTCTCTCTCTCTCTGTCTCTCTGTCTCTCTCTGTCTCTCTCTCTCTGTCCCTCTCTCTCTCTCTCTCTCTCTCTCTCTCTCTCTCTCTCTCCCTCCCTCCCACCCTGGTGAGTGGAGTATTTCCTAGGTTGGTTGAGTTCCCGACACAGTGGATGTTGTTGCTGTTCCTTAGTGGGTCAGAGGCGCTGTGGGGTCCTTATTTTTTTATTTTTAGTGGTTTTAGGCGTTTTAGACATGGCCTCCTGAGCCTTGCTCTGTAAAAATACCTCTGGCCCAGTTCTGCTCACCTCCCCTGTGTGTTTACTCCATGAGAGAGAGAGAGAGAGAGAGAGAGAGAAAGAGAAAGAGAAAGAGAGAGAGATGTTG
>NC_139674.1:14886833-14889333 GCF_951799395.1 Argentina silus
CCCTCCCCCCTCTCTCCCCCCCTCTCTCTCCTCCCCCATCTCTCTCTTTCCTCCCCCCCTCTCTTCCCCCCCCCCTCTCTCCCCCGCCCCTCTCTGTAATTGTGTCTGTGGTTAATCAGGTATGAATGAGTGAGAGACTATTTCTCTATTCAACAACATTCTGCCCAACAGACTCAAATTTACCGCCAGTTCTCAATACAAAGCCCCCCCCCCCCACACACACACACACACACACACACCAGCAGCGTTTTGGAAACACTGACTGGGGTGTGTTTGCCACTCAGGCCACCCATGACTCCCACATGGACATTAATTCATATGCCTCATCTGTTCTGGACTACATCAATTCCAACATCAGCAGTGTCACCACACTCAAGCGGATCACCACTTTCCCTAATCAGAAGCCATGGATGAACAGTGAGGTCCGACTCCTGCTGAAGGCACGTGACACTGCCTTCAGATCAGGGGATGCTCGGGCCTATAGCTCATCCAGGGCTAATCTGCAGAGGGGCATCAAAAAGGCCAAGCACAACCACAAGCTGAGGATAGAGGATCACTTCAGAAACAACTCTGACCCCCGACGCATGTGGCAGGGCATCCAGGCCATCACTGACTACAAACCATCTAACACCTCACCCCTCTCCGTTGACGCCTCCCTCCCTGATGAGCTGAACCACTTCTACGGCCGCTTTGACAGGGACAACAAGGAGGTGGCCATCAAGGCTGTGCTCCCTGCGGATCACCAGCCCCTCACTCTATCCCCCACCGACGTGTGTGCGGCACTGAGCAGGACTAACGCACGCAAGGCTGCTGGTCCTGATGGGATCCCCGGACGTGTCCTCAGGGCCTGCGCTGTGCAGCTGACTAAGGTTTGGACTGACATATTCAACCTGTCCCTAGCCCAAGCAGCTGTCCCCGCGTGCTTCAAAACCACCACCATCGTGCCGGTGCCAAAACACTCCACTGCAACGAGCTTAAATGACTTCCGACCAGTGGCACTCACGCCCATCATCATGAAGTGCTTCGAGAGGCTGGTCTTAGCTCAACTCAAGACCTGCCTACCACCCACACTGGACCCCTTTCAATTCGCCTACCGGCAGAACAGGAGTACAGAGGATGCCATTTCAACGGCACTTCACTCCGCCCTGTCCCACCTCGACAAGACTAACTCTTATGTGAGAATGCTGTTTATTGACTTCAGCTCAGCATTCAACACCATCATCCCCTCCAAACTGATCTCCAAACTCAGGCAACTGGGCATCAACCCCTCCCTCTGCAACTGGATTCTAGACTTCCTGACCAACAGGCCGCAGTCTGTTAGGCTTCACAACCACACCTCCTCAACCCTCACCCTGAACACCGGCGTTCCACAAGGCTGTGTGCTGAGCCCCCTCCTTTACTCCCTCTTCACCTACGACTGCACACCTGTACATGGCTCAAACACCATTGTTAAGTTTGCAGACGACACAACGGTGATCGGTCTCATCAGCAACAACGATGAGTCGGCCTACAGGGAGGAGGTCCAGCACCTAACAGTGTGGTGCAACGACAATAACCTGGCTCTCAACACCAAGAAGACCAAAGAACTCATTGTGGACTTCAGGAAGTCTAAAGCTGGCGCACACACCCCCATCCTCATCAACGGGACTGAGGTGGAGCGAGTCACCAGCTTCAAGTTTCTGGGTGTCCACATCTCTGAGGACCTCTCCTGGACCCTCAACACCTCCACCCTGATAAAGAAGGCTCACCAGCGTCTCTTCTTCCTGAGGAGACTAAAGAAGGTCCATCTATCTCCTCAGATCCTGGTGAACTTCTACCGCTGCACCATCGAGAGTATCCTTACCAACTGTGTCACAGTATGGTATGGCAACTGCTCGGCATCGGACCGGAAAGCACTGCAGAGGGTGGTGAAAACTGCCCAACGCATCACCGGTTCCTCACTCCCCTCCATCGAGGCTGTCCAGGGCAAACGATGCTTGCGTAAGGCACGCAGCATCGTCAAGGACATCTCTCACCCCAACCATAGACTTTTCACCCCACTCCCCTCCGGGAGGCGCTACAGGTCTCTCCGCACCCGAACCAGTAGGTTCAGAGGCAGCTTCTTCCCTGCGGCTGTCACCCTGCTGAACACGAACACTACACCTACCTGACAACCTACTACCCCCGCAACCCCCCCCCCACCCGGACAATTGCACTATTGCACTATTACTTCCCTATTTTAATACTACTGCACATACTGTAGATACTTGTTTATACTGTTTATACGGCATTCCATATTTATATTTATTCTGCATCTACCTCATGTTACTGCTAATACATATATACTGCTAGACTGCATTACCTATACAGCTCATATGCTGCTACACTGCTCATACTGTAACTATTTATTCTGCTATAATGCTACTGCTACTCACATACTGCTATACTGCACTGCTATATATACTGCTTATACTATACTATATTATACTGCACTACTACTGATCATATATTGCACTACCTG
>NC_139674.1:14891833-14896000 GCF_951799395.1 Argentina silus
ACGCTGCCTTCCCCCAGTGTGGGTTATGAATATGAACGAGGAGGAGAGCGTTAAGGCTTATCTCTCCCCTCACCGTGTAATTGGATACTAAACTCAAAGGAGCCCGGCTGGCTCGGATGACTGCTGACATTAAGATGCACACGAAAAAACACTCGAAGGAGGATTGTGTTTATTAATTGTGTTCATTAATTGTGTTTATCAATTGTGTATAAAGACAAAAAAACGCAGTAGAAAGTTCAGCTTTCAGAGGTATAAGTCACAGATTTCCAAGGCATGGTGTTGGAGAGAGAGCCAATGTTGGGTGGTTGATTAAGGGCTGCCGATGTATTAGTACCACGGTGCGACCCTGAGTAGGTTCTGCTCTAAGTGGGTTAAATGGGCAGACGGTGTGTGTGTGTGTGTGTGTGCGTGTGTGTGTGTGTGTGTGTGCGCGCACACGTGTGTGTGTGTGCGTGGGTGTGTGTGTGTGTGTGTGGGTCTGTGTGTGTGTGGGGGGGGGGTTCATATGTTCCAAAGCTCTACTCACTGGGAACACAGCTAATGCGTCCAGCCAAATCAATGCAAAGAGAACAGCAGAGAGAGAGAGACACACATTTGGTCCCAAACCTCATTACAAAACACACATCGGCCTACACACGTTTTCACAGATCAATACGATGTACTCCAGATGGATTAGCTAAGTGGGGTTGATCAAAACAGAAGGATTTATACTGGACCAAAAATAAAACACACACACACACACACACACACAATTAATTAACCTGGAATGAATCACTGCACTTAGATGTGAAGTGATCAGATCCTGGCAGGTCCTGGATGGCGCCCTCACCGCCTCTCCGTGCCAGGCGATGTTCTCTCTCCTCCAGGCTGTATCATCCGTCCTGAACACCTGCCACACCTGCCACCAGCCACTTGTCACTGTGATTAACGGATGTGTGACTCATTCAGTGTTCCCTCTCCACTGGCACTCCAGAGGAACTACTGTCACTGCACCAGAGGCACCTTAAAGTACCACTGGGTCTCAGACACCTGTGTGTGTCTGTGTGTGTGTGTGTGTGTGTGTGTGTGTGTGTGTGTGTGTGTGTGTGTGTGTGTGTGTGTGTTCAAGTATGCTCAGTTGAGCTAGTGGTCTTACAGGTGGTAGACTTGTTGTGAATGAAGATGAATATGAATTCTTAATGTACCGTTTAAACCAACAACAGGGCCCGGTCACATGACCAGAGTAGACCCAGTGTGTATTTAAAAATGTATGATATAACCAAAGAGATTTTCTTTTTAAATTATTAACATGGACCTCTGTCCCTGAACCATTGTGAGGTATCCACTAACCATGAATGAAACAGCGCCCAAGCCTACTTCACATTGTGTAACAGAACAGGGTCGGTCTTCATTCGTTCATGTTTCCATAATCATACACATTTATCTCTATCCGTTTTCATGGTTTATGCTCACATGAGGTCAGTGAGGCGGTGAAGCAGGGCGGTGGGTTCTGTGAAGGCGGGGATGATATTTCAGATATCAGAGAGGTCCGTAAGGTCACCGTTCCACATCCCCTGCCAAATGCATCAGGTTAGACTCATCTCATTGTTATTCATTAGCCCTGGGCTTTTATTTGGCATGTAAGCTCTATTTCTCTTGGCACGTCATCTGCTTCCATTGCGCATTTTCTTCTTTCGGGTTTTTATTGATTGAGGTAGAATTTCAGGATATTGGGTGTCTTTTATCCAATGTGTTTATACGCTCTAAGCTACAATGTAGGCATCTCACTTAGTTTAGATGTTGTTGTGTCGGCCTATGTTAATATTGCATCATTCATATACACATGGACAAATGGAACTGACAGAATGGCCTTTTCATAATGCTAATGATTGCCATTCCTCATGCTGGCCAGCCTAATCATTCTCTTTTTAATTTCAACAAAATGAGAAGGTATCTGAATTCCTCCCTCCCCCTGCTTTATGTCCAGTGGGCGGCGTCTAATAGCACATCGTGTTTCGGGTCTCCGGTTGCGTTTCGGGAGCGGATTACCGGAGAGGATCTGATCACTGATCACCGGCAGCACCGGCAGCCAGAGCACTCCGACGGAATTAGTAATCGGTAGTTAGCCCGGAACTTTGTTTTCGAAGGAGGGAGGACGAAGAAGTGAAAGTCCACATTTACATACCAACCCACGGGACTATGCCCAGCGCCGGTGCCGCTGTGGACAAAAGTTTAACCGAAGTAGAGAGATACCATAACATCTGCGGCGAAATGGTAAATATCCTCCTACCCCTGATCTGAGTAAACGGACAACTTAGTGACCCTGTCAACCCTGATTGTTTCATCGCTAGCTAGCTATAGGACACGTACGTGGGCAATCATATGGAAGCTATGCCCTATACCAAGTCAACAACAGCCTCTCTTTGATGGTTATTTATTTACCTAACAGATGGCGAGCAATCTGTCGCTTCAGTTGCTAAATATATAGCTAAACTATATGGTTGAGTCGCTAGCTGGTTCCCAGGCAGGACTGGTAGTCGAGTTTGAAAACCTGTGTTTATGGTGCTGTCAGAAGTGGCATGCTGACTTCTGGTCGTGTCGGGAAATCAGTGAAATCTGCTGAAAGTGTGGTCCAAAGTGTGTTTCTCTTTAACTCGTGAAACACCCAGCTTTGACATCACATTTAGAAATCGCTACTTTCCGTTACGGACGTCTGTGTTTTTGGCTGCCTGTGAACGGGCTGTGATTGTGTACGAATCTGTGGTTTTGAATTTTGAATTCCTGCGTTGGGGTTTGACAAGTTTAACCGGTTATGTTAGTTGTGTACAATTAGTTCTGGTGCAGCCTTGCAGGTGTTGGCGTAATGGCACACAACACGTCTCCTCTAACCTAACCTGACCTGACCTGACCTGACCTGACCTAACCTGACCTGACCTGACCTGACCTGACCATGGCGCACTACCTCCCCTGTCAGGGTGAACCGGTACAGCTACACAACACCTGGGATCTCTCAGCAGCTGCTGACTTAAATGTCATAAGCGGTTTCAAAGCACCGAGTCCCTTCCGTACCACAGAGCCAAGTTCACCGAGCCAAAACTTTTCACGTTTGGAACTAATTTCCAAACGTGGAAAGTAACCAAACTTCAGTCAAGACACTCCAGTTAAACCATTTATTGCATGAAAACGGTAATGCATTTAAGCTTGGCGTATTTGGAGCTCCCTTCCCGGAGTTAAACGACCACAACTTGCAGGTATATAATGTCCCAGGGAGCCCACGACTTAACAGACCCCCGTAAGTAGGCCACATAATTAGCGACCTATCGGGTGGAGGCTGCTGGTGGGTGGGACCACCACACAAAACTAGCACTCATGGTCGGTAAAACCACGTCACCACTGTTGGATTCTATGAAGGGTTAACTTGGCTGCTTTTAAGCCTCGGTCGCTTGAACATGTGCCTGTGTTTTTTGCGTGCGTGTAAACCAGCTGTTCCGTCACCTGACGGTCAGATGTGCCGTTGACTCGGTGCGCCCTGCCGGGACGAACGCTAACTTCGTTTGTTGACGGTTGTGGTTGTTGGTCGTCGTTGTCATTTGCTGGTGTGAAGGTGAGAGGGGGTTGTTTCTGGTGATGAATAATAAGAAGGAGGACATGCTCACACACACGCACACACACACACACACACACACACACACACGCACGCACGCACGCACGCAAACACACACTCTCACTCTCACTTACACACTCACTTACACACTCACACTCACTTACACACTCTCTCTCTCTCTCTCACACACACACACACACACACACACACACTAGATAGCCGCTTGACACTCAGCAGACTGTGTGTCCGGGTGGCTGCGGTCAGGGAGGCGGTGTGGCCCCTTCTGCCCCCTAGTCATACATATTTAACACACAAAACGAAGGCATTTGGTCCCCTGAATCTAAAGTGAGTTTAGACAGGCACCGTCTCTCCTGAACCTCCTGACACAACCTCAGGGAAACAAGGATTAGAGTGTGAGACAGACAAACTGCTGGTCTCTCCTGCCTTCATTCAGACAGACAGATAGATAGATAGATAGATAGCCTTCATTAAGATAGACAGACTGATATCAGGTTAAAGGTTATTGATTGGTGTTGTGGTCAGTCCATTTGGATATAATGGGGATTTATAACTGGGTTTGTAAA
>NC_139674.1:14908700-14913700 GCF_951799395.1 Argentina silus
TCCTACCTCTCTCAGCCTCCCCTGGTGTGCACAGTTCATGTGAGTTGTGTGTGGCGTGTCCCCTAGGTGTCCCTCTCTGCTGGGGTGAGTTGTTCTCCGTGTCAAACTGCTTTGTCTCAATGTCACTGTACTGTACTGGCAGACTTTGGTTGAATATGTACGATGGTTTTTAATGTTTTAATACTTTCAAAGGGATGTTTATAAGTGTAATTCAGACAGAATCTCTGTATTCCATTTGAATGTTGTTTCTGTCAGTGTTTGTGCGTCTGTGTGCCTGTGATGGGAATGTGATTTTCTTTTTTCTTTTTTTTGTTTTTTCTGTAAGGGAAATGTGCTGAATTTGAGAACAGCCTCCAGTGGTGTTGTTTGTGAGTGTGTGCTGTTGGAGAGGCACTGCCATCGGGCTAAGAAGGGTATCTCTTTCCTTGAGATGACGTGCTAGCCTCCGCTAGCCTCCGCCTCATAGGGAACGCACAGACTGCCCTGTTAGCTGTTAGCATGCTAACCCGCTAGGCGCTGTGTCCGAAGGGTCAAGGAGCCGTGACCTCTGACCTAAATGCACCCATCGTTCATTTGTGATTCTACCCTTTTGATTGTTTTTATTTTTGTGAAATAGGAATTAAGCTATGTTGGCGAGGGGGGGGGGGGGGGGGGGGGGACTGTACAATGATAAAACACTGAAATGGTTAAAACACTACGTTGTTGTTGTGTCCACTCTGAGATGTTAAATATTTATGCCTTTTTTCCCGTTTTTTTAAGATGTGAACAGAACAAATTAACATTCTAAATGCCTTTGACACTGTCAACTGATTGGACAGGGTGTGGGGGAACAAAACAATGTAGCCCCGCCCACTCTATAACCCTGTATCACTGTGATGATGATGATGAAGATGACGATGATGATGGGGGCCTGATTGCCTTTTCAATGCAGCTTTTGTGATTCCCCGGTGTGTCTATGTTAAAAAGCCAAATGCGGGTGATAGCTGAGTTGTCCTCTCAACGGCTGGCCGCCACTTGATTCTAGATGCAGTATGATGGCACGTCATAACCAAACCGCTGATCTTTAGCATTTAGCATCAATGCTAACTCGGAGTTCGTTCTGGCTCCTATCCCAAACCTTTTCCCTGCTGTCTCTCTGCGTCAGGAGAGAGAGAGAGAGAGATGTTTCCCAGCCTGGGGACTGGAATTCCATAGAGTGCAATCTGGAATGTTGTCCTCCCGGGAATACCGTAGCTGTGTGCACGTTGTTGGTTAATAGCTGTTATGGTTTTCCATAACACCTTTTTCAAATGAGAAAAATAAATAAATCCTCTGATTTTTCTAAACTTCCTGCCGCGTCTTTTTGATCGTGACCCTTTCATCCTCTTCCCTGAAGTTCTATAATCCATAAGATTATTTCTGCGCAGGACTGATCTGTTCACCCATTACACATTCACCGCTCATCTTCATGACACAAGTAGGCCATGTAAGGCAATGTGCAAACTGTTTTGTGCCAAATGAATATTTTATCGAGATCCGCCAAATCGCACTTCATGATTTAGGTCGTGCCTCCTGTCACTGTGTCTGAGTGCCCTGTTTCTGCCAACTAGCAGTCATTAAAAAAACAGTAGCCGCAGTACCCTTGGGAATGAATTGGGGATATACATGACTAAACCATTAGCGGGATCATAGGCCACTCAGACTCAAAATGAGTATTTGCTGCCCTCTAGTGGTGGTTCTAGAGCAATGCTAGTCCCAGTCAACCAAAGCTGCGGAGATCACTTTTTAGATAAGGTTCCGTTTTCACACCAAGGTTTATTTTTGCATTTTCAGGGTAGTTAGAATACACACACGGCAACCCCAAAAAGCTGCACCCCCCCCCCTTCCCCTCCTCCGTCCCAACAAAGACTCCCTATCCCCACCATACGTTTTTCTACATGCCCCCCAAAAATTATGAAGACGATTTCAAATGCAGTCATTACCTTTTTTTATTATTATAAAGTTAATTTACAGCAATAGATAATGCATACACATCGATCTTAACATTGAAAAGGTTCTGTCTGTCTTTGGTCAGGACAACTTTTAGTATTTTACAGACAAGATTATCAAAATATTGCTACGTATTTCACAAAATCAGTATGAAATAGTATGTGCAGTCATGTGGTTAAAACAGAAATTGTACTCACATATTACTTAACGTGATAATAGCTTATGAGTTAAATATTGATTCCGAGGTCTTACGGGTCTCTAAGTGGTTGTGATCTCTTTGGCACTGGAGTGGGCGGAGTCTTAAACTCAGATAGACGCAGTGATGTCAGAGGGGGCGTGGCGACAGGCAGTGCTGGGCTAAATTGGTTGGATAACTTCTGGACTGGGGAGGGCAGCAATGGCAAGGAGCGGGCCGCTGCCCAGACTCAGCCAGCGCCAGGGGAGAGGGTCACTCACGATCACAATCACGATCACACTCACGATCACAATCACGGTCACACTCACGGTCACAATCACGGTCACAATCACGATCATACTCACGGTCACAATCACGATCACACTCACGGTCACAATCACGGTCACAATCACGATCACACTCACGGTCACACTCACGGTCACAATCACGGTCACACTCACGATCACAATCACGATCACACTCACGGTCACACTCACGGTCACGATCACAATCACGGTCACAATCACGATCACACTCACGGTCACAATCACACTCAAGGTCACACTCACAGCAACCCTCGCAGACACAGAGATTCACTAGCATCGAGACACTCATAAGCACCCAGGTCAATCATAAAGACATGCTCGTGTTGTGGTTAGGGTTGTGACACAGTGGTGGTGGTGGGGGTTGTGGTCATGCTCGTGTTAGTGGTCAGGACACGGTGGTGGTGGGGGTTATGGTCATGGTCGTGTTGTGGTCAGGACAGAGTGGTGGTGGGGGTTATGGTCATGGTCGTGTTGTGGTCAGGACAGAGTGGTGGTGGGGGTTATGGTCATGTTCGTGTTGTGGTTAGGACAGAGTGGTGGTGGGGGTTATAGTCATGGTCGTGTTGTGGTCAGGACAGGGTGGTGGTGGGGGTTATGGTCATGGTCAGTTGTGATATATGCTCTTATTGGTTGCAATACCAGATCATAGAGTTGAGTTTGATTTTCTCAGGGGACCCCCATTTGAAATTGGGGGACCCCTTAAGTTTGGGAAGTGCGTCTCTAGTTGCTGCAGGTGCTGAAGACAGTGACCTTGTGGCTGATGTCGCTGAGGATCTGGCGGACGGTGTTCTCCATGTCAGCCAGCTGGGCAGCCTTGTCCTCCAGGGTGCGCTGGTTGGCCTCGTAAGACCTCTCCAACTCTGGGGACACACAGAGACCCAAATAAGGTACAACATGTATGTAGGACCTCTATGTTCTCTGTGTGTGTGTGTGTGCGTGTGTGCGTGTGTGTGAGCGTGTGTGAGCGTGTGTGAGCGTGTGTGAGCGTGTGTGCGTGTGTGTGTGTGTGTGTGAGCGTGTGTGAGCGTGTGTGAGCGTGTGTGTGTGAGCGTGTGTGTGTGTGTGTGAGCGTGTGTGTGTGTGTGAGCGTGTGTGTGTGTGTGTGCGTGTGTGTGTGTGTGTGTGTTACCTTTGAGTTGCTGTAGCTTGTTGCTGGTCTGGGTCAGCAGCTCCTTGGCCTCCCGTTGGAGTAGCTCCGCCCTCTCCCGGGCGTCAGACACGCCCTCTGCCTTGTCCACCACCAACTCCTCCACAACACTGTACTTATCCTTCACCTCAGACTCAAACTCCTGAACACACACACACACACACACACACACACACACACACAACACAACAGTGAACTTCGGTGTGTGTGTGTGTGTGTGTGTGTGTGTGTGTGTGTTGTGGTTAACGGTGTGTGGATAGGTGGGTGGATGGGTGGGTGTGTGTTGGTGGGTGGGTGTGTGTGTGTGGGTGTGTGTCTGTGTGTCTGTGTGTCTGTCTGTGCGTGTATGTGTGTGTGTGTGTTTGTCTGTGTGTGTGTGTTTGTCTGTGTGTGTGTGTGTGTGTGTATGTGTGTGTGTGTGTGTGTGTCTGTCTGTGCCGGTGCGTGTGTGTGTGTGTCTGTGTGTCTGTCTGTGCCAGTGCGTGTATGTGCACGTCTGCGTGTGTGTGTGTGTGTGTGTGTGTGTGTGTGTGTACCTGCTGGGCCTGGTCTGCGTCCTGCCGGGCGTTGTCAGAGAGGGCCTCGGTGAGCTGGGTCTTCTGGCTGGTCTCCAGGCTGGTCTGTCTCAGCAGGCCCACGTCTCTCTCCAGCTCCAGGAGTCTCACTGTGGCGTTGCTCAGCTTCAGCTCCGACGCCGCCGTCTCCGACTCCACCTGACACACACACACACACACGCACGCACCAGCACAGACAGACAAACACACGCATGCACGCACGCACGCACATACACACGCACATACACAGACACACAGACACACACACACACACACACACACACACACACACACAAACACAGGCACAGACAGACGCACACACACACACGCACGCACAGGCACAGACAGACACAGACACATGCAGACACACACACACACACACACACACACACACACACACACACACACACAGACATCTTTAGATACATTCCATTTCCATAGACACCTCCCCTCTTTATGAGCTAGAGAGGTGCAGATACTCAGAGGTCAAAGGTGACTCACAGAGGCCAGAAGGTCAAGTGTTCCCTCAGTGTTGTTTTGGACCAGCTTGAGGGCGTCGGTGGTGGTGTTCTGAGCACGCTCAGTCTGCTCCAGAGCTTCCTTCACCAGGTCAGCTGTCTCGCTGACCTCAGTGGCCTCCTTACTGAGGGACAGACAGAAAGAGGAGAGAGTGTGTCACTCTTGGTGTGTGTGTGTGTGTGTGTGTGTGTGTGTGTGTGTGTGTGTGTGTGTGTGTGTGTGTGTGTGTGTGTGTGTTTGCATGCGTGTGTGTGTGTGTGTGTGTGTGTGTGTGTGTGTTACCTGGCTGTGCGGGCCTGCTGCAGTAACAC
>NC_139674.1:14918700-14922028 GCF_951799395.1 Argentina silus
TAAAACAAATGAATGATGAACTCCTCCAGCAGCATCACTCAGGGGAACCGCCATGTCATGAGAAAGAGACCAGATACTGTTTACACACACTCACCCCCCTCCAAGAGAGGGGGGGGGAGAGAGGGAGGGGAGAGAGGGAGGGGAGAGAGAGAGAGGGAGGAGACAGAGGAACAGTAGAGAGACTGACCGAGAGAGATCTAAAGAGAGAGAGAGAGAGAGATTAAAGATAATAGAGAGACTGTGACAGAGATATTGAGACAGAGAGAGAGAGAGAGAGACACAATCTCTCACACACACACACACACACACAGTGTTTCCCTGGACCGAGAGAGGGACCCAGATGGGGAGGAAGCTGTGACACGTGTTTCATCTCCTGTATGTGACACACTCCTGGGACAGTCACGAACACACAACACACAACACACACAACACAAACAACACACACAACCACAACACAACACACACAACCACAACACAACACACACAACACACACAACCACAACACAACACACACAACCCACAGATTCTCCTCCACTGCAACACAGTGTCTGAGGTGTTCCATTCAGAGTACCAGCTCCATGCTTTAGACCCAGACCCAGACCCAGACCCAGAGGGGACGACGTACCGTGACATGTGACCTCGGGATCGCCCCCAGAACAGCGCTCGGCACTCCCGGCAGGTTCTGCCGCCAAAGCCCCCACTGCACGAGCACTGACCCGTCACCTAGCAACACAAAACACGTCAACATGCAACACACTGTATCAAAACATGCATCAAAAATGTCTGTGTCGCTCGTGGAGGCTGGTGAGGGTAGAAATGGGAGGACGGGCTGATTGTAATGTGTGGAACAGAATTACTCATTCCACTGCCTGTGTGGGCAACATGTCAGCGTTTTAAATCCATATTGAGTTACCAGACGTTACGGGAGATTGCTCCACGCTCGAACACAGACATAAACAACGTCAACACACACACACACACACACACACACAATGGGCCATAAATGGTTGATAGAGTTTCCTCCTCTCTCCTGTCTCCGAGTGGAATGTGTGTGTTTAGAAATCCCTAAGTGTATTCTGAGACTTCCTTCCTTCTATGGAGCATAGCCAATAAACACAGAAATTCTTGCTGATACTGTCCCTCTGTGTGTGTGTGTGTGTGTGTGTGTGTGTGTGTGTGTGTGTGTGTGTGTGTGTGTGTGTGTGTGTGAGAGAGAGGAATCAAAGAGAGGGAGAAAGACTCAGAGCTCCAAGCGATACTGAAACTAGACTGCAGCAGTGCGGGCGCCCTGAGGGGACCTGGCTACACAGCAGAGTTTATGTTTTGGATGAAATTGCATCTTCTGTTTGTTTTTGTTTGTTTACTTTCATTTGCCAGGCTCCCTAGAAAAACAGACTCCGGTCTCAAAGTGACTCTGTTGAAATAAAGGTTCAGGGAGGGAGGGAGAGAGAGAGAGAGAGAGAGAAGGCTAAAACTGATGTCAATAAAGAAGAGTGAGGCTTCATATCTGGCAGGGAAGGTGGGGTTGATGTAGATGGGGTGGTGATGTGGGGTTGTGGGGCGTGGTCTGAGGGGAAAGGTCAGAGGTCAGTAGAGGACCCCACCTCGTTGCAGGCTGTCCAAAAGGAGTTGGTGGGGTCACAGTCGCAATCGTGACATCCTGTTCTGCTGGCGATGTTCCACGTATCAGGAGCGCAGCGGTCGCAGTTCTGACCAATCACGTTGGGCTGGCAGGGACACTGACCGCTCTGCAGGTCACAGTGACACTCCCCCACGGACGGACACGCCTCCGCCGCCGTGCCCACAGGGGAGCACATACACTCTACAGAGAGAGACAGAGTTACACACACACACACACACACACACACACACAGATACACACACACACACACAGACAGACACAGACAGACACACAGACAGACACAGGCACACACACACACACACATACACACACACACACACAGACAGACACAGACAGACAGAAACAGGCATACACACACACACAGACAGACAGACACACACACATAGACACACACATACACACATACACACAGACAGGCACACACACACACACACACACACACACACACACACTGTCACAAACAGGTTCTACTCACTCCTGCAGCTCTGGGTGGCAGCGTTGCCGTAGTAACCCAGTTTGCATTGCTGGCAGCTGGAGCCCTCGGTGTGGTACAGGCATTTGAGGCAGGCGCCCGTGCGGGCGTCGCAGGACCCCTGGTCCTGCATGTCGATGTTGCTGCTGCACTGACAGGGCATGCAGCGCCCGCCCGCCACCTGGGGGTTCCCATAGTAACCAGGGGCACACTCGTCACACCCTGGCACCTACGGAGGAGAGGGAGAGGTGAGTCCAGAACTACACACACACACACAACAGACACACACACACACACACGCACATGCACACACACACACGCACATGCACACACACACGCATGCACACACACAGAAAAATACACACACCTATGCACACACACAGACACACACAAACACACAAACTGGAGCAGTATGGTGTTGTTGGTGTGTGCGTGTGTATGCATGTATGTGTGTGTCTGCGTATGTGTGTATGTGTGTGTGTGTGTGTGTGTGTATGTGTGTGTATGTGTGTGTGTATGTATGCTTATGTAATGTTAATGCTTATGTGTGTGTGCGTGTGTGTGTGTGCCTGTGTGTGTGTGTGTATGCTTGTGTGTGTATGCTTATGTGTGTGTGTGTGTGTGTGTGTGTGTGTGTGTGTGTGTGTGTGTGTGTGTGTGTGTGTGTGTGTGTGTGTGTGTTCCTTACCTCTGTACCCAGGGCTGCAGACACAGATCAGCTGGTTGGAGTTGGCGGTCTGGTAACAGCTGTCGGCGAACTGGCGCCTGCTGGCCGGGCCGTCTGGACACATGCAGGGGCGGCAGTGACCCCCCGACCCCAACACCGGGTCACCATGGTAACCACTCTCACACCTGCAGGCACACACACACACACAACACACACACACACACACACACATAAGCATACACATACACACACACACACACACACACACACACACACAGGTGGTATGGTACATCACGGCACAGCACCTTTCACAGTTGTGCCCGCTGGTGTGTTCCCGGCAGGCCTGGCACTCCCCGGTCTGGGGGTGGCAGCGGTCGCTGTGTCCGTTGCAGTGGCAGGGCCGGCACTGAGGGAAGCCCCAGTGGCCTGGCAGGCAGTGGGTACACTGGCGCCCGGACGCTCCGGGCACACACTCACACTGACCCGTAGACTCATGGCAGAACGCACTGACCGAGCCCTGGGGCTCACACTCACACGCTGGGGGGGG
>NC_139674.1:14922228-14924728 GCF_951799395.1 Argentina silus
TTGTGTTGGGTCTGTGGTGGGGATAAGTGATGTGATGGGGGCCACTTAAAGCCTGGTCACTCTGGTAACAGTCCTCGAGGGGCTTGTTATGCTAGCCCCTAGCGGCTAGCGTGCACTGAGATCTGCGACAGAGAGAGAGAAAGAGGGAGAATGACACACACCGAGGGAGAGAGAGAGAGGGAGAGAGGGAGAGAGGGATAAACACATTACTCAGAATGGAAACTACGAGTCTGAAAGCAGGAGTGCATCCTGATTGGATGAGTGTTGGAAGAGCCGCCGGTGGTTTTAACCCCCCGCCTCTTCATCTCAACCAGGCTGCCACAACCAGGCTGCCACAACCAGGCTGCCACAACCAGGCGTTCTCAACCAGGCTGAGACAACCAGGCGTTCTCAACCAGGCCATCACAACCAGGCTGCCACGACCAGGCGGTCTCAACCAGGCTGCCACAACCAGGCCATCTCAACCAGGTCATCACAACCAGGCCATCTCAACCAGGCCATCTCAACCAGGTCATCACAACCAGGCGTTCTCAACCAGGCTGAGACAACCAGGCCATCTCAACCAGGCTGCCACAACCAGGCGTTCTCAACCAGGCTGAGACAACCAGGCCATCACAACCAGGCTGCCATGACCAGACGGTCTCAACCAGGCTGCCACAACCAGGCCATCTCAACCAGGTCATCACAACCAGGCCATCTCAACCAGGCCATCTCAACCAGGCTGTCACTCAACCAGACAGCCACAACCAGGCGGCAATCTGGGTAGTGAGGCCTTTCGGCAAGTGCAGAGCTACAACAGTATAGACACTGAGCCTAACACACACACACACACACACACACACACACACACACACACACACACACACACACACACACACACACACACACTCTGCACACTCAAGCTCACCCTGGAATCTACAGTTCCTGCGTATGAAGTAAAGGCAGATCTTATTCCTCCTCCTTCTGGATCACTGGCCTGGAGGAGATTACACACACACACACACACACACACACACACACGCCCCAACAAACTGAGCCTATCCATCTTAGAGCAGTATGTACTGTACAAGATGCCAGAGAGTGTAGCAGTGTGTCAGGGATGGTTAGGGAGCCAGTCAGCTGCTGGTGTGTCAATAGGCATGTTCTATAAGCCCACTCACAAGCACATCAAATCCTGAGAAAGGATCAAGAAAATCTTGTTTCATCCTTGAATGTCCATTACCCAGACTGCCTCGCGCTCTGCAGTGGCCACCAAGAGTCACAGACACCTGAACATGTTCGTGCGTGCGTGCGTGCGTGCGTGCGTGCGTGTGTTAGAGCGAGAGAAAGAGAGAAGGGCGGTGTGTGTTTATAGAATGGAGAGAGCCATAGGCAGGGCTGTACTGCCCTCTGTTGGCTCTCTGAGGACGGTTCAGGTGGAGGATGTTTTTTGAATGGTTCCCCCTAGACAGGGGAAAGTACCTGCACTTATCAATGGTTTAGTTAACACTATTTCGTATACTACTACTACTACTACTCCTAGTAGAGCTTCATCATCAGTCTTCAGAGTCAGCCTTTACTAAGCGGTGACATTTAAAACAAAAGTAGATAGTATTCGGAAAATAGGAGGTGAAAAGGAGTGATTTTACTATCTATCCTCAAAATGCTCGCTACCGGATGTAAAGGTGAATGACAGTATCGCTGTCAGTCAGTGGAGGCTGATGGAGGTAGAAATCAGAGGACGGGCTCATTCTAATGCATGACATGTAATGAGGAATGGTGTCAAACGCGTGTTTTATACCATTCCTTACTCCATTTCATGAATTACAATTAGCCCGTCCTCCGATTTCTACCTCCACCAGCTTCCCCTGCTGTCAGTTGCAGGATAGAGTCACTAGATGGCAGGCAAGTCCTGTCTTCATCACGGAGTCCAACAAGCCAGGGTTTTTTGGGGACGCACTGTGTATACAGTACAACCAAATGAACAAAATAATTTAATTACAGGGAACTAATCAGTTTGCCCTTGATTAAACAATAGGCTTAATCTACTAATTCGTTTCTAATTGATGCTTATCTTTCCTACATAGGCCCTAGAACTAGTGGATTATTAAGGAGCTTTGACGGGGGATGGAATTACCCAAACTGTGTAGACCTGCTTGTCTTGTCTTTACTTTGTTGATTGTGACTTTTCCACTATTTAAAAAATAGCCACTGCCACGGCAACCCGAAACCCAAACCCACATTGAATACAACGAATCTTAATTAACTTTTAAATTAATTAAACATGTAAATAAACCCAATTAACAATTAACTTCTGTAACGAACTATTAAAAAAAAGATTTCTAACCAAAATAAGAGTCATGTCAGTGCCGTTATTGCTTATAAATTATGACCGAACCACAAAACATCATCAGTGGTCATAACGGCTGTCAATCTTTTTGGCGATTCCGCCCCCGAGTCCCACCCTTTTCACTCGGCTTCTGAGCCACACTAGTTGGAGTAGCAGTGGAGTGTGTGTGTG
>NC_139674.1:14927228-14929728 GCF_951799395.1 Argentina silus
AGCCCAGGATCCCTGCAGGCTGATATCAAAGTTAGGAAACAAAGTGAAGGTTAGGGCTGAAACACAATGTACCGTACTGCAGCTGTGTGTGTGTGTGTGTGTGTGTGTGTGTCTGTGTCTGTGTGTGTGTGTGTGTGTGTGTGTGTGTGTGTGTGTGTGTTAATGTGGCTTGAGTATGTGTTTTCTAATCAGAAGTCAAGCCTCTCTACATCATCGTCTCTGCTACACACACACACACACACACACACACACACTCATCATCGTCTCTGCTACACACACACACTCTCAGGAACTCAAGATGTTTATATTTAAGAGGATTCTTCCTTCCTTTCTCTTGCTCCTTCACTCTCTCCCCTCCACACTCTCTCCTCCCCTCCTCACTCTCTCCTCCTCCTCTTTCTCCTCCCCTCCATCACTCTCTCCTCCCCTCCTCCTCTTTCTCCACTCTCTCCTCTCACTCCTGCTGGGCTCTTCCTGTCACTGCATCACACAGTGTGACAGGCTCTCTCCTGGTCCTGGCCCTTAAGGCATACACACACACACACACACACAGACACACACACACATACACACACTCTCTGAATTGACACACTGACTTTGAGTGATTAGATTTAATGGAGAGCAACGGAGAGCATTAGAGAGTGTGTGTGTGTGTGTGTGTGTGTGTGTGTGTGTGTGTGTGTGTGTGTGTGTGTGTGTGTGTGTGTGTGTGTGTGTGTGTGTGTGTGTGTGTGTGTGTTCGTCCGTTCGTCCCTCCTTGCTCTGGCAGCAGGCCAAGAGACACTTGGGGATGCCCTGCATTATAATGACCACTTAGATAAAGCCCAGTGCTGCTGCTGCTGTGCTCTTCTCCCTGGGCTGAGGTACCATATGTATCTGAACAGCTAATTGTAACTATGTGTTTCTGTCGTCTGCCTGTCCTTTTCCGCTCTGTCATTGGCCGGTTAGCCTGTGTTCTTACATTTACATTTATGGCATTTAGCAGACGCCTTTATCCAAAGCGACGTACAACAAATACATTTGTTTAAGTAAGTGAATCATCTATCCAACAGTCATCATAAGACAAAGTAATCAATGCTCACACCAGGGGTCATTGGCAGTCGTAATGCCAGTAGGCTAATTCTTTTTTTTCTTTTCTTTTTTAAAATATATTTTATTAACAGGAGAGAACTTTTACAGGGGGTAACAGGAGAGAAGAGGTCTCGGGGTTAGGGTTAGTATAGGGGGGGTAGTGAGGGTGAAGCGGTCTTTAGGAGGGACTGTTAAGATGTAGCTTGAAGAGATGGGTTTTCAATCTACGGCGGAAGATCGGAAGTGACTGCATGTGGCCTATGTGGTTATCTGGGTGGTCGTGGTGGGAGATGATACGTGATTCCCAGGCGAGGTAAACTCTGTCGTCTCTTCTGTTTCCGATATAGAAGAAGGATGCAGTATGTGACATTTTATATGTTGGAATGTGTGTGTGTGGGGGGGGGCAAACAAATGGCTTTGCAGAGGGAGAGAGATGGAGAGAGCTGGAGAGGGATGGAGAAGTGGAAAGAGATGAGGAGAGCTGGAGGGAGGTAGGGAGATGGATGAAGAGAGATGGTGATGGATTGAGAGAGCTGGAGGGATGGAGAGAGGGATGGATGATGATAGAGAGAGAGAGAGAGAGGGAGACATGGAGAGAGATGGAAAGAGATGGTGGGGGATTGAGAGAGAGAGAGGGATGGAGGGAGATGGGGAGAGAGAGGGAAGGGGATGGAGAGAGAGAGCTGGAGGGATGAGGGAGAGGGATGGAGAGAGAGAGGGGGATGGATGATGATAGAGAGAGAGAGGGAGACATGGAGAGAGATGGAAAGAGATGGTGGGGGATTGAGAGAGAGAGGGATGGAGGGAGATGGGGAGAGAGAGGGAAAGGGATGGAGAGAGAGAGCTGGAGGGATGAGGGAGAGAGGGATGGAGGGGGATGGGGAGAGAGAGGGAAATGGATGGAGAGAGAGCTGGAGGGATGGAGGGAGAGAGAGGGATGAGAGGGAGAGGGATGTAGAGGTGGAAAGAGAGAGAGAGGGATGGAGAGAGAGAGAGAGAGGGATGGAGAGAGGGAAAGGTAGAGAGCTGCAGCTGTAGAAGTGTGAGCTCAGCGGCAGCTCTGTTTCTGCCTGCGTCTGCATGTGTGTGATTACTGACCTCACATCTGCATACCTGGGGAAGGGGGGGGGGGGAGAGGTAGCGAAAGAGGGGAGGGAGATTGGGAGGGAGGGACGGAGGGATGAGAAATGGAGGGAGAGTCCTCACAACAAAGTGTGTGATTGTGAGACAGGTGAGTGCCCGTCCTTAGTACATTAATAAGGTGTGTGTGTGTGTGTGTGTGTGTGTGTGTGTGTGTTTTGCCCTTATGTCCTTGGCCCTGGTCGTCATGGAAACGTTTCTCAGAAGGCAGGATGAGCTTCCTCTTTCCTGTTTAGCTGTGACACACACATACACACACACACGCACGCACACACACACACACACACCA
>NC_139674.1:14934728-14962228 GCF_951799395.1 Argentina silus
AGCCTGGTGACCATGACAACGCTGACAGCCCGGTGTCCATGGTGACGGGCATCAGCTGGGGCCGTCTCTCCCTCTCTCCCTCTCTCGCTGGAAGCCGAGGGGAACGGGATTCATCCCTTCTGGAATTCCACCGTCATTTAGCGCCATGCAATATTAATGTGTGGCCGATATGCCATAACTCCCTGAAACCGCACGAGCTGTTTTATACATGAGACATGTTCTGTCTGTCCGCCTCCGGGCTTCCAGGCAGGAGCTGTTTGTTTTATTTATGTATTCATTCCTGTTTTGTTGATTGTATTTATTAATTTATTTACCTCCTGGATTTAGATGCGTTGGGTTATTGACAATGTTCATTCTCATTTCTGACCTGTGTCGGTGTCTGAGGCCCGGGGACACTCTCCTCTTGACTGGGTGTTTGTTTTTCTCTCTCTGTCTCTCTCTCTTCCCCTCTCTGTCTCTCTCTCTCTCTCTCTCTTCCTTCCCATCTCCTTCTCTTTCTCTCCTCCTCCTCTCAGAGTAAGGAGATCACCTTTCAGCTGCAGGAGGACCTGATGAAGCTGCTTAATGAACTCTACACCGTGAGTGACATCCTTCTCAAACTTTACATCATAAGTGACATCCCCCTCAAACTTTACATCACGAGTGACATCATCTAAAACCACCACACACCATTTGACCACAATATAAACCATTTCATCGGCTGTTTGTTGCCGTGACCTTTTGTTTTTGCTCTAACAATACTTGACAGTTCGGCAAAGTACTGCAGAGCTGCTGACTGTAGGAGAACTGGAGGGTTTAGTTGAGTTTACTGACGGCTGCTCGCTTTAAAAGCCTCCGCTGTAAATAAATAAACACTGTGTAGGAACAAGCTGTCGGGACATATAGTTAGGACAGCTTGTTTGTGGCCCTCACAGGGGGCGATGTCAGGGTGGGGGCTACACTTTGGGCTGGGCGACGTGTACGAGTGGAACACACCACTGGCGATTTCCCGGGTAGAATAATTCCTAGGTGCATTGTGGGATGTGGTTGCCAGGTGATGAAGACGTACCACATGTACCACGCGGAGACGCTGAACGCCGAGACCAAGCTGAGAGAGGCGGAACGCCAGGAGGGGCGTGGCAAGGCGGGGCCGGGGGGGGCGGAGCCTGTGTTCGGCCTGAGGATAGAAGAGCGCCACCAGAGGCGCAACGCGGCCCGCAAGATGGAGAAGATGAGGGAGAAGGTAGTATGGAGGCTCGAGAGGGACAAACCTCACGCACACTGTCTAGACATAGGCCCAGAGCTAATGACCCCCATCTCTCCTCTCCTCCCCCCTCTCCCCCCTCTCCCCCCGTCTCTGTCACCAGAGGAAGGCCAAGTACTCGGAGAATAAGCTCAAGTCTCTGAAAGCCCGGAATGAGTACCTGTTGACACTGGAGGCCACAAACTCCTTGGTGTTTAAATACTACATCCACGACCTGCCAGACATTATAGACGTGAGTACACAACGGCGTGCTCGGAGACACACACACACACACACATACACACACACACACAAGTAGATTCATACGTTGATTTAACTGTTAAAACTAATTTTGTTAAAATTTAAATTCCTAAAATTCTTATTGTTCCTGCTAAACTGTGTGTGACTCTCTCTCTCTCTCTCCCCCTCCCTCTCTCTCTCCCTCTCTCTCTCTCCCCCTCCCCCCCTCTCTCTCCCCCTCCCCCCCTCTCTCTCCCCCTCACTCTCTCTCTCTCCACCTCCCTCCCTCTCTCTCTCTCTCCCCCTCCCTCTCTCTCAGTGTTGTGATCTAGGGTACCACTCCAGTCTGAGTCGAGCGTTGAGGACCTACCTGTCAGCAGAGCTGAGTCTGGAGGCGTCCAGGCGGACGGGCCTGGAGGTCCTGGAGGGGGCCGTGGAGGGTCTGGACCCGTCCCGGGACCGCCAACGCCTACTGGGCCTCTACCCCACCGCCTTCTGCCCCCCGCCGCGCTTCGGCTTCCAGCCCCACATGGGGGACCCGGTGAGCACACACAGGGAATACACACACACACACACACACACACACACACACACACAGTGAGCATTATCATATAATGCGGCATAACGTTTCGTGAATGGTCTTTTAGATTTTGTTGTATGCTTATTCTATGGTTATACACACACACACACACACACACACACAAACACAAACACGCACACGCGGTCTACAAGGGCCTTGATAGGCTGTGATGGCGTGTGTTGTGTCCCTGTCAGGTGACCCAGATCGCTGCTCAGCCCCAGGTGCAGGCAGAGCTCACACTCAGACTGCAGCAGCTCCAGACACGCCTCTCCACGCTGAAGATCGAGAACGAGGAGGTGACACACACACACACACGCACACGCACACGCACACGCACACGCACACACACACACCACAACACAGAGTCAAATGAACACAGTTTCACAAGGTGCTTTAGTGTGTGTGGGAAGGGCTGTTCATGTATCAGAGTTAGAACCTGCAGATAAGGTCACTGACTCTTCAGTCACTCTTCAGTCCAGTGTTGTGTGTGTGTGTGTGTGTGTGTGTGTGTGTGTGTGTGTGTGTGTGTGTGTGGGTGGGTGTGTACAGCTGGCTCTGGGGTGCAGAGGGCTGGGGGCAGGTTGAAGGATGGAGGTGGAGGGGAGGGCAGCTGTTGTGTCAGCCTGAAGGGCACAGAAGTGCTGATGGGGGACCGGATTAATGAGCTACATCTGCATGTCTCAGCAGCAAACAAACACACACACACACACACACACACCCTGTATCCAACAACACATGCACGTACACACCATCATTACCATACAGAAATAAACAGCCTCACACACATATATTCCCAATTTAGAAATACACACACACCCACACGTTACGTACAGTACGATACACACACACACACACACACACACACACACACACACACACACACACACACACCCTGTATCCAACAACACATGCACGTACACACCATCATTACCATACACTAACTACTAATACTGGGTAGGGCCTCCCTTTATTACAACACTATACTAATACTGGGTAGGGCCTCCCTTTATTAGGAACACTATACTAATACTGGGTAGGGCCTCCCTTTGCTCTCAAAACAGCCTCAATTTTTCGTGGTATTGATTCCACAAGATGTTGGAAACATTTCTTTGAGATTCTGGTCCATGATGACATGATTGCATCACGCAATTCCTGCAGATTTTTCAGGTGCACTTTCAAGCTGTGAATCTCCCGTTCTACCACATCCCAAAGGTGTTCTATTGGATTCAGATCCGGTGACTGGGAAGGCCACTGAAGAACACTGAACTCATGAAACCAGTTTGAGACGACTTTTGCTTTGTGACATGGTGCATTATCATGCTGGAAGTAGCCATTAGAAGATGGGTCAATTGTGGCCATGAAGGGATGCACATGGTCAGCAACAATACTCAAATAGGCTGTGGCATTCAAGCGATGATTGATTGGTATTAACAGGCCCAAAGTGTGCCAAGAAAACATTCCCCACACCATTACACCACCTCCACCATGAGAAGGTGTACAGGTGTTCCTGATAAAATGCTCAGTGAGTGTATGCAATACTCAGAAATACACACACACACACACACCTTATGTACAGTACTCTACACACACGTGAACACACACACACACACACACACACAGACACAGACACACACACACAAACACAGAGAAACAGACATACACACACACACACCTCCCATACACCCTCCTCCTGGTCCTCCATTTTGAGCGAATCTCTGTCGCCCCCTGCAGGTGAAGAAGACCTGGGGCGCCACCCTCACCACCCTGCAGGACATGACGGTGTTGGACGACTATGACGTGTCCCAGAGTTTCACCCACAGCCCGTCCTCCGAGTCGGTGAAGTCCAGTGTGTCGGACGGCTACCTGAACAAACCCAGCCTGGCCAAGCGGCGCGCCAACCAACAGGAGACAGAGCTCTTCTACTTCACAGTGAGACTCTCTCTCTCTCTCTCACACACACACACACACACACACACACACACACACACACACACACACACACACACACAGTGTTTTGTGGTGGATTGGAAGTAAGTCATTGGGGGATAACTGGTTAAAGGCACAGTGCGGTTAATAAAGGCTGAAACGTCTCTGTGTTCCACAGAAGTTCCGTGAGTACCTGGAGGGCAGCAACCTCATCTCCAAGCTACAGGCCAAGCACGACCTGCTGAAGAAGGCCATGGCGGAGGGTAGAGAACCTCTTCCTTCCTCTCTTCTCTCTCTCTCTCTCTTTATTTGGAATAACAGTTTTACTTTTTTCAGTGGGCTTGTATAAAGAGCAGTAGTAGAGCAGAACAATGTAACAATAAATGCCTGTCCTTTCCTGTGTGTGTGTGTGTGTGTGTGTGTGTGTGTGTTCGTTCCCCAGGGTATATAGCTGACATGCTGACTACAAGGTAATGTGCCAGTCTCTCTGTCTTCTGGGTACAAGTTGACCTGTTTCTCTCATCTCCTCTGATTGAAGAATCTAACAGCCTCTCCTCTCCTCTCCTCTCCTCTCCTCTCCTCTCTCTGTGTCTCTCTCTGATGCTAGTCGTAGACGGAACTCCCACAGCAAACACCAGGTACCTCCCACTGCTGCTGCTGTGTGTACCTGTGTGTTTGTGTGACTAACTGACTGGCTGTGTGTGTGTGTGTGTGTGTGTGTGTGTGTGTGTGTGTGTGTGTGTGTGTGTGTTGGGTGACTACTGACTGACTGACTGGCTGTGTGTGTATCTCTTCCTGTGTGTGTGTGTGTGTGTGTGTGTGTGTGTTGGGTGACTACTGACTGACTGACTGGCTGTGTGTGTATCTCTTCCTGTGTGTGTGTGTGTGTGTGTTTGTTGGGTGACTACTGACTGACTGACTGGCTGTGTGTGTATCTCTTCCTGTGTGTGTGTGTGTGTGTGTGTGTGTGTGTGTGGGGGGTGACTACTGACTGACTGGCTGTGTGTGTATCTCTTTGTGTGTGTGTGTGTGTGTGTGTGTGTGTAGGACTCAACTAAAGCCATCCCGCTGTTGGTGGAGAGCTGCATCCGCTACATCAACCTGCATGGTGAGCCGGGCCCCGTTCCATTTCACTTCCTAGCCCCTTACCCCAGTGACTATCCCTGAGGTGTGCATAGACCTGCCAGGATTGGATAGGTTACAGCACTTACAGTACCAGTCAAAAGTTTGGACACACCTTCTCATTCAATGGTTTTTCTTTATTTGTTATTATTTTCTACATTGTAGATTAATATTGAAGACATCAAAACTATGAAGGAACACATATGGAATTATGTAGTAGACAAAAAAGTGTTAAACAAACCAGAATATGGTTTATATTTTAGATTCTTCAAAGTAGCCACCTTTTGCTTTGATGACAGCTTTGCACACAAGGTGTGTCCAAACTTTTGACTGGTACTGTATGTTGGAACTTCCTAAAGGAAGAGGCAAAACTATGGATGACACCTATCCAGTCTATTCCAGATCAGGGAAACTTTAAAGGGTAGAGACCAGAGACCGGAATGGAATTAGACCAGTAGAGGTAGAAATCGGAGAATGGACACACATGTTTGAGACCGTTTCTCCTTCCATTCCATGCATTACAATGAGCCCATCCTCCGATTTCTACCTCCACCAGCCTCCCCTGAATCAGACCTGTGTGTGTTTTCTCAGTAATACTTTAATCAACACACAGACACACATTCATAACTGCTCTGTCCCACCCAGGTCTCCAGAACCAGGGAATATTCCGTGTGTCGGGGTCACAGGTCGAGGTCAACGACATCAAAAACTCCTTTGAGAGAGGTGAGAGGTCACGGCGAGGTCGCCGCGCCAGGCTTGTGTTTCCTGGTCAGGAAACAGGAAACTGACTGTGTCTGTCTGTTGGCCAGGTAACGACCCCCTCATCGACGAGGAGAGTAACCATGACATCAACTCCGTGGCCGGTGTGCTGAAGCTGTACTTTCGGGGTCTGGAAAACCCCCTCTTCCCTAAAGAGAGGTTCAACGACCTCATTTCCTGTGTCCGTGAGTGGCATTTCCTCTACGGTGTGGGAGGTGGCAGGACAGGAGGACAGACGGTGGGGGGGGGGTCAAGGTTTTTAATAGGAGGCAGGTGTGTGTGTGTGTGTGTGTGTGTGTGTGTGTGTGTGTGTGTGTGTGTGTGTGTGTGTGTGGGGGCGCGGGCGGCGTACACACTAATCCGTGTAAATATTTCAGATCTAACCAAAACAAATCAGCCGTGAAGGACTTCTAATTTACCGTTCCACCGTCTCTCTCTGGCTGACATTTTGACAGCACTTACCTGTGGAGATGTGGCTCACGCTGACCTTATCAGCAGTCAGAACGCCACTCGCTCAGATCCAGCCTGCAACCCTGGTTGCATCACTTGTACAGTACTGTTCACTGTTAGCCCGCTGCACTGACGTCATGCTAGAAGCATTTTGAAATACATTTAATCTCGGGAATAATTGCACCGTCTGTCTCTCTCTCTCTCTTTCTCCCTCTCTCTCTCTCTCTCTTTCTCTCCCCCTCCCACACACTATCTCCCTTTCCTTTGTCTCTGAGTCACTTAGTCTTTCTTTGTGCTTCTGAAACACTCTCATAATCTCCATTCCACTGTGGAGGCTGAAACACTCTCATACTTTCTATTCCACTGTGGAGGCTGAAACACTCTCATAATCTCCATTCCACTGTGGAGGCTGAAACACTCTCATACTCTCCATTCCACTGTGGAGGCTGAAACACTCTCATAATCTTCATTCCACTGTGGAGGCTGAAACACTCTCATACTCTCCATTCCACTGTGGAGGCTGAAACACTCTCATAATCTCCATTCCACTGTGGAGGCTGAAACACTCTCATACTCTCCATTCCACTGTGGAGGCTGAAACACTCTCATACTCTCCATTCCACTGTGGAGGCTGAAACACTCTCATAATCTCTATTCCACTGTGGAGGCTGAATTGTTGTATTTCAGGATGTGTCAGGATCACAAACACCTCATGATATCCTATGAATCATGACAGCTGGTGTGTGTGTGTGTGTGCGTGCGTGTGTGTGTGTGTGTGTGTGTGTGTGTGTGTGTGTATGCATGCGTGTGTGTGTGTGTGTGTGTGTGTGTGTGTGTGTGTGTGCGCGTGTGTGTGTGTGTGTGTGTGCGTGCGTGTGCGTGCGTGCGTGCGTGTGTGTGCGTGTGCGTGTGCGTGTGCGTGTGTGTGTGTGTGTGTGTGTGCGTGCGTGCGTGTGTGTGTGTCTTCGCCTTCCCTCCCACAGGTATAGAGAGCCTGTTTGACAGATCTCAGTGTATCCGTAAGATTCTGCTGGCGGTTCCCCGGTCCACTCTGGTCGTGATGCGGTACCTGTTCGCCTTCCTCAACCAGTGAGTGACTCCAGTACCAACACAGAACCAGATAGATCTGGACCGGTCTAAAACACACAGATCCACACAGAACCAGATAGATCTGGACCGGTCTAAAACACACAGATCCACACAGCACCAGATACATCTGGACCGGTCTAAAACACACAGATCCACTCAGAACCAGATGGATCTGGACCGGTCTAAAACACACAGATCCACACAGAACCAGATGGATCTGGACTGGTCTAAAGCACACAGATCCACTCAGAAATTGAACATACAGATCCACACAGAACCAGATGGATCTGGACAGAACTGGAATACACAGATCCACACAGACATGGAACACACAGAAATAGAACACACAGATCCACACAGAGATAAAACACACAGATCCACACAGAGATAAAACACCCAGATCCACACAGAACAGAGTGGGTCTGTATCAGACAGAACACCATGTGGTGTCTCAGCTGCCTCTCCACTCAGAAGCAGGCGGAGGAGGGAGCTGAAGTGTGAACAGCAGGAGAGAGGTGTGATGTGCAGGTGTGAACTGCAACAGAATGAACGTTGCACTGCAGTATTCAGCTAGGAGTGTTCTAGGAGTGTTCTAGGAGTGTTCTAGGAGCGTTCTAGGAGTGTTCTAGGAGTGTTCCAGGATCATTCTAGGAGTGTTCTAGGAGTGTTCCAAGATCATTCTAGGAGCGTTCTAGGAGTGTTCTAGGAGTGTTCTAGGAGCGTTCTAGGAGCGTTCTAGGAGTGTTTAGAACATCACTGTTGTGTACAATATCTAGGAACCAAACCTAAAGTGTGGTGAAGCGTTTACGTGACTGTAGTATTGTACTTCCTGATCATGTGATGCCCCCCCCCTGCCACAGCCTTTCCCAGTACAGTGATGAGAACATGATGGATGCTGGGAACCTGGCCATCGTGTTTGGCCCCACCCTCCTGCCCACGCCCGACACCCTGGACCAGGTGGCCTGCCAGGCGCACGTTAATGAGGTCATCAAAACGGTCATCCTCCACCAGGACAACATCTTCCCGGACCCCCAGGAGCTTCCCGGGCCCGTATATGAGAAGTGTATGTCTGGAGACCAGTACTGGTGAGGCTAACTCCATTTTCAAACTTCCAGTTTATTTTGTTTTTTAAAGTTGCATTTTCACCAAGGTCTACAATATACACACTATACATCAGATGGAAACCAAACATGTTAACAAAACACGTAACATAAATAAAAGCATATGGATACACAATAGTTGTAGAATATTCAGCCCTACACTTACAAATATGTATCAGTCTATCTATGCATGCATCCTTCCATCTATCCATCTGTGAGATATCAGGAGGGACCAGCAGTGGAGGGAGAGTCTGTCTATCTACTGCTGACTCCTGTTATTTTGTTCTCTCCCTCTCTCTCTCTCTGCCTTTTCTCTCTCTTTGCCTTTTTCTTTCTCTCTCTCTCTCTCCCTCCCCCCCCTCTCTCTCTACCTCTCTCTCTCCCTTCCTCTCTCCCTCTTTCCTCTCTCTCTCTCTCTCTCTCCCCCCCTCTCTTTCCTCTCTCTCTCTCTCCCTCCCTCCCTCCCTCTCTCTCTCTCCCTCCCTCTCTCCCAGTGAGAGTCCGTTTAGTGAGCCGGGTGCATTGGAGGAGGCGGAGCCTGACGGCGGCACGGAGACACAGACCAGTGAGGAGGGTATGCCTGACCTCTGACCTCCACACAATCACCCAGCGGGCCCCTCGCGCTCTCATCCTCCAATGGAGAGCTGTCTCCATGGCAACAGCAGCCATGGAGACCTCCCCGCCCTCCTTCTCCTCCTCTCCTCGCTGTGGGCTGTGTGATTTCCCTCTGTGAGGAGGGGGGGGGGAGGGTATAAGACTCTTAAGCTCTTATTTTTCCCCAGTGCGCACACACACACACACACACACACACACACACACACACACACACACACACACACTTCATCATTGGCTGATCTTGGGGGAGGCAGAGGACAGACAGGTGATTGACAGGTTCACCTCTAGCATCTTGTGTGGTTCTTATCTCTCCCTCCGTCCCTGTATCTCTCTTCTCTCCCTCCCCCTCCCCCTCTCCCTCTCTCTCTCTCTCTGTCTCTCAGAGGGGGAGGTTGTGGAGGCGGTGGCGAGGTTTGACTACGCGGGCCGTTCGGGGCGAGAGCTCTCCTTTAAGAAGGGCGCATCGCTGCAACTGTTCCAGCGAGCGTCACATGACTGGTGGGAGGGGCGTCTGAACGGCGCCCGCGGCCTGGTGCCTCACCAGTACATCGTCCTGAAGGACAGGCGAGTCCACGGCCACGGCTAGCATACACGCTAACCACATGCTAGTCACATGCTAATCACATGCTAACAACACATGCTAATTGACGTAGATTTAATGAACCCGGCCATTTGATTCATTGACTTGACTCTGTAATTGATTATTTGTACGTTCGGATTGATTCGATTGTTGATCAGTGTCCCATATCGATCGGTCGAGTGGCGAAGTACTGGCGATTGTTTGGGAAATTGATAATTCTGATCATATTGATGGCAATGGATTACATTTAATTAGGCCTTTCCCTGTCCTCTAAAGGCTTTAGGCTGTATGCGGGGTCACCTCGCCACACTCTGTTGGTCAGCTGTTGTGTTGTGTCCTGATAGGTTGGTTAGAGGCTCTCTGTGCCGTTTCAGGGCTGACACGGACACGCTCAGTCAGAAGACAGACAGCGACGGGGGAACCACTCCCAACCCTGACGACAAGAGGGACAGATCTGACCTGAGCTCCCCCACAGACATCAGACCCCCAGAGGCTTACAACAGGTCAGTAACACACACCAGTAACACACACCAGGTCAGTAACACCCACAAGTAACACACACCAGACCACCAGCGGCGTACAATAGGTCAGGCCACCAGAGAACCAATATAGAAAGTAATAGACACTGACATGAGACAAGCTAACAAGCTAAGCTAACTGAATATGTTGTTTAAGCCAGTGCTAAGCTAAGCTAAGCTAACTGAATATGTTGTTTAAGCCAGTGCTAAGCTAAGCTAACTGAATATGCTGTTTAAGCCAGTGCTAAGCTAAGCTAACTGAATATGTTGTTTAAGCCAGTGCTAAGCTAAGCTAAGCTAACTGAATATGCTGTTTAAGCCAGTGCTAAGCTAAGCTAACTGAATATGTTGTTTAAGCCAGTGCTAAGCTAAGCTAACTGAATATGCTGTTTAAGCCGGTGCTAAGCTAAGATAACGCTGCACGTCTCTTCATGACAGCCACCGCCGGAAGCGGACCGAGGGCCTCTTTTCCCGCCGGCCTTTCGGTCGCTCTAGCAACAGCCACTGCCACGGCAACGGCGACGTGTTGGAGAGGAGCTCGCCCCCGGTCACCGGTCACTTCAGCCCCCGGGAGCTGCTTCTGGGGCGGGGCCAGGGCTTAACTCCGCCCCTGGACAGCCCGGAGCGCCGGCGCCGTTCGACCGCCGCGGTGTCCGTCTCCGTCAGCCGCCATGACTCGCTCCGCCGGCCCGAGGACACGCCCATCCGGCGCTCCAGCAGTGGCCAGCACGGCTTTACCGACTCCCACCGCTCCAGAGCCCTGGACCCAGACACACTGACACAGGTACACACACACACACACACCGCTCTAGAGCCCTGGACCCAGACACACTGACACAGGTACACACACACACACACTACACAGGTACTGGTACAAACACACACACACACACTACACAGGTACTGGTACATACACGCACACACACACACACTACACACTACATGAATACACTCATACACATAGGTATTGGAAATAGACGGCTACACAATTTATAATCACTTGGAATTCTCTTTCTTTCTCTCTCTCTTTTTATCTCTGTCTTCTTTCTCCTTCTCTCTCTCTTTCTTTCTCTCTCTCTCTCCTATCTCCCCCTCCCTCCCTCCCCCCCTCCCTGTGTAGGACATGGAGGAGACGATGAGTGTGGCCCTGGGGGAGCTGAGGCAGCTGGAGAGGCAGGGCTGCCGGCCGGCCCCAGACGTGGTCCTGGACACCCTGGAGCAGATGAAGAACGGCCCCAACACAGCCTGCTCCTCCGAGTCCCCCAGTCCCCACAGCACCCCCAGCACGCCAGGCACCCCCGGGACCCCGGGGACCCCCGGCACCCCTAGCCCCCTCAGCCCACTGAGCCCCCTCAGCCCCCTCCCTGGCCCTCCTCCCGGGCCCCCCAGGCCTGCCAACCCCTCCCCCGACACTCTGGGCTCCTTCAAGCCCGTGGCAGTGGCCCGCATGGGGGCTCCGCTGCGCCCCCCGGCCCTGAGGCCCAAACCCCTCATCCCGCCCAAGAGCAGCACCCCCCCTCTGCCTCCGCCGCTGGACAAGTCCTGCACCATGTGAGCCAAACCAGGCCCAAACCATGCCGAATCAGGCCGACCCAGGCCAAAAACTGGGCCAGAAGAGGAGAACAGGGTAGAGCTTACTGTTTATAATTGTGAGGGTAGAAACAGTAGGACAGACAAAAAGGGTTTTATGTACTGTAGTAATACAATATAATAATATATGAAATATGATATGATATGCCATGATATATATATATGTGTTGTCAGATTGGTGTTTACCCACTTGATGTGTAGGAGTTTACTTTCTCCATGTATCGAAGCATTTATCAAAGGTTAAAGACTTGAAGCTAACATTTAATAGAAGGACAGGAACCAGATAAGGCAGGAAAATCCTATCCAGTGTAAGAGATGTAGATAGAGATGTGGGAAGTGTAGTTCTCCTCCGGTGAAATGTAGTTTCAGTGATGTGAACGTTGACTGTACTGTCATATGACGATAGGCCTGCATTAGCTGAGGAGCCTGTCACTAAAAAGGCTGCTGTAATTTTACTGTATTTTGATTGGCTGCTGTATCTAACAAAGAGGGATTTGATTGGTGAAGGGACAGAGAGGGACACTGCGGAATGAAGAGGTGCCTGTTGGGATGGGAGGCTAGGCAAGCTCACACAGAGTAGAATACTGAGGCGGATGTGATTTTTACTTTTTTTTTTGACATTTTATTTTCGATTTCACTTGGTTCAGCTGCTAAGCCCATTATGCCTCAAACCACGCCTCTTGAGGTTCTTGGGTGACAAAACTCACATGATTATATTTAACCAATGTTCACCTATTTAATGAATGTTCCAGTATTTAATGACTATTCAGCTAATCTATTGAATGTTGGGTGGGCACTGTTGTCACCAGGGTGACGTTAATTCTGACTGGGAAACAGCCTTCTTGTGTTCAGTGGACCCTCACACCCAGGCCAGACATTAACAGGGTGGGGGGGGCAGGGAAGGAGAGGGTGAGGACTCTGGACCATAAATTTCCTCTGGCCTGGGGATGTGTGTGTGATTTATTTCCCATTAGTGTGTGTGTGTGTGTGTGTGTGTGTGTGTGTGTTCCCCTGCCTGCCCTCATTCTGTTCCTTTATGAGCGCAGAGGCACTAAAGCAATGATGGATTATTCATGCCTGCCTTTAGTAAAGTTCCAGAACACGTGCAGGACAGGGGATTGCGTGTGTGTGTGTGCGTGCGTGTGTGTGTGTTTGTCTCCCTAAGCATGTATGTGTGTGTGTGTGTGTGTGTGTGTGTGTGTCTTCCTAAGTGTGTGTGTGTGTGTGTGTTGGAATATGGTTTACCTGGTTGTGTTACACTGAAGTCACTAGATAACCTTAAATTCACAGTAAGCCAACAGGGTGGGACTCTGTGTGTGTGTAAATGCCCCAAAAAACACTTGAACAGCACACTGAATGTGGCCCGTACATCTGGTCGGGAACTGGTGTGTGTGAGATGAGTAATGGGCCGTGTGTTTCTGTGTGTGTGTGTGTGTGTACGTGTGTGTGTGTGTGTGTGTGTCTATGTGAAAGTGCCTTTTTTTTTAACCCTCGTCTTTGTAGGGGAGTTGTGATCCACTCACGCATGTCCTGAACAAAGAGCAGCAGCACTCAAAATGAAATAATCATAAAGTTGTGTGGTAGATGACTGAATTATGAATTCTAGAGTTAATCCATTGTGACATTGCACTTTGATGTGTAGGGTAGGGGACCTGGCATGTAGCATCATCACGGGTGGTGTATTTTAAGGTCTCTGAATGTGTTTGGTAATACAGGGAATGGTTTTGTCTGTTAGTGTTGCTGTATCTGAAACTGAGCTGAAGATGAGCTCCTATAGCCAAATGGATTGTATTGATGTGTTGTATTTATATTATAAATAAATATAGAAATAAAACGAAGTAACGTGCGGGTTTTTTTTTTCTTTTTTTTGTGGGGCATTCCAACTCTTATATTTTCCACTTTTATTGGATAGAGAGAGTGGAGAAAGACAGGAAAGTAAGGAGGAGAGGGCATGTCAGCAGGGCGTGGGCCGGATTTGAACCCATGCCGACACGGGCATATGTGTGTCCTGTAGCTCCGTGGTGCTGGACCACCTCAGGTGTGTGTGTCCTGTAGCTCCGTGGTGCTGGACCACCTCAGGTGTGTGTGTCCTGTAGCTCCGTGGTGCTGGACCACCTCAGGTGTGTGTGTCCTGTAGCTCCGTGGTGCTGGACCACCTCAGGTGTGTGTGTCCTGTAGCTCCGTGGTGCTGGACCACCTCAGGTGGTGTGTGTCCTGTAGCTCCGTGGTGCTGGACCACCTCAGGTGGTGTGTGTGTGTGTTTAGTTGGTGGAGCCATGTCTGTGTGTTGGCACTGACTTCTGCTGAGGTGCAGTGTTGTGGTGGTTTAGCTGACGGGACGCTCCCTGATGACCCCCCCCCTCCCTGAACCCCAACACGGTGTTGATGTGAAGGCATCACAACTGAAGAATACCATGACAACGAAGCTGTCTGGGGACAACAGTAGCAGGTTTGTGATGGAAGCTCCACAGGAGACCAGTGAAATAAAGCTACTTTAGCTATTTTTTGAGCGCGCATTCTCCATCCTTGTTCTGAAGGGTGCACTTGTCCACTCCCCCACAGACGGGTTGGTGTAATACATGGTATGATGGTGACTCTCAGCTCCCAGGCTCACATAGGTCCAGTGTGTTTGAAGCCATGTGGGGGAGTGGACAAATGCACACTTCAAGAACAGGCTGGTGAGTTGGGACATATATATATATTAGCTGACGCTTTTATCCAAAGCGACTTACATTGCAGAGAGTGCATACATTTTTCAGTATATATGGTCCCAGCGGGAATCACGCCATTACACCATGCTCTACCAACTGAGCCAGAGGACACAGTGACCTGTCCTGAAGCTATCCTCCCACTGCGGAGGCAACATGCAGAACACGTGTGTGTGTGTGTGTGTCTGTGTGATGTGATTCACCCCATTCAACCCCCAACATCCCCCCCCCCCCACACACACACATACCTCAAGTCATGTTGATTTTGCAACAGGTGAGTCGAGGTGAACATTAATCTCAACTTTATTTTAGTATCATACAGCTTCAAGCACCGCAACTGATTAAAGGATTACATGTAAAAAACCAAAAACATATTTTCTAAAACAGTCAACAAAGCAACATAATTAAAATGCAGCATAAATGAAACAAAAGGGTTTTAGTCGCCACACAGCAGCACATCCCTGGCCGGTAGGAAGGTTGGCCACCCTGCCAGGGATCACAATGTAAAACGTCTTCAGAGAGCAGTTCACTGAGAGAAGGTCACACTCGGTACACAACCATACGGTGTGGTGCATCTCTTTGGTCTGGAACTGATTTGGCAAGACAAACGACACACAGCATGACGCTAATCCCCGAAAAACAGTTGGACCACTGGTTTAAATTGTTCTCTAAAAAAAAAAAAAAAAAAAAAGCTATGTTTTTTTTTCAGACAATTGTTAGAGCATAAAAATATGAAGAAATAATAGACACACCCACGTTTGATATCATTCCTCAGTCCGTTCATTACAATGAGCCTGTCCTCAATGAATCCTACCTCCTGGTGTGCGTGTGTGTGTGTGAGTGTGTGCGTGTGTGTGTGTGTGTGCTCAGCCCTTGGAGCCTGGCTTCAGGGTGCTGAAGGGTTTGGAGTTGCGCAGCGACCCGGACGTCTCCTGCAGGAAGGCGGTGATGTGCGAGTCCTTCTCCGACTTCCTGCCGTCGAAGATGACCACCAGGGTGAAGTGCGGTTCCGGCCGGGTCAGGTAGTAGGTGCTCTGGACCTTGTCGTCGTAGAAGTGGACCACCTTGTCCAGCGTGTTGAGCTCGCCGGCCCGGTCCCCCATCATCATGATCACGTTGGGCCAGTGGGTCAGCGGGCGCTCCCCGGACGGCAGGGACACCACGGCGGGGAACTGCTCCACCCCCTTGGGCGCCTCGCGGTACGAGTGCGGGTGGTGGTACCCGTGGCCCTGGAAGCTGTCCGAGCCGCGGTTGTCGAACACCAGCGAGACGTTGTTGGCGTCGTGCTTGCGGATGAAGGAGCAGATCTTGCCGTGGTAGTCGGGCGCCGTCCGGGCCGTCAGCGCCCTCATGTCCGCCGCGGCCGCCGTCTGGCGGCTCAGCGCCTCGTGGAAGTAGAAGCTGAACTTGGCCAGGAGCGCCCCCTGCAGGCGCTGCAGCCACACGTACAGGTGGGGCGGCTGCACGGCCTTCTGGGACTGGCCTCCGAACAGGTGCTTGCGCGTCTCCCGCTGCCGTTGGAAGAGCTGGCCCCAGGCGGTCAGCTTGGTGCTGGCGCCGTGCAGGCTGAGCAGGGCGGGCAGGAAACGCCACTCGGACACCTGGGCCTGGCAGCGCAGCAGCTGGGTCACCACGTCCACCTCTGTCTGGAAGCCCCCCTCCACCCGGCCCAGGATGGGGTGGTGGAACCTGGAGAGGGGGGGGGGGGGGTAGAGAGAGAGAGAGAGGTATCTTTACTGCTGCTCGGAGAGGGAGCAGACTCCTGCTAACACAGAACATGGTGCAAAACAGTTATTTTTGTGATCATGGATTAAGTTAAGTATGTCCAATAATTCAAATGATAGGTCACACATTTGCATCTGGTGTCTGTTCTGTGTGTGTGTTCATCTGGTGTCTGTTCTGTGTGTGTGTTCATATATCCAGTGTGTTCTCTGGTTGTTTTCCCTGTGTGTTGTCTGTTGTGGGACAGCATCACCTTCACCCCTGACTGCACTTCCACACGTGCGTGCTGGGTCCCGCAACATGACCTGCTGCAATTTATCTGGCAGCTCAGCCATGCAGTGTTTATTCCCGTGTCGGGCTGCGTTTCCTGCTGAGAAAGTCACTAAATCCCGTATCTGCTGAATTCAGCACAAAGCTCTGCCTCCCCCGTCTCTCACTGTCTCCCCCGGCCGTCCCCGTCCTCTCTTCCTAACGCTCTCTCTCTCCGTTTTTTAATCCTGATGTCCTCTATATTATATTATATATATATATGTTTAAGCAACTAGACCTCAGAGGAACATCAGGATTAAAAAACAGAGAGAAAGAGTGTTAGGAATAAATATATATATATATATATATATACATACACACACTCACTGAACACTTTATCAGGAACACCTGTACACCTTCTCATGGTGGAGGTGGTGTAATGGTGTGGGGAATGTTTTCTTGGCAGACTTTGGGCCTGTTAATACCAATCAATCATCTCTTGAACGCCACAGCCTATTTGAGTATTGTTGCTGACCATGTGCATCCCTTCATGGCCACAATTTACCCATCTTCTCATGGCTACTTCCAGCATGATAATGCACCATGTCACAAAGCAAAAGTCGCCTCAAACTGGTTTCATGAACATGATGATGAGTTCAGTGTTCTTCAGTGGCCTTCCCAGCCACCGGATCTGAATCCAACAGAACACCTTTGGGATGTGGTAGAACGGGACATTCACAGCTTGAAAGTGCACCTGAAAAATCTGCAGGAATTGCGTGATGCAATCATGTCATCATGGACCAGAATCTCAAAAGAATGTTTCCAACATCTTGTGGAATCATTGCCATGAAGAATTGAGGCTGTTTTGAGAGTAAAGGGAGGCCCTACCCAGTGTTAGTATAGTGTTCCTAATAAAGAGGAAAGGGAGGCCCTACCCAGTATTAGTATAGTGTTCCTAATAAAGTAATATGATATACATACACACACACACACACAGTGTAAACATATAGTACACGTATACACACACACACACACACACCTGGAGCTGTATTTCTGCAGCACCGCCTCCAGGGTGGTGACCAGCTCCTCTGAGTTGATGTTCTTCTGGCTGGCCAGCGAGTGCATCTTCTCGTACAGGTCTGCCATCTCCATGCGAGCCTGGGTGAAGTGGCACAGCTGCTCTGACAGGTGGGACAGCAGGTCCTCCAGGTAGGGGGCGGAGCCTGGCTGGGGGTGGCGGCCCATGGTGACCACCTTCCTCAGCTCGTTGTACAGGGAGGTGTAGATGGTACGGATGGAGTCCTTGCGGCTGAAAAACGACTGGCCCCCTGCAGGGAAGCAGAGGAGAGAGTGGGCTAACCCTGACCACCACACAACCATACAATAAACTGTACCTTCCTGACTCTGACCATCACACACACACACACACACACACACACAGAGTAAACATACAGTACACACACACACACTGAAGCAATATTTTAGAAAAGGGGGGAAATCACAAAAAAGTATGTGTTGAGGACACAGCAGACTGTGTTTGTATGTAATGTATGCCGGTTGAAAATGGTGTCCACTTGAAATGGCTGTCTAGCGAGTAAGGTTGGCCTGCTACCATCTTCCGTGGGCTTTTAACGCCATCTGCTGTCAGAAACCTACATCGAAGATAACGGAGTTCTGCGCTACAGCCGAGGGAATGGGATGTTTCCTCCGGGTCATAACTAACGTGTCAGTTGTCATGGTGATGCTGATCTTTTAGTGTTGGGTGGTGGTGGTGATGCCCGTTCTGGTAGTGGTCTAATACTGTTAACACAACACACTAACAATCTTCGTATGACATTAAAAGACCTGTCGATGCGTTATGTACCCAATTTCTGGCCGAGGAACGTCATGTTGTGGTAGGCTTTCTCCGCCGCGGCCAGGTGGGCCAGGGCGGCCAGGAGAGCGGCCCAGATCGCCCCGGCGCTCTTGCTGTTGTCCTTCTCCTTCTCCACGTAGTCCTTCGCCCGGTCGAACGAGAACATCCCGAGCTGCGTGAAGAAACTCTCCAGGATCGCCCTTTCCCGTGGAACCGGCCGCAGCTCCTCCTCGCGGGAAGCCTCCATCATGATTTTTCGGGAGGGATGATAAAAGAAAGTTGATAGTAACTGTCTGTCCGTTGAGAGGCAGAGCCAGCAGCAATACGAGTCAGCTGGCCGAGGTGGATGCTGCCTAGTTAGCTAGGTAGGTAGGTAGGTAGGTTAGCATAGCATCTTTGGCAACACCCCACCACAGTCCACATTGAATTCACGTCACGACTCATTTTATATTCAGCTACGACAACTGCCAGCTACACGTATTAATCAATGATAATGTAAGTGGAGCAATCGTCATTTAAAACAAATTGTTTAGATCGGAGTGCAGGTTGCTAGCAGCCTGTCAAATCCATAGACGCCATCTTGGCAACAACACTACGGAAAGTCAAAAGTGACAGTTGGAAAAATGCGTTGAAATACTACCTCCTCTGGCGCCCTCCTGGCTGCGGATGTCAACAGGGCAACGCAAAGGCTTCGTGGTAGACTTTTTTATTTATTATATTTTACTTTTTGTAGCATCCTAGTTCTTACCTCTTTATAGGGAATGTCTCTCCTATGGAATAAGGGCAATACGATAGCTTGAGAACGAACCATATCTGGGCCAGATCTCGGACTTTCACGTCTGAATGTCTCTGAAAGCAAGTAGGATTGAAATATTCATCTCAAGCAATTAAGAGAACTTGCATATATTCTAGAATGCATCTTGGATTTTAATATTAAGTTGTCAATGACCTACCTTTAGCCGCAGCTTGCAGGCAATTTCAGCAACAAACAACTAACAAACGGTCAATCAGCACCATATGCTGATACTCCGATCTCGTGTGAGTGTCGTTCACGGGT
Organism: Argentina silus; assembly: GCF_951799395.1. Taxonomy (NCBI): domain Eukaryota; kingdom Metazoa; phylum Chordata; class Actinopteri; order Argentiniformes; family Argentinidae; genus Argentina; species Argentina silus. The sequence continues at coordinate 14,954,111 of NC_139674.1, forward strand.
CTCTATGGTCAGCATCTCGTTGCGCAGTCTTGCTTTTGCCTGAACAAATCCCCTACACAAACACATTTTTGCCTCTGGCTGTTTGTTTGGTCAACCTTGTCAAAGTACACATTGAATTGATTGATCACTGCAGCTAATCAATCACAGTCTGAACGCAGGCTTGTTGGACCAGCACATTTGTCCAAGAACGAAATAACTGATACAATCAAACTCTAAGTATATGGGTCAACACATTTAACCACGGTCATGTTCAACATTCATTATGAGTTTGAAAATGTTTATCAGGGTATAGCTTGTTCCGCTTCTCTCCACAAGAGGGCGTCACAACACCATCTCGGCAGCTCGATCGCCCCCGTGTGGCGGACAGTGGAAACGCTGCTGTTGTCATCTGTTGCTGCTCTGCCGCTTCCGCTTCGTATCATCTGCAAGACAAAACCAGTAAAATGTCCAGCTACGCCAGAGTAATTCATCACGCGACGAGTGTACTATGCAGCAACAAAGGCTCCATGGACCTCCTGCAATTGCACAGGAAGGTATTCGAGCGTTTTGATATAACCGAGGAAGACTTTTGGTACATCATAAAGAAATGCCCTCGATTCGCAGTGGTGAGGAACAGGGAGAGGACGGACGAGTGGGGAACTGACTGTACCATTGTGGCAAAAACATCCCTGCGACTCTGCAAGAATTACGCCAAGCAAGACTGCTCGAATTGTCAGGAACTACACCTTTGCAAATATTTTGTTTTTGGAAACTGCAGATACGGGAAAGGCAGGTAAAGGAGTAACGCAATGACGAGACTTGCTAGCATGGAAAATGGCTAGCTAGCCGACAGACAGACAGACCCCGCCCCCCTGTTTGGCCTGCGCCCCCCCAGTGAAAAGCCTCGACCATGAACGACCAGACCCCTGCACACTTTAACATGAACCCACTGATTGTTACTAATAGTACGACTAACTATCACACGATATTCTGTTTTCCCCATGGTAGGCTGGCCTACCTGTCCTCCTAGACACTGATTGCTGCTTTTATGATATGGTTATATATTATATATATATATATATATATTTGTTTTGCTTTTTAAACATATAATTTGATATTTTATTTTATGCACTTATATAGATTATTATTGTATAATGTTGTATAATGTTGTTCTCCTGTCTGTCTGTCTGTCTGTCTGTCTGATTGACCGACCTGGTGTTCTCCCCCTGTAGGAAACAGTGTAAGTTCCCACATGACGTGCGTTCGGAGCATAACTACCCCCTCCTGAGGGAGTGCACTCTGCATGAGCTGCATGAGGAGGACCTGTTCCTGCTGCTGCTGCAGAATGACCCTACCCTGCTGCCGGAGGTAACACACACACACACACACACACACACACACACACACACACACACACACACCTCCTTCATAACTGGCTAGAGTCCCAACACACACAAGGCAGTCTCCATCAAGACATAGCCATGGGTTGTCCAATTCCAATACACCTCATCAACACACCCTCTCTCCCTGTTGGTCTCCTCACAGTAGAAACCCCCAAGCAGGAGGTAATCTGTTCCCAGGGAGTAGACTGGCCCAGTATTGTATAACATGCTCTTTTTTGTTGTGTGTGTGTATATGTGTGTGTGTGTGTGTGTGTTTGAGAGAGTGAGTGTGACCTTGTCTTTTTTACTCCATTGAGCCATTCAGTTTGACCTCAGTTTAAATGTGGGACATTTCTGCATTACAGGTGCTTCTGCTGTTAAGTGGCTCCTCCCCCAGCAAGTGTAGCAGTGTTCTGAGTGTGCTGTCTGTAGGAGCGCAAGGGTTGGATGGGTAGACCTGCTCTCTCCCTCTTCTCTTTCTTTCTTTCTCTCTCTCTCACTCTTTCTCACTCTCTCTCACTCTCTCTGAAGAGGGAAGGACAGGAGTAGCTTACATCCTGGCGTTCCAGAAAGAGTTCTGGAGAGGTTTTTTAGACAGGTTCAGAACCAGTGAGAAGTGAATCCTGCGCACTGATTGGACCTCTGCGAACGAGAAGCAGCCGCAGTCTTGACAGCCCTGGGGAGGTCGCAGGGTCGCAGGGCCGCAAACCAGTTTCTCAAAACAGTCGAGTCACATCCCGCTTTTTCAGAGTAATGTTAGCAGCGCAAGTCTTAACCAATAAGCCTCCAACAGGGTGCCAAGTAAACCAATGAAACTATTAGAAAACACATAAACAAAAACCAAAACCATACAAAATGGCGCCAGAATGGTCCGGCCTAAAGCCACGCGGGGGTGAAGAGCGCTGAGAGGGGGTTCAGTTCCTCTGAGAGGACGAAGAGACGTCACGTTGGACCTGAGGGGACATCCTCTGTGTTTTAAAAAAGGAAGAGAGAAAAAAAAAAAAAAAAAAAAGATTTGAAAGAAAACAAACAAACAAACAAACAAAACAAAAAAGAATAAAAAGAAAAGAAAAAGAAAAGCTAAAAAAAAAATGGATGTGGGTTTGTCCCAGGGGAGTGTCCTGTTACCTGAGAGGTAAAGTAGAATGCTTTGGTGTGAGGTTTGATTATTTTACAGTGTGTCCATAACGATGTCTCCATGACGATGACCCCTGTATGCCTCTTAAAGGCGCCTGATTGGCCCAGTCCCTCTGGCTGGGTGTGTGTGGATGCATTAAACATGAGGGGGGTGGGCGGCGGTGCCTGATGATGTCATGTGTTCCTGTCGCAGGTGTGCACTCACTACAATAAGGGCTCTGGGCCGCATGGCGCCTGCACCTTCAGGGACGCCTGCACCAAGGTGCACATGTGCATGCACTTTGTACAGGACGACTGCATGTTTGGGCACAAGTGCAAGCGGCAGCACGTCATCGACCAGCACGGCCGCCGCATGCTGGAGGAGAGGGGCCTCAGCGGTGACATCATCCACGACCTGCCCTTCATCTACCAGAACCAACACAGACTCACCTCCCCCACGCCCTTCCTGGCCAGAGGTATGCCTCCAACTGGGGGGGGTGTTTGGGTGTGTGTTGCTTAGCCAGTCACTAGGCCGGTTTTAGTGTGTGTGTGTGTGTGTGTGTGTGTGTGTGTGTGTGTGTGATCTCCTCTGTCTGTGTCCCAGAGCGTGTGGCTGAGCCTGTGTTTGTTTGGGTATGTGTTGCTTATCCAGTCACTAGGCCGGTTTTAGTGTGTGTGTGTGTGTGTGTGTGTGTGATCTCCTCTGTCTGTGTCCCAGAGCGTGTGGCTGAGCCTGTGTTTGTTTGGGTGTGTGTTGCTTATCCAGTCACTAGGCCGGTTTTAGTGTGTGTGTGTGTGTGTGTGTGTGTGATGTCCTCTGTCTGTGTCCCAGAGCGTGTAGCCGAGCCTGTCTCCAGGCCAGTGATCCAGAAGGAGGAGAGGAATGAGATCTGCCTTCACTTCATACGCAGGAACTGTAGATTCCAGGGTGAGCTTGACCTTTAACCCCCCCCCCCAACCCTCTGCTTGGTTTTCACCTCAATAACTTGATAACGTGATTGTGGTTACATCATACCCCCCCCCCCAGACCAGTGTATCCGTGTGCACTTCAACCTGCCCTATAAGTGGGAGGTGTTTGACGGGAGCTGCTGGCGGGACCTGCGGCGCATGGAGGAGATTGAGAGAGCCTTCTGCGACCCCCGCAACACGCAAAGGTCAGGGGTCAACTCAGCCCACTTACAGTAATGCAGGTATTGAGTCTACAGTTGAAGCCCTCAGGGAAATGGAGTCTTTCATTGTCAAGTGATTGTTGTCTTCCCTTCCATCTCTCCGTCTCTCGTTCTGTCAGTCCGGGGTCGCGACCTGTGGACTTCCTGGCGATGATGCGGGAGGAGGAGCCAGTGCGGCGTCTCTCCACCGTTTCCTCGGTAACGAAGCCCGCGCACTACATCCTGACGACCGAGTGGCTCTGGTTCTACAAGGGGGACCATGAGAACTGGACCGAGTATGGACAGCCCGTAAGTCAGGGAGGGAGGGAGGGAGGGAAGGGAAGGGAGGGAAGGGAAGGGAGGGAGGGAGGGGAGGGGAGGGGAAGGAAGGAAGGAAGGAAGGGAGTGAAGGAAGGGAAGGGCAGAGAGCTTTGGGCTTTTGTAGTTGTGGTGTGGTTGTGGTGTATTTCAGTGTTATTGTGGTTGTGTTGCGGTCAGGATGATAAGCAGCGTGTGACGTCCCTGTCATCTCGGGATCTGGAGGAGGCGTACCTGGCAGACGGTTCCGCGGAGGTCACCGTCATGAAGGGGAGTCGCCATTACTACCTCAGTTTCCAAGGTAACGCCTCTCCGTGCCTCAGCTGTGTCAACACACAATCACCGAAGGGGTTGAGCAGGGGAGGCTGGTGGAGGTAGAAATCGGAGGACGGGCTCGTTGTAATGCATGGAATGGAATGAGGAAAGGTATCAAACAATGAGGCCGTCCTCCGATGTCTACCTCCACCAGCCTCCACTGGGGTCAGTGATCCTCAGAAACAAACCTCTCCTTCTCCTCTCTCCCTCTCTCCTTCTCCTCTCTCCCTCTCTCCTTCTCCTCCTTCTCCTCCCTCCCTCACAGACATGTACCAGCGGAACCCCAAACACAACACCAAGAGGAGGGTCCGTCGCCGTCCCCGTTTCATCTCCATCACAGAGGTGGAGAACAAGACCGCGCGCTAGAGAGAGAGAGAGAGAGAGAGAGAGAGAATGAATGAATGGACAGATCTGTTTCTCTCTGAATGAAAGAGTGCCTATACTCTGGTTGTGCTGAATAAAGATGAGTGGATCTGGGGGACAGTCACCCCTCTCGCTAGCTATAAACAAGACACTACCCAATCAGGCCGAGCCGTCATTAGCCAATAAGAGGCGAGCGACAGTCTCACATCGTGTGTTCTCAGACAAGTCACGTCAGATTATGTTACTGAATATATGCTTTTAGTTTGCTGGAGCTTTTGTTCATCCATTCATAATTATGATGATATGCTCAATGTGAGTTTGTTTTTATCTTTCACTTAATCAGCACTTCTCCTCATTTCGATCTGACAATCTGTCAGCGGACGGGCAGCAGTCAGAAGGATGTGTCTAAGTTTCTGTGTGGTTGGGCGTTACTAAAATGTGTTACTGTAACCTTTCATGATCAGTCAGTTCCAGGGCAGTCTGTAGAAATGTATTAACGCTGCTTCCTGATGCAGATGTTGTGTTTATGTAAAGCTGAAGATTTGGATATATAAAGCTAGCTATGTAGACTGGCTTTGTGTATGTCCCTTTGTGTTTATGTGCTGAATACACACACACACACACACACCAAACAAGTGCCAGTATCTGAACCACATGTGTGTGCTTTATTACACACACACACACACAGAGGTACCAGAATCTGAACCACATGTTCCATATCCCACACTATTCCACGGTTATTTGCATAAAGCAGAACAAATTCACCGATATCTTGACTGACAGATTCCCGACCAATGAGGATGCCTTGTGTTGGCAGTGGCTCTCGTTTCGAACGAGGAATGCCAGGGCCCAGCGGTGGTGCAGAATACTATTCGCAGCTGCTGAAACGTCCTACGAGCTAACGCGCGTCCTCAGAACAAACCTGTAGGCCTATTGACAGTGTGTGAAGGTGTTCAGTGTGTAGGTTAAAAAAAAAATCTCATGCCATTGAAACGGCAAATGGTTGTCTTTTCGTCACATTCCTAATTAACGTTGACAGCGGAGACGTGCGTGGAATCTCGGGTTTTCCACCGCTGCCGCCACAGGGGCTTCGAGGGTATAGTGACGTTTCACCGCTAGAGAACGATCACTGAATGTGCATGGATGCGGCGCGGTAAAGCCATCGGCCGTGGTCATATTAATTAACTACGGATCACATTCGGGACTATTTTTATAACGGAAAATCTGAGTTAAAGCTCCTGTACCGGACAGGATTATAATCTGGATTTTTTTTCCTTTCCTTGGCGTGGAGCGCGCGTCTGTTTGGGGCTGGGAGAGGCGTGACGCGCCTGTACCGCATCTCCAGGATGGAAGGTAGACTCCATTCATCATTTTACAACGTGAAATATTAACCTTATGCATAATGTTGGGGCGATTTAAATTAACTATGTGTGTGTGGCTGAGAGACGAACCTCCGATTATCATTCGTTTTCCTTATATTCAACTGATGATCATTCTAAATCAGTGTGTTAGGGGTCTGGACTGGACAGAACTAGGCTAACAGATGTAGGCTATGTCTCCCTTTCCATCTCTACAATCATAATGTTTGTTACAATCCAATGTGTCTGTCATTGCTGCAGTCGGCTGTGCACTGTGAGAAAATACAGGCTACACCGTACATGCGCTACAACGTAGGCTGTGATCAGGATAATTCGCAGATAATTGTGTCATGACCGACAATTATAATAATTACGCTAATTCGGCTTGTCAAGAACCGATCTTTCACGGGTATCCGAAAATGAACGTGATACACGGTTAAATGATCAGAGGGAATCCGGCAGATGTGGTCTAGCCTACATTCAATAATGGGGTCAGTTATCGAGGAGCGAGGACAGAGCCGGAGATGATAGCGGCCTGTCTGTTGCTTAGTGTAAAAATAAATGTGACACAATGAACAGATCTACTCCTTTTTCCGGTGTGCTTTAGGCCTATTTAAAAATAGGGCCAGACGAACGACCGAGAGAATGCAGTGAGCTGGCACACACCGGAGGGATGGCACGCACTAACGGGTGTATGAGAGGGTGATGTGACTCGCGTTGCCATGGAGAGTTTGATCCTGGCGAGCGCGGGTTCGAGGATGTCCCCCGGAACCTCTCCGCGCCTGCGCACAACCTGCGCACTCCTGCTGGCAGCGACCATGCTGGTTTCCATGGCGACGTCAAGCGCACCTGTTGCAGGTAAGTGACGTGCGCCTGGTGGGCGGAGGGGGCCGTTTGGCGTGGACAGTTTCGTCGTTTGAGTCATCGACGGGCTGAAATGTTTTGGGTGAGGAGGGATATTGAGAGACATGGTGGAACTGTTGTTTATCTCCCCGCTTGGCAGGGTGGCTAACTTGGATTCAGAGCTATCTTTGTCTTTTGAGGTCTTTGTCCTTTCATCTCTTTACTTCTGTATCTGTTCCAAATCTCTCACTTTATTCACTCATCCCACAATCTCCCACAGAACACTCTGTCTTCTGTCTATGACTCAGTGAGTCTGGGAGACAGATGGAGAGTGGATCTCCACACAGTCATATCCCTCACAAAGACTCACTCACCGGGCCTGACAATACAAGGGCATATCAAGTGTCACACACCCACACACACACCAACATAAAAAGACAGACAGGCCAACACCAGGGGAGGCTGGTGGAGGTAGAAATCGGAGGACGGGCTCATTGTAATGCATGGAACAGAATGAGGAACGGAATCAAACACACGTCTTCCGATTTCTACCTCCACCAGCCTCCCCTGGCTGACACACACACACACACACACACACACACACGGGTATGTTGCTTGTTTGGGGATGATACTGTCCTTCGACTGTTTAGCACCAATGATTGGGTCATTGTCCTGTGTGTGTGTGTGTGTGTGTTTGTGTTTCTGTGTGTGTGTGTGTGTGTGTGTGTGTGTGTGTGTGTGTGTGTGTGTGTGTCTGAGCTGACTCTGCCGTGTCTCCAGCATACCAACGAGGTTGCTGCCGCAAAGCGCGGCGTCGCCACGGCAACGCCGAAGAGAGCGAACAGCACACGATGGAATGGTCACAGTCAAGGCTAGGAGGAGGAGGAGGGTGCTGTGTGTAACATCCGTCCGTGTGTGTGTGTGTGTGTGTGTGTGTGTCTGTGTGTGTCTGTGTGTCTGTGTGTCTGTGTGTGTGTGTGTGTGTGTGAAAGAGAGATGGGGACAGAGAGAGAGTGAGAGGCAGCAGGGGAGGGTGAGAGTATTCCTCCGTTCTGTTTGAGTCAAGGTAACCCCTCCTGTGTGAGCTGCTTAGCATGCAGCTGCAGACGGGGCTGGCTGATGCTGGATCCAGCCTATGGCTTTGATGGCAGACGTGTTCCATTAGCCGTACTGTAGGATTTCTAGTTTACTTCATATTTTCCCCACTGCTTACACACACACAGTCGTCACATTTCAGTCACAGTGTGTGCGTGTGTGCGTGTGTGTGTGTGTGTGTGTGTGTGTGTGTGTGTGTGT
>NC_139674.1:14967614-14972614 GCF_951799395.1 Argentina silus
TGTGTGTGTGTGTGTGTGTGTGTGTGCATACGGCGCGTGTGTGTGTGTGTGTGCATGTGTGTGTGCATGTGTGTGTGTGTGTGTGTGTGTGTGTGTGTATGTGTGTGTGTGTGTGTGTGCATACGGCGCGTGTGTGTGTGTGTGTGTGTGTGTGTGTGTGTGTGTGTGTGTGTGTGTGTGTGTGTGTATGTCAAGAGAGTTGTCTGCTGACTCAGCTGGACACCCGCTGATTAAAGGAGCTGCATCAAAGAGAAAGAACTGAGGGAGGGAGGGAGGGAGAGAGAGAGAGAGAGAGAGGTAGCAGGAGGAACTGTATTATGGAGGAGGATGGAGAGAATGTGGAGGAGGGGTAGGGGTTACAAGAGAGGAGAAAAAGGGGGAACTAAGCTTGTAATCTGAACACAATCTAGTACAGTAGAGCATTCTGTACCCATTACCAGGTCATGGATATTGATTATTTCTCTCTCCCCCTCCCTCCCTCCCTCCCTTCTGTTTATTTCCTTTCTCATCCTGTCTCTCCCCCTTTCCTTCGATCCTGACCACAGGGAGAACCAGTAAGATGGGTGAGATATCGTCTCCGTGTTGAATGGTTTGGTGTCATGGCGACACGTCTGTGCACCATAAAGTGCCATGACAACGATTTACTGTGCTTGACCGTTCTATTCTCTCTACCCCTCCCTTTCCTCTCTCTTTCTCTCTTCATCCCTCTCTCCTCTCTCCCTCCCTCCGTCCCAGTCCCCCCCTCCGGCAGTGGGCCAGATGAGCTGCTCTCCTCCTCCTCCATCTTCGACCACGTGGACCGCCTGTCCCGAGGCTCGTCTGACGGCAACCGTCGTCAAGCCAACAAGGTCCAGCTGATCGCCATGCAGCCGCGGCCCAGCCCCCCGACACACACACACAGCCCCACGCTCACCGAGAGGGTCAGCGCAGAGGTGAGGTGACGCGTGCACACACACACACACACACACACACACACACACACACACACACAGCCCCATGCTCACCGAGAGGGTCAGTGCAGAGGTGAGGTGACACACACACACACACACACGCACACATCTCTGTCTCTCGGATTCTTTCTTCATCCTGTCTGTGTTTGCATTCTCTTTCACTGGTATTTGTCATTCGCTCAATGTGTGTTAAAACAAACAAAACGTGTGTGTGTGTGTGTGTGTGTGTGTGTGTGTGTGTGTGTGTGTGTGTGTGTGTGTGTGTGTGTGTGTGTGTGTGTGTGTGTGTGTGTGTGTGTGTGTGTGTGTGTGTGTGCGTGCGTGCGTGCGTGTGTGTGTGTGCACGTGGTGTGTGCCTGTGTGTGTGCGGGTGCGTGTGCGTGTGTGTGTGTGTGCAGGTGGCTCTGAGGCATAAGTCGGAGATCGAGCACCACAGAAACAAGCTGCGTCAGCGTGCTAAGAGGCGGGGCCACTGTGAGTTCCCCTCCATGGACGACATCTTGGACGCGTTCGGGGGGGACGGCTCGGAGCCGGGCGGGGGGGTCCAACGCCTCTACAGCTCCGCCCACGACCACATGGACAGCATCCTGCACAACGATGTCCCCTCGCCTCCCACGCCCACCGACTCCAGGAGGAGGTGAGAGGTCACCCAGCCCCCCCCCCACCACCTTCACCTTTCAACTTTAACCCCCCTGCTTCTGACCTCACGCATACGTTTAAGAAAGATGGATATTATAAAACTCACCCTCCACCTTTCAACTTTAATCCCCCCCCCCCCCCCCACACACACTTCTGACCTCAATATGTTGATGTAGATCGATATTAGAAAAAAACTGTTTTGGATCGAAGTGTCAGCTCTGGAACAACAAGCTTGTTCATGGCCAGGTGTGTGTTAGGGAGCTGTGTTTCTCTGTGTGTTAGGGAGCTGTTTCTCTGTATGTTAGGGAGCTGTGTGTCCCTGTGTTAATGAGCTGTAATTCCTTGTTTTTACCAGGGGGAGGCACTCTCCTCGCGGCCGGCGAAGGCAGCCGGGGAACGGTAGTCTCCCAGACACAGACAGACTGACAGACAGAGACCGCCTTCTCACTGACCACAGCGCCACCTACAGGAAATACCCTGGACTCAACAATGTGGCCTATATGGTGAGACAGACAGACAGACAGACAGACAGACAGACACACACACACACACACACACACACACACACACACACACACACACACACACACACACACACACACACACACACACACCACACAACCCATTCTCACTCCTCCTCTTAACTTTCCACCAGTCGGACCCCGACCTGCCTCCTGACCACGGGAGCCCCTCCCCTAACGACGAGGTGTTTGACTCCGCCCCCCCGCCGCCCCCCTACATGCCCCCCCAGCCCTCCATTGAGGAGGCGCGGCAGCAGATGCACTCGCTATTGGACGACGCCTTCGCCCTGGTGTCGCCCTCCTCCCAGGGCAGCGCCGGGGTCACAGGGGTCAGCCCCGCCCTGCCCAGCCCGTCCCCCCAGTCCAGGCCGTCACGGCAGTGGGGGTCCTCCTCTTACCCGGTGGTCCCCACACACAGTCCCTTCTCTGCTGTGAGTGTGTGTGTTACTGGTTTTTACTGGTTGCTGGTTCCTAGAGTGTGTGTTACTGGTTTTTACTGGTCGTGTTACTGGTTTTTACAGCTGCCTCACCCCCCCCCCCCCCTCTCTCTCTCTCTCCAGAGGTATGCAGAGTTAGGGATGTCTCCCACGTCAGTCCAAGGTTTGATGCAGGAGTGAGTGTGACACTGTTGAATCGTTCATGCAATCCATTCTCAAGACATGACAATCTTATACACAATGGATATGTAGAGTGCAAATAAACCAGTAACAATTTGTTGTTGTTGTTGTTGTTGTGGTGGTGGTGGTGTGTGTTCCAGGCAGGGCCTGGGCTCGGGAGGGTATGTCACTTCAGGAGAGCAGATTCAGGACTCTGTGTATTCCAGCAGAGGGCAGTATGAAGACCCCCCCTCCTCCTCCAGACCACGCCCTGTAGGGGGCAGCACAGGTAAAACGCATTGTGTGTGTGTGTGTGTGTGTGATCAATGTTCACTCACTGAACACTTAATTAGGAACACTGTACTAATACTGGGTAGGGCCTCCCTTTGCTCTCAAAACAGCCTCAATTCTTCGTGCCATTGATTCCACAAGATGTTGGAAACATTCCTTTGAGATTCTGGTCCATGATGACATGATTGCTGACATTAATTTTTGAAAAGAGTACGTTGTTAGTGTGTGTGTGTGTGTGTGTGTGTGTGTGTGTGTCTGTGTGCACTTACATATTTCTTCCATCTGTGTTCCCAGGTGCTCAGCTGCACCACCTGACCCAGGTGGGGTTGTCGAGCCGGATCAGTGCGTACCCCGGGGTGGGCCGCAGCGTCTCTGGGCCCACGGGCTCCAGCTGGAACCAGCAACCCTCCAACCAGGACCTCTCCAGGCCAGGGAACAGCAGGGAGAGTGTGAGTCCCCGGGGGCTCAGAGGGACTACATGGGGCTTGCTTTGGGCCGCACATCAGAGACCAAGAGACAATGTGGTTTACAGAACAGTAATCCTAATCTGTGTGTGTGTGTGTGTGTGTGTCTGTCTGTCTGTCTGTCTGTCTGTGTGTGTGCGCGTGGGTCTGTCTGTCTGTCTGTCTGTCTGTCTGTGTTCTGTGTGTGTGTGTGTGTGTGTGTGTGTGTGTGTGTGTGTGTGTGTGTGTGTGTGTGTGTGTGTGTGTGTCCCTCTCTCCCCTTCTCTCTCCAGGTGCTGTCGTTTCCTGAGTTCTCCTCTTCCTCGGTGTTTCAGATGCCCAGTTCCTCCATCCAAGATCCCTCCGCCCCCCCACTACTCCTGGCTCCGCCCACTCCCGAGTATCTCCAAGACGACTCCTCCCCCTCCGCCCAAAGCTCCGCCTCCCTCATCAAGGCCATTCGTGAGGAGCTGCGTCGTCTGGCCCAGAAACAGGCTGCTGTGGCCGGCTACCCCTAAACTGGGCTGAATCAATCTGAATCCCCATCTATAAAATGGTCTGAACTGGTCTGAACCACAACCCCAAAACCGGTTTGTACCGGTCCTAACCACCACCACCCCTAACTCTAAACTGGTTTGCACTGGTTTGAACCACTATCCCTGAAGCTGTCTATACCAGTCTGAACCGCGACCGCCAAACCAGTTTGGAGCACTAATCCAAATCCGATGTGAACAAGTCTAAATCGGTCTGACACCAGATACCATACTCTCTTAATAAGATCACGGTACTTTACAGGGTCCTCTGTTCTCTCTGCAAACGTTTCTCATTCTACAGCACAGAGTCACTGGACAGGAGTTTGTTTTTCTTCAGAATTTCTTTGAAGTGCTTCCTGGAGAGGGGTCTTCTCCCCTCCTGACCTCCTGACCTCCTGTGGTGCTAACCGTTCGCCTCATGTCTCCTGTCATTAACCACACATTGCCTTCAACACGCTTTCATCAGCTTTATTGGTGAGGTCACATTTCATCAGCCATGTTGGTGAGGTCACGTTTCATCAGCCATGTTGGTGAGGTCTCATTTCATTGGCCATGGTGGTGAGGTCTCCATTCATCAGCCATATTGGTGAGGTCTTACACTGTAGAAAGAGTATTATTACCATGGGCATGGGGGACATGAATATATACAGATGAAAAAAATATATCAATATATATGTAAAGAGATATAAACCCCAATGAGCACAATATTAATGTAAGGGTGACCAATGGAGTATCGAAATGTTATTTATTTTTTATTGCTATGAAAATATACTTTAAATCCTTTATTTTGTTTCCAAAAAAAAGACCAAAATACTGTTTGGGCGTTCTATGGTTGTATTTTCCCTGTGTTTGCGCTCGTTGTAGCTTTGGAGCTGGTAATGTCGTTTATCGCCGTGGATACGTTGCTTCGCGTAGCCGCACGCTTGTGTAATCATGTGTTGATGGTGAAGAAAAAAAAGTTATGCATTGCATTTATAACGCGCTTTTCACGAGGTCTCAATACGCACCCACCACCAATGTGTACAGC
>NC_139674.1:14990114-15007614 GCF_951799395.1 Argentina silus
GTGCAGAGAACTGCTGAGCTGGTTTACTTCTGTGATCCATGTTAACTCATTCAGTGCCAAGGGTGACTTCATTCACTAAAAATGCATCAATTATGATGCTTCATTTTGTAGCCAATCAAAGTTTTGTTGCTAGGTAGATACCCCATAGAACACTGCACTCTAGTTGGGGAGTGTTCCGGAACTCTTTGTCAGTTGGTGAGTTAACAGACCCTGTATCTGCTGGTCAAATGCTCCTCTGTTGAAGCGAAAAAGATCAGAGACCACGAAGCCAACCAGCAAAACTCAACTTCCACCGCCATTCCGCCTTTCCCAGGAAGAAGCGGCGCGCGGTTCCCATGATAACCCGCCCCTTCAGGCGGCGGGCTCTGTGGGCGGAGCCAGTCATACCAGAGTGCGTCTGATGGCCAATCAGCTACTGGCCAAGTTTGAACAGAACGCCCCCAGCTCCTCGTCTTCCTCCTCCTCCTCGGCGGCCGCGGTGCTGCGCAGACAGGTGAGACCGCAGGGCGGGAATGTACCGGAGAACTTCCAGATGAAATGGACATTAATAAAAACAACTTCCTCCTAAGATCTGCCAGGTTTCTCCTGTGGAGAAATACAATCACAGTCACTCCATCACTGGTTCTGGTCACCTTCACTTCACTCATTCAGTGCCGAGGGTGAATAAAGTTGCACTAATTGTCAACATCCTAGAGTACCAAGGGTGACTTTATACACCTGTGTGTGTGCGTGCGTGCCTGCATGTCTTAGGTAAGGGTTGGAGCAGTAAAGGTTAAGGTTTACTGTGGTAGATCAGGGTGAGTAGAGGCTTCATAAGGTTCTGGGTCGTTGTAATATAAATCATTATATTAATGATATACATGTAGTGGCCAGCCTGGCTCCCAGTACTGAGCCTTCACTCCCTGTGCTGACCACCAGGGGGACTCCATGCCCAACCTGCCTGCCCCTCCACCGTCCCCTGACACCCGGGCACAGCCAGCTCCTGTGGCCCCTGACCCTGTCCCCATCTGGAGACAGGTAAACACTGTAGCCCCCCCCCCACAAACTCTGGTGCTTAGATAACCTTAGAGCTGTACTCTAACACTGTAACCCTAACCCTTCTGTCACCACGAGGGGGCGCATGACCATTGGTTGTGTACAGTACATCAAGAGACGTGGTACTGTGTCCCTAGCACCTAGTCCCTAGTTGTTGTATATCAGGGGAGGCTGGTGGAGGTAGAAATCGGAGGACGGGCTCATTGTAATGCATGGAATGAGGAACGGTATCAAAGGCCCGTCCTCCGATTTCTACCTCCACCGGCCTCCCCTCTTGAACACACATTCTGTCACTATGTATCTGTCCACCGCCCCCCCATATGTGACTCTCTCTACCCCCCCCCCCCCAGAAAAAGCGCACGCAGCAACAGGAACTGATGAGTTTCCGCTACAAGGAGAAGGTCAAATGTCACACTCTCCCCAGCAGGGGGGAGCAGGTACGCCAGCCCAGAGGACTCTGGGTAATGTAGTTAGTTGTGTGTAGTAGTAGTAGTAGTAGTAGGCCACCCTTCTGAGTGGCTTTCATATGCTAATGCTGTGTGTGTCTGGGGAGGCTTGTGGAGATCGAAACATGTCCTCCAATTTCTACCTCCACCAGCCTCCCCTGGCGTGTGTGTAAGGTTGATGGCTGCTGACAGCAGATGCGTCTGAGGTAGAGACTATTACACGGTCAGTGGTAGGACGCTACCAAGCTGACCGCTTTTCTAGTAAAAAAATTAAAAAAAACTAACTAAAACACATCTCCACAAATCCATCATGAACGCCAGCAGCTGCCCACCCCTGCTGTCACAATGTCCCCCATGTCTGGACCACAACTTGACCATTCGTGGTCGCGTTCATTCTGCGGGCCTTGGCGCCAGCCCCGGTGTTGTTACTCAACCATGTACGTTAGTTAACGTCCTCAGAGCTGCTCAGAAAGGAGGGCAGTGAACCCAGGTCTCAGAGCCAGTGGGGGGTGTGTGCGTGTATTTGTGTAACTCACTGTAGGGCATAAGGCATGTGACAGGGCTGGCTATGACTGTCCTTTCTCAGCTCGGCTGGAGTTCAGGGGGTTTCTGGTTGGAACAACAGGGAAGGTCTGTTAATACACATCGTTTTACGTGGTCACACAAGGCTCCCTTCTGTTTCGCCTGAAAATGTTATTGGATCAGTTGAGGAATAGCGGCCTTGATATGTTATGTATCCTCCTAGGGACAGATATTGCACTGTGATCAGTATTGGGGAAGAGAGGCTTTGATTATGAATACCTCTCTAATGGGGGATCGCAGAGTCGCACCTTCTCATCACTCACCAGCATCTATAGCTCCTTAGTGTCATTCCCAAACACTTCCACCCAAATGCACCAAAGGTCTGGTGGACCAACGCGTCAAACTTGGCTTTCATTAAGCCACTAGAAAGCATTGAAAACGGCGGCGCATAGCCATTGGCTTTACCTCGCATCAATCATCCCCCCCCCCCCCCCCCCCCCACCACGCGTTTCTGATTCTAAGCTACGCCTTGCAGCCGTGTGATTCGCTGAAATCAAATAATAACAAATACTGAAGTCAGTAAATCCACTCCCCTAAGGCCAGGTTTGAGCCGTTGGTATTCCAGGCTTATATGTGCTGTGGGTGACAGCCTGGAGGCAAGGTTACATGCTTCTTAGTCGTATCAACACCAGCTGTGTCATCCCTGTGTGTGTGTGTGTGTGTGTGTGTGTGTGTGTGTTGTGTGTGTTGTGTGTGTTGTGTGTGTGTGTGTGTGTTGTGTGTGTGTGTGTGTGTGTTGTGTGTGTGTGTGTGTGTGTGTGTGAGTTCTCTCCTGCTGCCCTTGGTAGAAATTCATCCAGATGTACACAGGGGGAGTGAGCTCATTGACTGAACAGATAACCAATCAGCTTCAGAGTCCGGAGGCTCCCAAACCAGCCAATCAGCTCCAGAGTCCGGAGGCTCCCAAACCCGTTCCTGAGAAGAAGGAACCGGTAAAGGTCTGTAGACTTGTACCTACCCTAATACCCTGTAGTACCAATACTACCTAGATTAGCACTTTACCAGTAATATAATGAAATAAACCTGATCTAAGGTACTCAGGAATTAACCCAACCCAGTCGAGTATTCATCCTGTATTGGAATAACCCTTATCCAGGGCCCAGTATTTCAAAACTTTTAATTTGAGTTGATTCTTTTTTTTGCAGTCCTGGCTGATTTCCCCGATACTACTCAAAATCAGCCAGATCGATCTGATCCTGCATAGCAAAAAAGAATCTGGATCATTCTGATCTAGAATTTGAAATACCCAGCCCAGGGCATTATTATGCATAAGCGGAATATACTATACTATAATAGAATATAATTAATTATATTAATAATATTATACTATAGTTATAATATACTATCCTATGTTACTGTATACCCCAGTATACTTACAGGACGAACTGTAGCTGTTAATTGAATGTCTCTGTCTCTGTGTTTGTTTCAGGGCAGAGTTCCTCCTGTGTTTGCGTGGAGCGGGGCGAGTGATGTGTGTCTGTTCTGCAGCAAGCGCGTGTACGTGATGGAGAGGCTCAGCGCGGAGGGGCTGTTCTTCCACCGCAGCTGCTTCCAGTGTGACCACTGCAGCTCCACCCTCCGCCTGTCTTCCTACGCCTACGAACGCTCCAACGGTGAGCCCCGTGGGGGGGGGGGGAGGAGGAGAGAGATCTGGGGGGGGGGGTAGGACTGGGGAGGGTGGAAGGACAGATCTGGGGGGGGGGTAGGACTGGGGAGGGTGGAAGGAGAGATCTGGGGGGGGGGGGGGGGGGTGTTAGGGTTAGGACTGGGGAGGGAGGGGGAGAGATCTGGGGGGGCGGGGGTTAAGGTTAGGATTTGTTCCAATACTTTTGGAGCCCTGAAATAGGGGGAGTACGTTTAAAAAATGTTGTACTTCCTAAACCCATTCTGAAAAAAGAAAACATTTCATTAAATCTGATCCCTACTTTGACCCCATGGTAATTGTTTCCTTCCAAATCTAAACTGTTGGAGTACAGAGCCAAAAGAAGACAAAGTGCTTCCCCTTTGACTCAACAAGCTTAGGGTACAGGGGCACAACCGTGCTGCTGTTTGACCTCTGTGGGGTAAAGGTCAGCGATAGCGTACTGCCGCACTCAATCAATCTGATTTCACACTGATCACTCCAACCAGCCCCCCGGGGAGGGGGAGGGGGAGGGGGCTGCAGCACATGATCCCTCTCCAGTACTCAGTGTGTGTCAATGTCTCTCTGTGTGTGATTCTGTGTGTGTGTCTGTGTCTATGTCTCTGTGTGTGTGTGTGTGTGTGTGTGTGTGTGTGTGTGTGTGTGTGGTACATTAGGGCCTCACACACTGGATGAGACCGCAGTCAACACATTGAGATTTACATAATTCCAGTGTGTTGCTGTTTTGTTTGGCCTGCGGCTGCTGTTTATCTGAGGCTGTTGATCTCAGATGAGGAGATCTGTGTGTGTGTGTGTGATGGATAGAGGCTGTATTGTATTTGATGGATACGCTGTGGGGGGGTGGAGGGGGGGGGGTCCCTCTTCTATATGAGGATTATTTTATGAGTTTTATTTAAACTCCTCAGCCAATGGGGAGTGAGGTGTCACATGATGTTGTTTGTGAGGTGGGAGTGGAGTGTGTGTGTGTGTGTGTGTGTGTGTGTATATATGTTTGAGGGGACCAGGCTGAGTGTGTGTTTTGTCCTGTCCTGTTGTCTGTTCTCTATGGAGGATTCACGGTGTAAGACATTTCTCTTCTTACTTCTCAGGGAGGCAGAGAGATGCAGCCTTTTCCTCTTTGTGAGGAGGAGACTTCACAGCATCATTTAGTAACTCATGATCTGTACACTCTGAGGCTTGTTAGACAGTCTGAGCTCTACTGTTTGATGTCACTCTGTGTTCAGTTAGGGTTATGATTCTTTCACCAAGTATCCGGAAGGTGTGGTTCTGTGTGTTGGGAAGTTCTAAAGCTGTGGTTCCGTGTGTGGTGAGGTTCTAAAGCCGTGGTTCCGTGATTGGGAAAGTTCTAAAGCCGTGGTTCTGTTCTTCTGCAGGCAAGTTCTACTGTAAGCCGCACTATGACCTCCGGCTGTCTGGACCGACTCAGAGGAAGAGGCCAGCCCCCCCTGCGCCCCTCACCCCCTCAGAACGGACTCCCTCTCAGCAGACCCCCCCGGTAAGGCGTGTTCCAGCCTGCTAACTCTGCGTGTGGACTGTGGGGACTAGACTGAGTAGAGGGGGTTGCTTGTTCTGTCTCTGTGGCTCGACTGAAGCTGTGTGTTGCCTCAGTGTTCATCTGTTGTTTGATATTGACTTCACTCGGGTTCAGGTGAGACTCTCCGTTTGATTCTGTGTCACAGTGTTGTTTTCGGGGGGAGATATACCTACTGGTGTAGGTGTGTATCAGGGGAGGCTGGTGGAGGTAGAAATCGGAGGATGGGCTCATTGTATTGTACGGAATGAGGGATGGTGTCAAACACGTGTGTCTGATACCATTCCTCATTCCATTCCATGCAATACAATGAGCCCATCCTCCAATGTCTACCTCCACCAGCCTCTCTTGGTATGTTTTATCATGTTATGAATGTGAGATACAGATGGTCTCATGCCTCCCCAGGGATCCCTGACTTCACGGACCCCCCCTCTCTCCAGGGGCACCCCAACCTCTGTAACAACACCAGTGCATAGGAGGTCCTCCGGTAAGCCTGCCTAAAGATGTGTTTTATGTAACTGTGTGTGTGTGTGTGTGTGTGTGTGTGTGTGTGTGTGTGTGTGTGTGTGTGTGTGTGTGTATTCATGTGGAAGATTTGGTGACATTGAGGGTTGAGAGGTAATCCAACTGGGCTAAATGTTTGTGTGTACGTGTGCGTCTATGTCTCTGTGTGTGTGTCTGTGTGTCTGTGTGTCTGTGTGTGTGTGTGTGTGTGTGTGTGTGTGTGTGTGTGTGTCTGTGTTGTGTGTACGTGTGTGTGTGTGTGTGTGTGTTGTGTGTACGTGTGTGTGTGTGTGTGTGTGTGTGTGTGTGTGTCTGTGTTGTGTGTGTGTGTGTGTGTGTGTGTTTGCTCAGTGGCGTCTCTAATGGAGAGAGAGTCAGTGGCTAAGCGTGTGCGTAGCACACCAGAACGTATCGAGCTGGAGAACTACCACGTGAGCCTGGGGAGCCTGGGGGGCGTGGAGTCAGAGCTGGCGGAGGAACCTCAGGAGGTACCAGAGGAGACACTGGCCAATTACAACCTCAGCCTGCTGGAGAAGAACACAGAAGGTTCTAGGTCAGAAACTCTCTCTCTCTGTCTCTGTCTATCACTCTCTCTCTAACACACACACACACACACACACACACACACGGTAACACCCCCTCTGTCCTCCTGTAGTTCGGAGTCTGAGATGGAGGAGGAGGTGGAGGGGCCGCGGCCTGTGACTGACCAGGCCAGAGCCTCCTGGAGGCAGGCCATGGAACTGCACACCCGCCTTAGAGCAGAGATGGAGGCCAGTGGAGGAGGAGAGGAAGAGGAAGTAGAGGATGAGGAGGGGGAGGTTGACGAAGATGATGAAGAAGAGGAGGAGGATGATACGATAGATTCTAGTGATGGTGAGTGTACTTGTTTAGTTTTTTTTTTACTTTTAACTTCTCTGTGTCTTCCTATATGGTGTCAGTCAGAAATAATAGTTTTTGCCTAGTTCCTCTACTCTCCTCCCTACTGTTCACTGTGTTTTGGTCTGTCAACCCCCCCGCCCTGCCTGTGTGCTGTTCTGGTGTGTGTGTCCCACCCTGTTTGTCTGCCACGCTGTGCTGGTGTTTGTCTCCCCCTTCTGGTAGAGGGCGAGTACTGCCCCTGGGAGAGGGAGCGCCACTCAGGCCTCTGGCTAGAGGAAGAGGAAGCTACAGGTAGCATCAACGCCACAGGAGGGAAAACTAACAATACTGGTTTATCATTTGAATTATGGTAATTGCACTAGTTATTAACACGTTTGTGTCATTGAGCGTAATCATAGTCGGGCCGATGTAAACGTCACCATATTATTTCACCGTCCAGTGTGGCTCCTCTTGCCCTAACTCCACGGTTTTCCCCTACCTTCAAAAAACCTAATGCCGTCTGTTCCTCCATACTTTTTACATATGCCAACATTCTAGTTTTCTCTTTCTAACTCTCTCATTGTCTCTCTTTCTCTCTCTCTCATTCCCTCTTCCTCTCTATCTTTCTTTCTCTCTCTCTCTCTCTCTCTCTCCCTCTCTCCCTCTCTCTCTCTCTCTCTGTCTCTCTCTCCCTCTCTCCCTTTCTCCCCTCTCCCTCTCCCCCTCTCTCTCTCCCTCTCCCTCTCCCTCTCTCTCCCTCTCTCTCTCAGAGGAAGAGTTGTCTCGTCCTCCACTCACCGTTGAGGAGGCCAGTCGGGGTGATGTCACAGACGTGCCTCACACACACCTGCCTGGCTCCACAACCACGTCTGACACACACACACACACGCAGGACACAAACAGCCTGACCAGCGGCCCCGTCCCCAACATCACCTTCTCCACCCCACCATCAACCCTGCCCGCCAACACACCCACCTCCTCAGCCCCCACCTCCGACTGCGCCTCCTCCGTCTTCCTCTCCCGCTCCCCCTTCTCCTCCTCCACGTCCGGCTGCTCCCCCAGCCCGGAGAAGCTAGGGGAGGAGAAGGAGAAGGGAAAAGAGAGAAAAGAAGGAGAGGAGAAGGAGAGGGGGAAGGGGAGGGGGAAGGGGAGGGACCCCAGTAGTAGCTCGGGGGTGGGTCTGACCAGCAGCTCCACCTCCTCGGACTGCATCACTCTCACCCCTCCCTCCACCCCTCCCTCCATCCTGCCCTCCACCCCGCCCCGTAGACAGCTCAAGGAATGCTGGGATAGGGTGGGCCGTTTTGTTGTGCAGGAAGAGACTCTGCAGAGCTCCGCCCCTCGGTCCACCCCTTGCCCCGCCCCCGAGCATGTCATGGCTGCCGTGATGGTGCGGGGGGACGGGGGAGACGGCCGGGGGTCTTCCGGGAAAATCCTGTCCAATGATGATGATGAAGGAGGGACGTTTGAGAACATCAGCCCCCCCCTATCCCCCCAGACGCCCCCCCAGCCTGCCGTGGCCCAGGGGGGCAGTGCAGGAGCTGAGAAGGAGCAGAGGGGGGAGAGAGAGGGGGCTTCCATGGGGGTGGGCTCGGAGGATAAGACCCCCGTAAGCAGGGAGCCTCCAGCAGGCAGGACCAGGGGTGGTCTGGGCCCCCGCAGACTCACAGACAGCCTCCCCCCGAAACTACTCACCCCCCTGCAGGGGGGCGCCCTCTTCCCCCAGTGGAAGGGCCGCAAGGACACACAGCCCCCCAGCCAGGGGACAGCTGAGGGGGGCACTGTGGAGTCGGGACTCAGGGACATCTGGAGAGCGGTGACCTTGGGGTACAAGAAGGACAGGAAGAAGAAGGGCGGGACTTCCCTTCCCAACGTTCCAACAGGCTCGGCCCCCGCAGAGCCGGCCAGGAGGAGAACCAGAGAGAGCAGAGCCGCAGGTAACACACACACACACACACACACACACACACACACACACACACACACACACACACACACACACACACACCCATAAAGGTTACAGGTAACACACACACACACACACACCCATAAAGGTTACAGGTAACACACACACACACACACACACACACACACACCCATAAAGGTTACAGGTAACACACACACACTACACACACACACACACACACACATAACAGTTCCACATACACATGCAGGTGAGACTGAGACCCAGTTCATCTGATTGTAGTGGTCTCGCACAGTGATGTGTCATGGTGACCCCTGACCTCTCTCTGTGTGTCCATGCAGACGTACACTTCAGGGGGAGACGGAGCTGCTCGGAGGAGTCTGATCTGGCCTGCGCCACCGTGATGGAGAGATGCTCCATGAACCCCAAAGCCAACGTAAGAACACAACTTCTGACCTCTGACCTCTGACCTCAGATCAGCAGGCTTGACAGTACACTACAGCTCTGTCTGTTAGAACGGTGACATCACCGCTGACCTCAACGCAGCATTACAGCTGAATTGTCGTCATTTGATTTAGTTCACATTGACATTGAGGTCATTTAGCAAAGCGAGTTACGTTCAGTACATTTGTCTAAAGTAAGTGAATCAACTATACATCAGTCATCAACATCAGTCATCGTAAGTAAAACCTTCGATAAGAACAAATGCCATCAGCAATCACAGTGCTAGAGAAAGGAAGAAAACAAGCTATTTATTTTAAATGTTTTTCTCTCAAGTTCAGGTAATGTACAATAGGGTGATAGATACTTTATTGATCCTCGAGGGGAAATTAAGGTGTTACAGCAGCTCACATCACAAACAACAACAACAAAATAAAGTGACAATAGAATAAAAATAAAATAGACTTCTGAAACATAGACTTCTGGCCACCACTGACTGGTAGAACATGTTCAGCAGAGTCCTGCACACGCCAAAGGACCTGAGCCTCCTCAGGAGATAAAGCCGGTTCTGGCCCCTCTTGTACAGGACATCTGTGTTACCAGTCCAGTCCAGTTTATTGTCCAGGTGCACCCCCAGGTACTTGTAGCTCTGGACCACCTCCACCTCCTCTCTCTGAGGAAGAGCCCAGGTCAGCCTAAAGAGATGGGTCTTGAGTCTACGGCTGAAGATAGGTAGTGACTCTCCCGTCCTGACAGTGGTGGGAAGCTCATTCCGCCACTGGGGGGGCGCCAGGACAGAGAAGAGCCGTGATTTGTGTTTGGGGGATTTCTCTTGTCTTTGTTGACTCCCCCAGCGTTTAACGTAGAAGTTTAATGTCTTCATGGATGAATGTTTTTAAAGCTCCGCCTGGAACTGTTTGACCTAGCCTCAAACCTTCAGAGGGAAACCATTAAGGAGGAGGATGAGGAGGAGAACGAGGTAGTACGCGTAAGGCCATGAGGATGAAGGTGTCTTCTAGCTGTTAGACAGGCTGTTACTAGCAGCAGTCTGTTACTAGACAGGCTGTTACTAGCAGCAGTCTGTTACTAGCAGCAGTTTTTCGTATGTATGTTTGGTGAGGAGCAGATAACTGCAGTAGTAAACTGTAGTTTAGGGTGTTGCGTAGCGTGTGGAGCAGGGGAGGCTGGCGGAGGTAGAAATCGGAGGACTCATCGCACTCATTGTAATGCATGGAATGGAATAAGGAACGGTATCAAACACATTCCTTATTCCATTCCATGCATTACAATGAGCCCGATGAGTCCTCTGATTTCTACCTCCGCCAGCCTCCCCTGGTGTAGTGTGGCTTTGATGTGGTAGGTTACTGTACTACGGTAGTTATCTTCCTGGATTGTCTTTCCATTCTAGTTCTAGTTCCGTTCTGGTTCCGTTCTAGTGCCGTTCTAGTTCCGTTCTGGTTCCGTTTCTATCTTGATGGTTCTCTCTTCTCTCTCTCCAAGTCTGCGTACGTGCCTCACGCTCTGGCTTTCAAGAGGGCGTATGCCATTAAGGTAGTGTGGACGTTCTCATTGGTCGACTCATTCTCTGGTGCATTCCTGTTAGCCAAGCCAGCCTGTGTTCAGTCATTGTTGTTGTGCATATCAGTAGTGTACACTCACTGAACACTTTATTAGGAACACTATACTAACACTGGGTAGGGCCTCCCTTAATTAGGAACACTATACTAATACTGGGTAGGGCCTCCCTTTGCTCTCAAAACAGCCTAAATTCTTCGTGGCATTGATTCCACAAGATGTTGGAAACATTCCTTTGAGATTCTGGTCCATGATGACATGATTGCATCACGCAATTCCTGCACATTTTTCAGGTGCACTTTCAAGCTGTGAATCTCCCGTTCTACCACATCCCAAAGGTGTTCTATTGGATTCAGATCCGGTGACTGGGAAGGCCACTGAAGAACACTGAACCCATTGTCATGTTCATGAAACCAGTTTGAGACGACTTTTGCTTTGTGACATGGTGCATTATCATGCTGGAAGTAGCCATTAGAAGATGGGTAAATTGTGTCCATGAAGGGATGCACATGGTCAGCAACAATACTCAAATAGGCTGTGGCATTCAAGCGATGATTGATTGGTATTAACAGGCCCAAAGTGTGCCAAGAAAACATTCCCCACACCATTCCACCACCTCCACCATGAGAAGGTGTACAGGTGTTCCTAATAAAGTGTTCGGTAAGTGTAAATTTATATATGTAATTGTGTGTGTGTGTGTGTGTGTGTGTGTGTGTGTGTGTGTGCATGCATGCATGCATGCGCGCGCGTGTGATGTATCCTAACCTAACCTGCTGCCTCTCTCTGTGTTACCCTGCGCTGTAGAGGCGTGTGGTCAAGGAAAGCCCGGCGTGTGGTCAGGGGGAGTCCTCGTGCCCCACGGAGGTGGTGGGGGTGCTGGTGCACCACCAGGAGGCGTCCAGCCTGACCGTGACGGAGTCGCTGTTCCAGAGAGACTCGTCGGAGGAGGAGCTGGACGCCAGGATCACACGCCGGGTCCAGAAAGCCGCACGCAAGCAGGCCAAGCAGGAGCAGCTCAAGAGACTCCACAGAGCCCAGGTCAGAGGGCGAGGGAGGCGGAGGGAAGGAGAGTGTGTGTATGTTAATATGTGATTCTGTGTGTGTCTGTTAATATGTGTGTGTCTGTTAATATGTGTGAGTCTGTAAGTTTGTGTGTTAAGCTTCACTTGTTTGTGTGTGTGTGTTAATATATGTGTGTGTGTGTGTGTGTGTGTGTCTCAGATCA
Organism: Argentina silus; assembly: GCF_951799395.1. Classification (NCBI taxonomy): domain Eukaryota; kingdom Metazoa; phylum Chordata; class Actinopteri; order Argentiniformes; family Argentinidae; genus Argentina; species Argentina silus. Next base: position 15,001,878 of record NC_139674.1, read on the forward strand.
TCCAGAGGCAGCTGGAGCAGGTGGAGGAGAAACAGAGGCAGCTGGAGGAGAGGGGCGTGGCTGTGGAGCAAGCTCTGAGAGGGGAGGCCGGTAAGTGTGTGTGTGTGTGTGTGTGTGTGTGTGTGTGTGTGTGTGTGTTCCTGTGGTCATTGATCACTGGTGTGTTCTCTTGACAGACTACTGGGGAGATTCGAGTGATAATGAAGTTCTGGGCCTCCACCTGGGCGGTACGACCTTTATGTACTTTACTTTCTCTTCATCTTCTCTATGGTTGTCTACTCCCCTTCAATAACACCCCTGTTCTTCCCTCCTCTGTCTTTCTCTCACACTCCATCTCTCTCCCCTCCTCCCTCCATCTCTCTCCCCACCTCCCTCCATCTCTCTCCCCTCCTCCCTCCATCTCTCTCCCCACCTCCCTCCATCTCTCTCCCCTCCTCCCTCCATCTCTCTCCCTCCTCCCTCCATCTCTCTCCCTCCTCCCTCCATCTCTCTTTCTGTAGGTATGGGCAGACAGGATGACCCTGCTCTGATGCAGCAGTGGTTTAAACTGGTGCAGGAGAAGAACTCCCTTGTGCGCTACGAATCGGAGCTCATGATCTTGTGAGTATGACCTGACCTCTCATGATACTGTGAGTATGACCTCTGACCTCTCTGGCCGCCTGTGTACCTATGGCACTCATCTGTGTGCTGGAAGAGGAGCAGGATCTGTTCGTACAGGATGGGATGTGTTTTATTTACCAAGATGCTGGAAACCAGACATTACTGTATAACCTCTAGTCTAATAACTTTACAGTTTTACATAAATGAATAAATATATGAAAATAGTGATTGTCTTTATAGATGCCATTTAGCTGACGCTTTTATCCAAAGAGACTTACATTGCAGTGAGTGCACACATTTATCAGTATAGATGGTCCCAGCGGGAAACGAACCCCCAACCTAAGTGTTGTTAGCGCTGTGCTCTAGAGGCCACTCCTTCACAGGAGTCAATAAGGATTTAGGATTTAGGGGTGAAAGGTCAGATTGGGGATGATAGTATCAATGTCGTTGTGCTGTGTTTGGTCATGGCGTGAGTCCTCGGACTTACTCTCTGTCTCCCCCTAGTGCTCGGGAGCTGGAGTTGGAAGACAGACAGAGTCGCCTTCAGCAGCACCTCCGAGAGAGGATGGCAGTGGATGGTATACACACACACACACACACACACACACACACACGTAGTCTCCATTTGTATCTGAAAGTCCCATTTCCCCCCTCTCATCAACAAGTCAAGCTTGTCTTTATTTTAATCACAATGTATCAACACAAGTACCGGTAATCAGAAAAGAGTAGTTTCCAATTCCAAATGCCATTTTTAGCTAATAATCATCCGTATTCGTCTCTCTCTCTCTCTGTCTGTCTGTCTGTCATCTGTCTTTCTTGCTCTCTCTGTCTCTGTCTGTCTGTCTGCCTGTCTCTCCCTCTCCATCTGTCTGTGTGTGTCTCAGACCACCTGAAGGCGGGGGAGGAGCTGGCTGAGGAGCGTCTGATCCTGGAGGAGATGTTGGAGGTGGTGGAGCAGCGTAACGCCTTGGTGGGCCTCCTGGAGGAGCAGCGCCTGCAGGAGCGTCAGGAGGATGACGACCTGGAGGCCGTCATGCTGTCCCGCGGCCTCGGCCTGCACTGGGCCTGAGCCTCGTGATTGGTCATTTCCTCTTACACGCCAGCCTCGTGACATCATTTCCTCTTACAAACTACCACTCCAGTACACCCATGGTCAAGCGTGTTCCCTCACGTCCCCTCTTGCACCCACGCCATGGCTGAGGTCTGAGTCTGGAGGAGCAGATTGAATGAGTGCTGCTGTTACACTCTGGCCTGGTTCGTCCACCACCACACGCCCCCCCTGCTACCTCCCTGGCCCACTGCCCCCTGCCCCCGCTACACCCCTGGCCCACTGCCCCCCTACCCTGCCCCCGCTACACCCCTGGCCCACTGCCCACTGCCCTACCCCCGCTACACCCCTGGCCCACTGCCCCCTATCCCCTACCCCGCTACACCCCTGGCCCACTGCCCCCTACCCTGCCCCTGGTGCACCCCAGACTGGCTGCCCATTGGGGCTTCTGGAACTGATGGGCTCACTGTTCACCCAGACTGCTACGGAGATATGTAGCATGTTTAAATGATTGTACTGTTATTGAATAACACGTTTTTAAAAAATATATATGTATATTATATAAGATTGCACTGCTAATCTTTAATGCTTTTTAATTCTATGTTTGACTTCATACCTTCTGTAATAAAGCAAGTCTGACTTTGAACCACATGTTTTCTTGTTTGAACATTTGATAAGAATGATGAATTTTGATATGAATGTTTCAACGATTCTCATTCTCAAATATGCTGTGTGTGTGTGAAGGTAAAAGAGGTGTGATGGTGTTGAGGGCTCAGGTGTGAGGGGGTTGAGGGCTCAGGTGTGAGGGGGTTGAGGTGTGAGGGGGTCGAGGGCTCAGGTGTGAGGGGGTTGAGGTGTGAGGGGGTCGAGGGCTCAGGTGTGAGGGGGTCGAGGGCTCAGGTGTGAGGGGGTTGAGGTGTGAGGGGGTCGAGGGCTCAGGTGTGAGGGGGTTGAGGTGTGAGGGGGTCGAGGGCTCAGGTGTGAGGGGGGTGAAGAGAGGAGGTTCCGTCAGCGCTGGCTGGGTCTCATGAGCTCACAACTCTCTGAACTTAGTCACCACTTGGAGTGGAAAACAGCAATCAAAGTTCTGGGATGAGGAATGGAGGCCCTTTTTACTTTAAGTATAATTCTATACTTTAGTCTCCAAATGAACAAAGATGTAGGTGTGAAGACATTAGTGACACTGGGGTTAAATCTGTGCCTTGGAATCACAAGCTTTAAATCTTCCCTCCTTTCCTTCAAAACAAAGGTGCCAAACAGCATCAGAGTTGGTGGCTCAGCGGTTAAATCCACGTCTGGCAACCACAAGGTTGTGAGTTCAAACCTCACCTGCTCCACTTTTCCGTAACATTCCTGCAACTCTCAATGTCAAATACACGAAGAGAACAGGTCTGAATGTGAGCCTGTCAGTAGCTCTGGAGTTAAATCCTTGCCTCACAACCACAAGGTTGCTGGTTCAAATCTTGTGTATCGCTCTGCTTGTTTCAAAGTCAAATACACGTTGAGAGGTGTCTGTAGTGTGTAGTGTGAAGGAGCCGGTGGCTCAGGGGTAAGAATCTCGCCTCATCAGTACGGGGCTGCTGGTTCGAACCCTAGCACGGCTCTGGAGCGCTGGCCGTGGGAGAGCGGCGGCGATGTCTGGAAAGGCAAAACAAGGGGTGGGGGTAAATTCCTGGGGTCTCCCCCCCCGCGAGTTCTGCACTGTGAACAGCAGCGGTTATGTGGAAAACCCCCTGAAAAAAGTGAGCACTTTTTTTTGTATTTATAAAAAAAGTGCTCAGGGGGTTTTCCACATAACCGCTGCTGTTCTGCAGAGGGGACCCCCCCCCAATCATTGGGATGGTCTTCTACCTTCCACAGAGTGTCAACGCAGCCACACTCCTGAGCCATGCCTGGGCTTGAACCTGCAACCACACACTTACGGGGCGAGAGCTTTACACCTGAGCCACGAGCTGGTTCACACCTTCACTGCTTCTCTTTGTATATTTGAGCTGCAAATCGATAACAAACACATTCAGACACACTTTAAAAACCAGCCAGCCAGCCAGCCAGCCGGACTCTTGTGTAGACAGGAGGCATCTCTGTGATCCTCTATTGACTGAGCTCACATCATTACAGTCAAAGGGCTCAATACAGTAACCTTTCAAAACTTTTAATCTAGATCAGAATTATCCAGATTATTTTTTTAGGGGAAATCATCCAGCTCGATCTGATCCTGGACAGCATAAAAGAATCCGGGTGATTCTGATCCAGATTGAAAGTCTTGAAATACTGGGCCCTGATCATATAGAAACCAGACCAAAGACACAGGCGTTATTGTCCTGCTCTGTAGTGCATCATGGTGTTTAATTACATTGGGAAAAAGGCTGCAGTGATCATTACAAAAGCCAGTAGTACAGACACTCTGGTTCTGAGCTCGGCTAGATGTCTCAAAACATTCCTTTTTCTTTTCTTTTTTTTTTAAATGTCCTTTTCTTAAAAATCACGAGTTATTTTTCTCTGCCCTGAGATTGATACCTCGACATAAAAACAAACAAACAAACAGGCCAATTCTGAATACCTGCCCGTAGCAGAGAGAATTATGAAGGGTTGGGCTTTCTTCTGGCTTTCTCTGGTGAGCAGCCTGGTGTGGACCCGGGTGTAGACCCGGTGGTGTGGACCCAGCCGGTGCGGACCCGGTGTCGAAGTGCTGCCGGGCCATGGTTCTGGTTAGAAGCTGTTGCTCTTGGCCGTGTCTACCACCTTCAGGTCTTTGGCCACCAGGCTGGCTGTCACCGGGTGCATGGCGGCCCGGTGGGCCAGGAAGACCCGCACCGCCTCCTCACGATACTTCTCAAAGTTATACACCTCTCTGTCACACAGGGGGACAAAGAGAGAAGATGAAAGGGTTAAAATATGTATTAAATTAGTTTTTAGTGTGTTATGGTTGTAACTCGTATGTAATGTAAGTGTGTCTGCGTCTGTAATTTGTTTTGTGATGTACTGTATGTGTGTCATCGTTTGTGGATTGTGTGAAATATTATTTTTAATATTATTGTCTTGGACCCAGTACCTCTCTTGAAAAATAGATGTTATCTCAATGAGACTAACCTGGATAAATACAGGTTAAATAAAAACTAAAAACAAATGTTTCAGTTCAAGACAATATAGCAATGAATCCAGATTCCAGATATCGTTGCCGGCGGTTACCTGAAGAGTGGCCGCGTGAACTTCATCCTGCCCTGGTCTGTCGCCATCTTCAGCGCCATGGCAACCACATCCTCCCACTTAGACTTGACACACAGTCGCAGCCACCTGGGGGGGAGGGAGGGAGGGAGGGAGGGAGGGGAGGGAGGGAGGGGAGGAGAGGAGGAAGGGAGGGGAGGAGAGGAGGAAGAAGGGGAGAGAGGGGAGGGGAGGACAACCGATGATGAGATACACAGAAGTCTTTTCTCAATTTTTAGGAACACGACTCCTAGGAGAATATGTAAGGGGAGGAGCCTAGATCTTCTCCTCCAATGGGTTTTCAGTAGGACGCGAGGAGTCGTGTCATCAGTTGAGAAAAGGCTACAGAGGGAGAGAGACAGACAGAGGTCAGTGGAGTCCGGGCGTCACTCACCTGAAGCGTATCTCTGAGTTGTTGATGGCGTTGAAGTCGTATACTTCCTGCATCCTCTTCACATGGGTCAGGGGGAGGGGCTCCTGTAGGGGGAGGAGTCACACACAGTCATAGGGCAGCTTCGGAACCCCGAGCAATGAACACTCCTTTTCTTTTTGTTGAACTAACTTTCAATTGGGTGAGGCTGGCAACATGAACCTATCACAGCCTATCAACGGACAGAACCACAGTGGCTGAGTCATGTGGGCTGTATGTGAGGTTGCCATGGTGACCGGGTGAGTGACAGATGTGCTTACCTCCTGCAGGAGAAGAGACAGGAACTCAATGAGCTGGTGGGTGGAGAGAGTCTTCACATCCGCATGACTGAAACCCCCCAGATCCGCCTCTTTGGCCTAGAGAGACAAGAGAGAGAGAGAGAGAGAGAGAGAGAGAAGAAAGGAGGAGGATGATAACAGAGGGAGAAACAGAGACAGATTAACACACTACTACAT
>NC_139674.1:15017614-15052614 GCF_951799395.1 Argentina silus
GTGATGTGTTATTCTTGAGTATATACTCATATACCATATATATATAGGGTTAGGGTTAGCTAAAAAGTTCTGCTAAGCTAAAAATGGCATTTGGAACTGGAAATGATGTGTGTGTATGAGTGTGTGTGTGTGTGTGTGTGTGTGTGTGTGTGTGTGTGTGTGTGTGTGTGTGTGTGTGTGTGTTCACCCACCGACTCCTGCAGTTCCTTCCAGCCCCCCATGGCTTTAAACTGCCTGAACTGTTCATTCTCCATACTCCGGCCAATCATACGCTCCAGGTACACCGTGTGACCCTCGTTCAGCCTATCACATGACAGTCACACGATCACATGTTCAGGAACAAGGAAGGAATCACATTGTGAAATAACATGATGACTGAAGGGACGTTGAGGGGAGCTTTTGGGCGGGCCGTACCAGAAGTGCTCCCAGGTCTTGTTGGTCACCAGGTTACCGGTCCAGCTGTGAGAGATCTCATGGGCTATGACCTGGAGAGATGAGGAGGTCACAGGTAAATACACCAGTCACACACACACACACACACACACACACACACACACACACACACACACACACACACACACAGTGTACTTACATTCGACAAGGACCTGTCTCCAGCCTACAAGAAAATAACAACAAGGAACAATGTTACCGAAACACAACAATAGGGTGAGTTGGGGTGGGGTGTGTGTGTGTGTGTGTGTGTGTGGAAGGGGGGGGGCTAACAAGTGAGGTGGTGTATTCCTGGTTCTCACCAGCAGTGAGGGGGTGGTGTAGGTGAGGCAGGGGTTCTCCATGGCCCCGTAGGGGAAGGAGGGGGGCAGGACCAGGATGTCATACTGGCCCCACACATACGGCCCTGCAAGGTCCTCAGCTGTCTTCAACATGGTCTCTGTCTGAGAGGGTGACACACACACACACACACACACACACACGACACACACACACACACACACACACACACGACACATGACACACACATGACACACACACACACACACGACACACACACACACGTTAGAGATCTTATAATTCACTATCATTCTCCACGTGGATAATTGGCACGCAGACTCACCTCTGAGAACTCAAACGCTGCCTTATCAACATACTCCTTCTCCGACCACACCACAGTCCTGGGCCCAATCTCCCTGGTACACAACAACAACAACAACAACAAAACACTGGTTACTAACATTGCACTTAATCGAATAATCTATTAATTTAAGTGCAAGAAAGTGAGAATGGATAGATTAGGAGGAAGAGCGTGTGTGTGTGTGTGTGTGTGTATCTCTACCTGCTCTCCAGAACTCCCACCGCGATGGCGATGAGGTAAGAGGGCAAAGGCACCTGGGAGGGGTCAAAGGTCAGTTGAAGTCAAGGTGAGAGGTCGAACATAGAAGTCACACACACACACACACACACACTGGTTGTCTGAAGCGATGAGGGATAGAGGGATAGAGGGATAGAGGGATAGAGGGATAGAGAGATAGAGAGATAGAGGGATAGAGGGATAGAGGGATAGAGGGATAGAGAGATAGAGGGATAGTGAGATAGAGAGATAGAGGGATAGAGGGATAGAGAGATAGAGGGATAGAGAGATAGAGGGATAGAGGGATAGAGAGATAGAGAGATAGAGGGATAGAGAGATAGAGAGATAGAGAGATAGAGAGATAGAGGGATAGAGAGATAGAGAGATAGAGAGATAGAGAGATAGAGGGATAGAGAGATAGAGGGATAGAGAGATAGAGAGATAGAGAGATAGAGGGATAGAGAGATAGAGGGATAGAGGACTGACTGGTTGTCTGAAGCGGTAGATGACTCGGCTGCTGTCCTGGGGGTCAGGCTCCTGTCCATCACGTAGGGCACTCATCACAGCCACCAGCTCTTTGGGGACAGACACCTACACACACACACACACACAATCAGGGGAGGGAGGGAGGGAGGGAGGGAGAGAGAGTGTGTGTGTGTGTGTGTGTGTGTGTGTGTGTGTGTGTGTGTTATGGATGGAGTTATATGGATGCAGCAGGTGTGAGAGAGATACCTGGGCATAGTAGGTGTGCTTCACAGAAGGGCTGTCCTGACAGGGGACCATACTCCTGCAGTGGTGGGCCTGGGGGGGTTAGGGTTAGGGTTAGGGCGGGGGGGGGGGGGCACAAACAGTTGACAAATATCCTCACATCACTGGTTCAGTCTTCACCCCAAATCTCCACCTACAGCAGTCTACACATTGCATATCATTGGTCAGTATCTTTACAGAAAAATAAAAAGGAGAGAGAAATAATATCATATGGTACAGGTTATGACAATCAATGCCCATATCATTGCGTCCTTTTGAATCAATCAAAAACCGTGAAGTTGAAGTAAAGAGCTTCAAAAAGCAGAAGAGGTTCTGTGTAAGTGACCATAAACCTCAGCGCGTGCGAGGAGGTTGTGAAAGGGTTTTGTTTTGGTTAGTCTTGCCAATATTCCTTCTTGAAAATTAACACACAGTCTTGAAATATTCTTGCCACACCATGACAAACAGCCGTGCAAATATTCTAACCAAAAGAATGACACAATGTCTTGTCATATTCTTACCAGAAAAAACAAAGTTGTGTGTGTGTGTGTGTGTGTGTGTGTGTGTGTTACCTGGCACTGGCTGAAGAGGTAGGGGTGTGTCTTCCCAGCAGTCTGTTCAGGAGTGAGCCACTGCAGAGCTGATGCACTGGGAGCTGTCTCATAGATCACCTCCACAATCACATGCTGCCCCCTGGGAACACACACACACACACACACACACACACACACACACACACACACACACACACACACACACACACACACACACACACGTCTGTTTCTGGAAGACAAATCTTATTTTACCAGTAATAATCAGAAAATAGTCATTTCCAGTTTCAAATGCCATTTTTTAGCTATGAGAAACGTCCATCTCATGGTACATTCTAATGAAGGTGCTCTATTGCCCCCCCCCCACTACCCCAGGGATACTGTATAGCACTCTGTGAGGGGTTACCTGGAAAGGTCAAAGGGCAGGGTGATCTCAAGAGGGGTTCCCATGAAGCGGTGCTTTGGCCCCAGAGCAAACTTGGTCGCCTGCCCATTGGCTCTAACCTTGGAGATCTTCAGATCCTTGGTGTCAAGAGTCTGCGGGGAGGAGGGTGGAAGGAAACAGAGACGGGCAATAGTTTGGGTTACCGACTGTTACAACGAACCATTGCGAAGTCCAATGTGTCAATCAAACACAAGACTCACCACAACCACCAACTTCCCCTAAAACATGGGGGACACAACAAGCGAACCCTATTCCAGCACTGATGCATTTGGTGGTGATTCGGTGGCTATGCAAAGACATTTACTGTAACGTTTGCGAGGAAGAATGAATGAATTTAGCTTGCTAGTTAGTCAACCGAGAATCTTTACTGTACCAAAGATGAAAACTGGTCCTCCAGAACTTCGACTGTGAGCGCCACCTTCCCTTTGAGGACATGGCTGTCAAAATCCACATGGTAGGTGAGGTTCAGGTGCTTGGTAACGCACTTGGAGAAGGAGGAGAAGGAGCAGGGGTCTGAAACTGAAGCCATGATCGATCCAGGAGAAGGAAGAAGAGGGAGCGGTGTGGTGCTGACAGGAGCTCAGAGCGTCTGCTCTTTTCTATCTGTGTCACACATATAAGGCCAGCGGGTGGGGGCAGGGGGGCGGGGAGGAGACAGGCAGGGGAGACACTCCTCTCTTTATCTCACACAGACTCAGGCAGGCAGGCGTGATCACCAAGGCTTTGCATTGCTGTCACTACTTCCAACTTCAACCCTAGACTGACAAACAAACTTCATTTCATTAGTTTTAAAATGACCATAATAAATATACATATCAATCAATATATGCTGGGGGGGGGGGTTCTCCCTCTTATATGGACTTGCTAGAACAGTACCTATTGATCATAAAAGGGAATGCTTCCAGGACCTTGGAGAGCACCCCACAAAGACATACAGTAGGTGCTGTATGGCCCTGGAAATGCCATCAACATTTGCTAAGACATCGCTTTAGATTCAAACTCTGATATGCATTCTAGAAGTGCTCCCGAGTGGAGTGGTACCAGAGATGTATTGAAATCTTTGAAAAGTAGTTCTGTCCAGTCCAGTTTATAGAAATATAATAGGCATGTGTACAATGTACCAATATGTAAAAACTCAAAATTACTTTCTGTTGGGTAATTTGTGATAATTTCAGCAAAAATAAGAAACCGGCGAAACCTGAAGTCTTAATGTTGCTACATGGAGTTCAGAGAACGCTGATCTGCATTATAAACTACAACACAACGTCGCTGTGACAGCGTTCTGCGTGCATTGTGGGACTTGTAGTTTAGATTGGAGTTGAATGTGTCAATTTCCGCTAAAAACGAATGAACAAACAACTTTACCAGACTGAGTTTTAAAGAAATATTCTTCGTCCTAAATTGTCTTCCATACAGCGTACGCTTTTTTAAAAATGCTATTCTTCCAAAAATATAACAAAGCAGCATAATACTGTGGGTGATCGTGTGTCATTTCGAGAGATTCGGCGTAAAGGCAAGATTTCCTCCCTAGAGGGCGCTAGTAGGTTAGTTAAACATTGTCACCAGCTGGCACAGCAATACCGATTGACGTGACAGGCGCTGCAATTCGGGACAATGAGGAAATGGACCAGTGAGTCGTGATGGACCCATTTGACAGCTCCGAATCTCATCATGTTGAGTCGGAGAATGCGGTGGAGAGCCCGGATTCGCGTTTGCCGTGGGCCCGGTTCTCGTCGTGGCTGGAGTGTGTATGCGTCGTTACCTTCGACCTCGAACTCGGACAAGCCATAGAGGTGCGTTAGCTAGCATCCGATCAGCAGGTGTTGTTGATGCTTTGCTGAGTTATGGAAAAATACAGTGTGTTTCTGGCGTGGAACTTGTTGACAACGTTACACATACTTGCGGGCTAGCTATTGCACGTCATGTGTTTCATAATCTGGCCAGCGCATGTGTGGAAATATGTGACATCGATATTTCTTTGCCTGTGCTTTCTTTAGCTGGTGTACCCGCAGGACGTGAAACTCACTGAGAAGGAGGTAGGAATTGGGGCTCTGGTGTTTGCAATGAATATCTGTGTGCCTTTGGAAGGAATGAGAAAAGCCAGATAACCATTAGGCCTCCAATGTGTGTATGTATGATTCAGTATTGACTCTTAACACTGTCCATGCTTTGTTTTATCTACCAGAAAACCAGCATTTGCTACCTATCCTTCCCAGACTCCTACTCAGGTGAGTGAATGTTGTCGGATCTGTGACACAATCTTTCACACCATAAAATGCAACACCATCATCATCACCATCATCATCATCATCATCATCATCATCATCCTCCTTATCAGAGTGACATACCTGTGTGTTTTCCCAGGATGCCTTGGGGACACTCAGTTCAGCTTCAGGCTGCGTCAGTCTGTGGGCCGCAGCGGGTCCTGGTTCGGAGAGGAGGACGCTTACAACAGAGACGCACCTGTCACCCTACAGGTGAGGCCCCCACCACCTAACTACCTACCTCTCTACCTACCTGTCTGTGTGGCTCAACCTACCTCTCTACCTACCTGTCTGTGTGGCTCAACCTACCTCTCTACCTACCTGTCTGTGTGGCTCAACCTACCTCTCTACCTACCTGTCTGTGTGGCTCAACCTACCTCTCTACCTACCTGTCTGTGTGGCTCTACCTACCTGTCTGTGTGGCTCAACCTACCTCTCTACCTATCTGTCTGTGTGGCTCAACCTACCTCTCTACCTACCTGTCTGTGTGGCTCTACCTACCTGTCTGTGTGGCTCAACCTACCTCTCTACCTATCTGTCTGTGTGGCTCAACCTACCTCTCTACCTACCTGTCTGTGTGGCTCAACCTATCTGTCTGTGTGGCTCAACCTACCTGTCTGTCCCTCAACCTACCTGTCTGTCCCCTCAACCTACCTCTCTGTCCGCCAACAGCTGGTCCAGCAGGGACAGATCTGTTCTAGCTGAGGAGACATTAGGGTGGGACAGAGTTTGTTTGTTGTTCATGGAGTAGGCCTATCCATTGCGGTGGAGGCTGGTGGAGGTAGAGATCGGAGGACAGGCTCACTGTAATGTGTGGAACAGAACGAGGAATGGTATAAAACGCATGTGATACCATACCTCATTCCATTTCATGCCTTACAGTGAACGCGTCCTTCGATTTCTGCCACAATTTCAGATTGTGTGATCTTAGTAGAAAACTGTCACCACCACCACTACTACTAATATAACCCATGATTGTTCCCTGTTTGCTTCAGCGAGAGCTGGCTCATTTCTACGGCTACGTATACTTCAGACAAGTCAAGGACGTCTCTGTCAAAAGAGGATACTTTCAGAAGGTGAGAAACCCCGAGACACAATTCCTCATCATCCATGCTCACCATGTCACGCCGTCATGGGCACATGTTGTCACGTTGTTGGGAAGGAACACCACTAACGCTTTAAAAAACTAAAGTTGGAAACCATTTGTATTACTTTACAGAACCAACTGCATAGATCTTTAATAAGTCCTACTTGGACAGCAGCAGTTAAATAGGTTCATGTTGCAGATGTGTTCTCATGAGAGCCACAACGTATTCACATTCTGTCTCTCTCTCTTTCTCTGTCTGTCTCTCTGTCTGTCTGTCTGTCTCTCTCCTTCTTTCTACCTCCTTTTCTGTCCTTGTCTCTAGTCTATTGTTCTGGTGTCCAGACTACCCTATGTCCACCTCTTCCAGTCCCTCCTGCAGGTCATTGCTCCTGAGTACTTTGAGAAGTTGGAGCCTTGTCTTGAAGCGGGTAGGGAGACAGTCAGTGTCATATTGTCTTATTTCTCAGTCAAAATCTCTTTTACAAGTCAGCCCTGGCCAAGAAGGCAGCGGACACAAAAGATTACACGAACAGCAATTTGCTTGGTAAAAACAGTGCAAAGTGCATAGAAGACATTATTCTCTAACAAGCGTATTCACATACAGCGCTTGGTTAACTCACCAACTGCCAAAGAGTTCCGGAACACTCACCGCCTAGAGTGTTCCAAGTGTTTCATGTGGTGTCTACCTAGCAACAGTGCTTTGATTGGCTACAAAATGAAGCATCTTAATTTATGCATTTTTGGTGAATAAAGTCACCCGTGGCACTCTAGAATGTTGAGAATTTGGGCGACTTTATTCACCCTCGGCGCTGAGTGAGTTAAAAACCCGAAAACAACTGTTTGCTGAAGGTCTGCACAGGCTAAATCTCTCCCGGGGTTCTAGAACAATCCTGCTCTAACCCTCTCTTTCTCTCCAAACCCCCTGCAGTGTGCAATGAGATCGACCAATGGCCTTCTCCGGTGCCAGGACTGACACTCAACTTGCCTTTTATGGGCGTGGTCATGCAGGTAAGGAGCATGAACACCCTGGGAGGCTTGAGGAATACTGTACAGCAGGGTGAAGCTGTGGACCTCCTGACCAAGGCCTCGAGTGTAAATGTGACCCATAATTGAACTAGACTCTGAAGTGAAATCTAAACCCATTTCCTCAGGTCAGGATACCCTCGAAGAACGACAAACCAGGGGGAAGCCCAGTGAAACAAGCACAGAGGGAGGTTAGTGCAGTTTGAACGAGTTTCCCTTTCTTCTGTGTTCTTTTAAAGTCCATACAAGTCTTGTTTCTATACTAAGTTGATATTGGTTAATACTCATCACCTAAAGGAATGTCTCTTCCTCTTGTTTCCAGAATCTTCTTCCGGCCCCTATGATGCTGCCCACTATCCACGAGCTCGACCTGTTCAAGTAAAACAATGATCTTCTATGCTGCTTCACTGTCATTGGAGGATATGCGATCAGTAAAAGTACAAAAAAAAGCATCTTTATGATGCATTTTCCATCTTCTGAAATGACCTTTGACCTGTGACCTGTCCAGGTGTTTCCAGTCCGTCCTAATCCACCTGCAGATGCTCTGGGAGCTCATGCTGCTGGGGGAGCCCGTGGTCGTCATGGCGCCCTCTCCAACCATCTCCTCGGAAACCGTGCTGGCCCTCGTGAGGTAAACAGACGATTTTTTCCCTCCGAAAATGCGGCTTAGCGTTTAGCTTCAAAACGCTGACTTCTAACTTACGACGTGTAAAAACACGTCTTCTCTTTCTCCTCCCTCAGCTCGATCGCCCCGCTGAGGTATTGCTGTGACTACCGGCCCTACTTCACCATTCACGACACAGAGTTTAAGGAGTATACCACCAGGACACAGGCACCGTGAGTTGGGTTCACTCTCTAAATAATACTCACTCCATCCCACCTCGGAGAAGCCATCTGAACTCAGCTCTTTCTCTTTTCCCCCCCCCATCCCTCCATCTCCTCCTCCTCTTCCTCCTCCTCCTCTTCTTCTTCTTCTGTGTTCTTCTTTAGTCCTAATGTGATCCTCGGTGTCACCAATCCCTTCTTTATAAAGACCTTCCAGTGCTGGCCTCACATCGTGCGTCTCGGAGAGCTCAAGATGTCTGGTGAGAGATTTCTACTTTCCACCTTGCCCCGTTCTGCTTCCTGTACCTTCCCGTTACCTGTGTGGCTTTCTGTGCTGAGTCTGTTCGCTGCTACTTCCTATGTAGTTACTTCCTGTACAACAGGGGACAAACACGTGTGTTTGATACCATTCCTTGTTCCATTCCATGCATTACAATGAGCCCGTCCTCCGATTTCTACCTTCACTAGCCTCCCCTGCTTTAGAGAATGAGACCAGGTTAGAAAAAACAGCAGTTATCTTAATGTCCATCCAAGATAAGGTTTGTCTGAGCCTCTACAAAACACAAATACTAGGATGACGACTTAAATGCTGTTTGACCCCATTCCTACCTGCTGTCCTCTCAGGTGATCTGCCTAAGCAGGTGAAGGTGAAGAAACTGGCCAAGCTGAAAACACTAGACACTAAACCAGGTAAAACACAGACATGCCAATGGATGTTCGTTTGTGAATATTTCCATATGCCACATCCTTAGAGTTTCTTTAAAAGCACTGCTGAGTTTTTTTGTCTACCCTCCCCACCCTTAGGTATCTACACAGCATATAAAACGTTTCTCCATAAAGACAAGTCCCTCATCAAAAGACTCTTGAAGGTAAGAGGACAGACTAGCACTCCACAGTGAGCTAGCAACAGTCAGTTCCTTTCCTCTTTCCTGGCTGTTTTTCCTTCCTCCCATCCTCACTATACATCTCCCCACTTTCACTCTTTTAACCCCCCTTCTCTCTCTCTTTCTCTCTCTCTCTCTGTAGGGTATCCAGAGGAAGAGGCCATCGGAGGTGCAGAGCGCCATCTTGAGGAGACATCTGTTAGAACTCACTCAGAGCTTCATCATTCCGCTGGTGAGGGGACTCGTCCTAACTTCCCATCCTCACACACACCCCTCCATCCCCACACCCCTCCTCACATACACCGCAGTTCGTCCTGCTGCATGCTGTGTGTCTCACCAGTGGTGTCCTGTCTCTCTCCCCCCCTCAGGAGCGATACCTGGCTAGCCTGATGCCCCTGCAGAGGTCTGTGACGCCCTGGAAGGTGGGGGATGTTGTTGTCATTAAGCCATTAAACACACTTAAACCCACTCAGACTAATGAGACCCCACCCCAGATTTACTCCTTAGTATTCCTCATAATATGTGAACGTGTAAAAATGTTTAGTGTGTGTGTGTGTTCTCTCCAGACCCCTCCTCAGATCCGACCCTTCAGTCAGGATGAGTTTGTGGGGACTCTGGAGCATGCAGGACCCCAGCTCACCTCCGTGCTCAAAGGGGATTGGATGGGGCTGTACAGGTGAGTGACCTGACCTGTCCTCCTGCCAGTTCACCTGTATGATTACGTCTGTGCTCAGAGCAGACCGACATTCTCTGGATAGGACCCGTACACACCACACCCCTGTCCTGTCACTGCTTTAGTGAACACCATTTAGCAATAGCCCCGGAAATGATTTTCAGGAATGAAGTTGCTAATATATTGTTAAGTACAAATTATACGTCGTACCTCAATTCATGGCCTCGTAGGAGATTCTTCCGGTCCCCCAACTTTGACGGCTGGTATCGTCTGCGACACAGGGAGATGACGCAGAAACTGGAATGTCTCCACCTGGAGGCCATCTGTGATGCTGTGAGTTGATCCCCATGGTTACTCAGATAGCTGCCCTCCTTTCAGTAGAGGACTCCCTTGTTGTTTTATGCATAATTGTTAATTATGCATAAAATGAACATAATTATGCATAAAATGATTATAATTGGTGCATTTTATGCATAATTATGTTCATTTCATGCATAATTATGTTCATTGCTTTTACCGTGTTTACCTTAAGCGTTTTGTAACTTTGTTTTAAAAAATGTTATACAAATACAATTTATTATTTATTATGATGATGATGATGATGGGTTCCTCACCTAGGACCTGCTGGGCTGGACCAAGGACAAGTCCGAGGTGGAGATTGTAGACCTCATCCTGAAACTGAGAGAGAAGCTGGTCAGTAAATTCACCGTAAACTCTTCCTGCTTAATATTGTAAATTCTATTAAACACACTGAAATAACGCCCCATTTCATTTAACTGCTCTGTTTATGAAGATAATGCCCAATACAGTCAAATTAGCTGCAGTGACTGTGACCTCTTTGTTATTTAGATTGGATATCATTATCCTCTTCTCTGATCCAGAATCTAATGTTTTATAGATTACTACATTAAACTGGTTTCAGTGTTTTTACTGACTGTCTGGTGTACAGTTGATGCATTGTCTTACGACAGATGGTTATCGTGCTAACTAAGAGAAAGCTGTTGATGCTAACTCAGTCAGTCTCTCTGCCCCGTCCAGGTGAGGGTCCGCAGGCAGCAGCTCCCGGTGAAGGAAGGGGTGTTGGAGAAACTGGAGGGATACATCCAGACCATCATCAGCTCTCTCCCAGAGGACCTGCAGACTGTACTACACAGACACTGACGCGCGCGCACACACACACTGAAACAAACACTGATCAGCATTTACCTTTTTATTTTATTTTTATTTATTTTTATAATTATTATTATTATTTTTTAAATTGCCATCACCAAACCAAACCACTACCCCTTAGAATTAAGATATTGAGGATGTATAGTGTGAACACGGATGAAAGTTGGCCATCAGTGACCAGCCATCGCTTCTCGTCCTCCTCCGTCGCCTGTGCAGGACTGGTCCTGCCTGTTAGCGGTTAGCGGTTAGCAGCGTAGAGGTGTACGTTAGGCCCGAGTCGTATTCTACATGATCAATACATCAGGCCACGTTAGGCCCGAGTCGTATTCTACATGATCAATACATCAGGCCAAGGGGGATGGAGGGGAGTTAAAATGTATATGAGAATAGGACTTCACTGAGTTTACTGACGATAAACCCGAGGAGACGTGATGTTTGAGAATAGCCTTGCTACTTCGATCAAACTCATTAACTTCTGTGAGGGCGTCGTTGCTTTTATACAACGGTCACAACAAATCAGAAAATTGTGACAAGAAAACAGTGCTTTAAGTATTTATTTTGTGATAGATTATGGTGGTTTCTGCCTTGCGCTGAGAAATATAGTTATCAAAAACTACAAATGTCATCAGGGGAACGTGATACTGATGGATCGATGATTCATTTACTTAAACAAATGTATTTGTTGTAAGTCGCTTTGGATAAAGGCGTCTGCTAAATGCCATAAATGTAAATGATACACAAATGTACCGCGGCATAGGGACATAATAGGCTATTTAACTGTGACTTTATCGTTATTAAATCACGGCTTCGAACTTCCCTCGGCCAATTCCAATGCTTGTTTTCATCAACCTGATGTATAACATGTATTGATTTGACCCATCCTCTGATGAATCAATGATTTGTAGTTTGGCAATATTTAAAAAGAAATGTGTTGAAATACAATTTGCTAATGCAGCTATATATATATATATATATATATATATATATATATATATATATATATATATATATATATATATTTCATTCCTCGAAGTGAATAAGGGACTTTAGCTTTCCCTCCTGGTCAAATACTGTACCTGGCTTATTGTTAAAAACTACACTTACCAGAGGACATCTGTGCTCTCACACCTCTATTATACTCAATACTACTGAGTGTTGGCCAATAGGACTTTTACGCTTCTGATTTTGTTCTCCTTTTCTACCTTCCATGTTTATTAAATGGATGTTGTTCTGTTGAGAAGTTGAAAACTCTTCAGTATGTCATTGAGTGCAGCTAAATATGAGGATGAAGAGGTTTTATTCAAATCTGCTAGTGTATACAACAAGCTAGGTAAAGCAGCCTTTTTACAAGGAATAGGATGAATGTCTATTGTAAAAAAAAAACTAAATGTATGTTGTTGCGTTGGTCTAGAATAACAGGGATGAATCACATTGATGGGGCTTGCATCAATCTCAGAGGATTTTCTATAGACCAAGCACAATTATATCACATTCCACATTACCTCTGCTTTCTGTCCAGCCACGCAAACACCTAGTTCCAGTAGTTGGTAGAACCAGGCTTCCTGTTCCCGTCTCAGTGGTCCGTTAGCATTGCGCCCTGATAGAATGTAATGAATGAGAACTATTTTGAGGCTGTGTGTCTGTGTTTTGAACGCGGATGACGGTGCAGTACTCAGGCAAAGCCACACCACCTCAACGCTTCCTCGAAGATATTCATTCGTCACCTAACATCTTTGCTAAACAATAGCCATTGTTACACTTCAGGCTACCAGTGAATGTAAAACACACTTCACCAGAGTTCT
The DNA here is from genome assembly GCF_951799395.1 of Argentina silus. Taxonomy (NCBI): domain Eukaryota; kingdom Metazoa; phylum Chordata; class Actinopteri; order Argentiniformes; family Argentinidae; genus Argentina; species Argentina silus. The sequence goes on from NC_139674.1 coordinate 15,030,392, forward strand.
TGCCTTGTACACTGCAGTCCATGTTGTCTGTGTCCCGCGGACTCTGTCAGATGTATCCATTTATTTTTGTTTTTATTTATTTTGGGTTGTGGTTGAAGAGGCATTGCATTTGCAATTTGTAAGTTTTGAAATCATCAATGATCTCCTAATATTGCTAAAATATTATTTATGATTCCTTTTTTTTATTCTAAAAATGGCATCGTTGACATCAAATGTTGTGAAATGTGTTCCCAATAAAAATTTGGAAACATGACTGTTTCAAAGAGAGGGACCCTTCATCTGATTCATCACACACTTCAAGAGACTCAATGAGAAAAATAGTTTTATTTCCATGTTAAACCGAGGAAGTCAAAAATATACATATCTCCAATAAGTATTAACCACACAATTAAAGATTCTACTAGAAAAGACCGCATGAGAGGAGTTACCCACAGTGTGGTTTGAAGTCCTTAGATTATCATACAAGTATGTACAGAACATTTCAGAGAGAAAGAAAGCCGCAGATGCTCAATATTGATAAGATCCAATAGACACAGTCCAATAGTGTTTTCAATGCATGCAGAGAAGGTATAGTTCAAATATAGAAGCAGAGATCACTAATTAACAAAGGCAATGAGAGTTCACTGTTTAGGCAAGAAGTTACATTAACAACCCATCAGATTTGACAGATACTATTCTTCCTCTTCAGAGCCCAGTATTTCATACTATAATATTTTATATTATTTACTAAATCTGGGTCAGAATTATTCTTTTTTGTTACCCATCTAGGGGGAAATCAGATCTTGATCCTGGATAGTAAAAATCCAGATTAAAAGTGTTGAAATACTGGGCCCTGTGGCTCACATGCTCCTCCTGTGAGAGACACATGACAGTTGACATACACTCGCCGAGAATTTATTAGGAACACCTGTACACCTTCTCATGGTGGAGGTGGTGTACTTTATTAGGAACACCTGTACACCTTCTCATGGTGGAGGTGGTGTACTTTATTAGGAACACCTGTACACCTTCTCATGGTGGAGGTGGTGTAATGATGTAGGGAATGTTTTCTGGGCACACTTTGGGCCTGTTAATACCAATCAATCATCGCTTGAATGCCACAGCCTATTTGAGTATTGTTGCTGACCATGTGCATCCCTTCATGGCCACAATTTACCCATCTTCTAAAAGCTACTTCAAGCATGATAATGCACCATGTCACAGAGCAAAAGTCATCTCAAACTGGTTTCATGAACATGACAAAGAGTTCAGTGTTCTTCCAGTGGCCTAGCCAGTCACCGGATCTGAATCCAATAGAACACCTTTGGTAGAACGGGACATTCACAGCTTGAAATGCTATCATGTCATCATGGACCAGAACCTCAAAGGAATGTTTCCAACATCTTGATTCTCTGGGAATCAATGGCACAAAGAATTGAGGCTGTTTTGAGAGCAAAGGGAGGCCCTACCCAGTATTAGTATAGTATTCCTAACAAAGTGCTCACACTCACATCATTAAAGACTGAGTTTAGTTACTTTGTTTACAGCTGAGGTTCAAAGGTCGTTTCCCTGTGTAACAGCTTTTTTGTGAGGTGATATTAAACTCTTACACAGTGGAAATGCATACAGGCAGTTGAGAGCACCACTTTATCATCTAAACCCCTTCCCTTAGCACAGGACCAGAACAACCAAAACTTAACTTAACGGCAACTGATGTTTGTAACTCAAAACGACTGTAACTCTGATGCCCTGTGAAGTAAAAGGAAAAATACATTAGTGTCTATGCACAAAGGTTAGTTGCTATTTCACTTAACTGTAATGCCCCAAATACCACAGCAAAAATAAATAGACTTTATTGAAGCAAACAGGGAACAACAAACTTGTCGACTGTCTGAGGAATGTTTCTAATGAGCTTCCCTGTTTGCTGGGGAGGTTCAGGACTCAGTCGTCTTCTTCTTCAACATTACCTCATCCCAGCCGTCCACCACGTCTGCACCTGATGCTTCACCACAGCCTGCTTCTCCTGGGGGCTGAAGTGCAGGATGGTCAGTATGGCCATGAGGGTCTGCTGACGCCCCCTGGTGTCCTGGAGGGTGAGGAACTTGTAGATGACGTTTTTGAGGTATTCCAGGTTGGCCCCCTCTCTTCCCTCGTCCCTCTGCCGTTTGTCCACCTGGTCCTGCAGCCCCGCCAGTTCCTCGTCATACCGCTCCCCATTGGCGATCAGCTTCCCCTGCATCTGGTGCAGGTCCTCCTCCAGGCGGTGTTTCTGCCGGCGCAGGGAGCTGATCTCCACCTCCTTGCGGGCCAGCTGTTCGGCGTACAGCAGGAGGGTGGGCTCGTTGGGTCCCGCCAACCTCAGAGCTTGCGCGATGACGTCACCCTCCTCCAACGCGGGGTCGTCCGCGTCATTGCCGCCGCCACCACCATCCACGGCGTTCGCCCCCTCGTCGCTGCCACAGCGCCCCCGGTGGCCGCCGAGGGCGTAGCCGAACGTGGTGGTGGAGCGCAGCCTCTCCAGCTCCTGGTCCTTCTCCGTCAGGAGGGCCATAGTGCGGTCCCTCTGCCGGTGCAGTTCCCCCTCCAGCCTGAGGAGGCTCTCTCTGTGCTGGGCCTCAGTCCTCTCCAGTTCCTGCTTGTGGCCCTGGTGCAGCCCCACCAGGCCCTGTTGATGCTCCTCCAGCTCTTGCCGGTGCTTGGCCTCTGCTTCGTCTCCGTGGATGCGCAGGTTGATGTACTTCTCCTTCAGCTCGGCCAGCTGGTCGCGGGCCTCCTCCAGCTCCTTGGCCTGGCTGCCGTCCTTGGCGTTCTTGTTCTTCAGGACCACCTGCGCCCGCAACTTGTAGCGCTCAAACTCGTCCTTCAGCTGACGCAGCTCCTGCTGGTAGTAGATTCCAGAGGCCTTCTCCCCGTCCAAGGACTCACTGCCCATCCCTGTCCCCCCCATCTCAGCCAGCTTCTCGATCTCGGGGGTGTGCTCCGGGCTCCTCTGGGTGGCCAGCGCCGCCATCAGCAGCCTCTTGGCCCTCTCCAGCCGCTCCCTCAGCAGGTTGACGTCCAGGTTGGCCTCGTCCATGTTGAGGTCAGAGGGGCCCCTGGCGGAGGCGGCGATGGCCAGGGTCTTGTTCTCCATGTCCAGCTGAAGGATGCGCTCCCTCAGCCTCTGGGCGTTCTGCTGGTCCCTCTGCTTGGCCCTCTCGCAGGCCCCCAGCAGCTCAGAGAGCTCCGACACGCGCTCCTCCAGGCTGGCCACGCGACCCTCCTCCAGCTGGGCCTGGTCGTGCAGGCGCTCCGTCGCCTGAGACGCCTGCAGGGGACAAGGATATGAGGATCCATGAGACTTACACACAGACAACAGACACACAGACAACAGACACACAGCAATGTATGCATGGTTTATATACATGCCATTTAGCTGACACTTTTATCCAAAGCGACTTACGTTGCTGTGAGAGCATACATTTCAGTATATATGGTCCCAGCAGGAATCAAACCCACAACCTAAGCGTTGTTAGCGCCATGCTCTACCAACTGAGCCACAGAGGACCACAGAGGTTTAATTTCTTCTTGTATGAAATACATTTGAGGCGTGGCAGCCCCCCCCTCCTGGTTTACTTGATCAGTGCTGGAAATCAAGTGTAGAAACAGCAGGATAATGAAGAATTATTTTATGGGGTGCTTAGTGGCGTAGCACACTAATGCGCTTACCACGTAATTGCAAGGTTCCTGGTTTGATTCCGACCCCCGACCTATCTTGCATGTCATCCCTCCTCCTCTCTCTCCCATCCTTCCTGTCAATCTCTACTGTCTCTATCCCAATAAAGCAGAAATGCCCTAAAAACATATTTATAAAAAAATAAAAATAAAAAAAATGATTTTTTTATCATCATCATCATCACCACCATACCGTACCTTTCTGATCTCGTGCTGTATCTGCTGATGAAAGTGGCTCTTGAGCTCCATCATCTCCTGCTGGAGCTCCTCCAGCCGAGGATCCGGCTTGCTTTTCTCTGCCTCCGCAGCCTGCAGGCTCCTCCTCATCTCTTCCCGCTGTTGGGTCACCTCCTTCAGCCTTGCCTCATAATCTAGCCCCCGGTCTGCGGCCTGTGTGGTCTCCAGTATGAGCTCCCGGGCGTCCTCCAGCCTGAGCTCGGCATCCTGCCTCAGGCCTCTCTCTTCCTGGAGGAGCTTCTGGAGCTCGCGGAGCATGTGGACATGGTCTCCCTGCTCCTGCTCCCTCTCATGCTGCTGGGTTATGACCCGGGCCTTGCTCTCCACCAGCTGATCCTGGAGGGCCTGCATGTCTGCCTCGTGCTGCCTCCTGAACTCCTCCAGCTTCCCCTGGAGCTCCTCAAACTCCTGCTTCATTTTACGTTTATCAGCCTGGAAGGAGGCCTCCATCCTGGACTTTTCCTGTGTAACTGTGGCCAGGGAGCTGGTCAGGGTGGTCAGCTGAGTCTTCAGCTGGAGGACCCGCCGGTCGGCGTCCACAGTGGAGGTGGGTAGAGGTGTTGCCTGCTGCTGCTCAGACCCCCCGCTACTGCTTGAGCTGATACCACTCTCTGACCCACTGGCCTCCTCAGACCTCTGGGCCAGAGAGGGGCCCCCAGGGCCAGACGCCCCCACCTCTCCGGGGCCGCCCTGCTCCTCCTCGGCCTGGTCGCCCTTGGTACTCCCACTGGTCATGCTGGTAGCTGTGTCCGCAGATGCTGCAGTGTCCAGACTGTCCTCACTGTGCAGGGAAGAGTGGTCATCCGGGAGGTCAGAGGTCGCATGGTGCCCGGGCGGGACAGCGCCCCCGCTGAGGGAGCAGTCATCGCTGCGTTGGCTGAGGTCAACCTCTTGAGACACGGTCAGCACCTTCAGACTGGCCTCCAGAGCCTCCTTCTCCTTCAGCAAGCTCTTGTACGCCCTAACCACATCCTTAAAGCGCGTCTGGTACTGGACCAGCTGCTTCTTCTGGGATTCTATGGTGTCCACAAGGTCTTTCTTGCTGGGGCCACCCCCAAAGCTCATCCCAAACTTATCCATGGCTTATTTCAGCTGCTTGACATTCAGCTTGGATCCATGCTCAGTGACTCAATCAAAAAATTCTGCAAAAGAGCAATTACCGGAACAATAATCAGTAATGCCATCAGGTATGGATTAATGAGAGGTACACGTTGTCTAGATACATTACACCACATCACAAAGCCACAATTCCACACTAATGTTTCAGTGCGTTGGGGAAGCTGAATAGATGGGTCAATTATTTACTGGTTACCTGAGACATATGCAGAATACTCATCATCGCCACGACTAAACAACACTGGTTAAATCACGTGATAGGCTAGTTATCTATTCAAGCAAGAATATATTGCACTAAAGTTAGACTTCTACAGTTTGCAGACAAGCAACAAACTAGCTGATGTTCCGAATCATTGGAGAGGCAAATTAGCTGCGAGGAATGGCAGAGATTTAATACTAGCAAGACTTCGAAAGAAAACTAAGCAAGCTAGCTAGCTAGCTAGCTATGCTATCATATCCTTCTTAGCTGGACAATAACACATCTGCGAGATGGTCTACTGCTGTAGGCCTGACCTTTCTCTCTCTGTCACTCACTTTACTATTTTCTAACAAAAAGTCAGATACGTTGAATTCATAAAGAACTACAAACTAAAATAGTCACAATATGCATAATAACTAAATGGTTTACTCACCGGTTACGTGTCATCGACGGCTTTACAGGCAACTTCCCCAGTCGGACTCCATGTTCAGAATGATATGTGTAAATAAAGTTAGAAAATGTTTCACAAACAGTCTCTAAAAGCGGCCATGTTGCTAAGGTCGGAATATTTGCCGATACGGCTTCTCACTGTCAAAAAGCCATATTCCGCCGTTTTTATCGAACAGTTTATACTGCTGTGACCGACTTAAAGCAATATCTTATACGCATTAATGAAAACACAACAGTAATAGCACACTAAACTGCTAGAATAATGAACGGTATTTTGTGTGTGAATAAAGTTATATCCAAGAGCTGACGTCATTTATTCCGCGTTGGCCTGGACGTGGCATCTGAGAAGACTGCACCCACCCTCTCTGCCCGGTGATCACAAACAGCTCGTAACACCACCCGGACGCTGCTCTTCTCTCCCGGATTACCTTTTCTATTTTACTATCGTCAAGCGGGGCTCTTTCACAACATGGGGCTAACAATTTCGTCGCTATTTTCCAAGCTTTTCGGCAAGAAACAGATGAGGATACTTATGGGTGAGCCTTTGCTATTCAACCCGGCCAATGAGCTAGCTCGCTAAACTAGCTACCTGGCTACATTTACTTGTCAGTGGGAAGGGTTTACCATATCAGACGCACTTTGCTTTTTGAGTAATAAGAGTGAAGTTACTGCCTGCCTATCGTGCCGCCTGTATCTTGTGGCTGCTAGCCAACATAATACAATCAGTTTGAGAACAACCGGAATTGAATTCAGCAGGCATGGGTGCTAGGATAACCATTAGCCCAGGCAACAAGACAGAGCTGTTTCACTGATAATTCACCCTAACATGAGATGGTAATGTGTTTGTTCACACGAGTAGTGGTTAGCAAACTTCCACCAGATCTCAGCGATATGTAGAAAGAAAATATATATGGAAAGTTGGGGATTGCATTTAACTTTTCTAATGGTTGCCATGGGGGGTCGGGGGGGGGAGTCAGTCAGTCAGTCATCAATCTGGTGAAGATATGGGAGTGATGATGGAGTTGTTTTTGTCTAATGCCATATCTTATCATATGCTGTGCCATATCTTTGTGTTATCGGTCCCATATGTAACCTTTAACGTTGACGGTTAATAATGACGAGACATGTAATCCCCGTGTGTCAAAGTTGCCTTAAAATACGCTCTGGGGTATGCTTGTTTGTGTTGTTCCATGCCTAAGGATGTGTATGACTAGTGTACCTTGTTCACATGTAACGTGTCTTTTGCAGTTGGTTTGGACGCTGCCGGAAAGACAACTATCCTCTACAAACTGAAGCTGGGAGAGATTGTCACCACTATTCCAACTATTGGTAAGAGTTTAGGTTTTGTTGCGAGTGTAAGACACACTTCTACACACATCTCTGGCTATGAACATTGGTCTCGTCTCAGCCCCCGACAGCCTATCTTTCAAATCATCTCTTCTCTCCCGTAATCTGATTTGAGTGGACAGCTACTTCCTTGTGGATGTTGGACAGGGGAGAAGATTACGATTGATCACCAACAGCATGACTGTCTTTTGTCATGCTCTCGCTTAGTGGCTTGACACCCACCCACACACGGGTACAGACACGATGTGGGACACACAGGGATGTGTAGGGCTATTGCCTACCATGTTTGGTGTTTGTGGAAATTAACACGTAGTCCACACAGACACACACACAGACACTTGTGTAAATGCAATTCAGCCCACTTACTTTTTAACAGCCTTTTCACAACTTTTCTTCTTCGTCTACACTGACGTGGTGGGGAGGGAGGGGATGGGAGTTGGCTGGTTCTGGGGAGGGAGGGGATGGGAGTTGGCTGGTTCTGGTGAGACAGGGGATAGGAGCTGGCTGGTTCTGGTGAAGCAGGGGATAGGAGTTGGTTGGTTCTGGGGAGGCAGGGGATAGGAGTTGGTTGGTTCTGGGGAGGCAGGGGATAGGAGTTGGTTGGTTCTGGGGAGGCAGGGGATAGGAGTTGGCTGGTTCTGGTGAGACAGGGGATAGGAGTTGGTTGGTTCTGGGGAGGCAGGGGATAGGAGTTGGCTGGTTCTGGTGAAGCAGGGGATAGGAGTTGGTTGGTTCTAAACCAAGCTTGACCACAGAGGGAACAAAGGGACCCGTAGACGGCTGCGCTGCCAGAGCTGTTGGGACTTGCTGGTGACGAAGCTGTTTTGATGGAGCAGATTAGAGGCTGAAGTGTCTCACTCCTAGCCAAAAGAATGGGGAACAAAATGTCCCGTCCCATTTAAGATGAGATAGGGAGACAGATTTAGGTCAGCATTTCATTTTCATCTTAATTTGGGTTTTTCCATGTGTTTTTTTTTTTTTTTTATATTACTTTTTTTATTTTTTATAATGCCGGGATTGATCTAACAGGTCATCCTGGTTCTAGTTCATGTCTGTATGTCCCTGTTGATGAAGCTCGCTCTCTCTCTGTCCCTCTCCCCTTCTCTCTCTCTGTCCCTCACCCCCTCTCTCTCTCTCTATCCCTCACCCCCTCTCTCTCTCTCTATCCCTCACCCCCTCTTCCCTTCTCTCTCTCGCTCGACAGGTTTTAACGTGGAGACAGTCGAATACAAGAACATCTGCTTCACCGTGTGGGACGTGGGCGGTCAAGACAAGATCCGCCCCCTGTGGAGGCACTACTTCCAGAACACACAGGTACGACGGCCAGGTGCTGACCTGCAGCATCAGCAGCATCACTGTAGGCCTCTGTTATCCTAATGTAGCTGGATACAAAGTCCTCTCTCATAATGTAGCTGGATACAAAGTCCTCTCTCATAATGTAACTGGATACAAAGTCCTCTCTCATAATGTAACTGGATACAAAGTGCTCTTGATGGCCATTAGAAAGGATCCCATTAAACGTCGGTCTCACGCCCTCTGAAACCTTCTCTGATTTGTTGGAGTCCTTTGGAAGGATCTACCGTCGTACCGCACTTCCTTCAACTGCCTGCCGTTTATTGCCTCCCAGAATGATTCTCCGACAGGTCACATGGTCACGCGCGTGTGGCACTGTAAAAGGATGGACGGGACAAAAGCTGATATTTGAACCTTTGACCTTTGCAGGGCCTTATCTTCGTAGTCGACAGCAACGACAGGGAGAGAGTAGCAGAGTCAGCGGAGGAGCTATCAAAAATGGTAAGTATTTGGGATCTGTTCAAATAGTTTCTCACTTGAAATAGTTCTGGTCTTGTCTGTGAGCCTTTTTCCGTGCAGTGGCACGAAAGTGACAAATCTCATCCTTTCTGCTGCTCTAGAAATAGTAACTCTTAGCTTTTGGATTCATTCATATGAAAAGGAACTTCAGGCGTTAGTTGATGTGGGCAAATAAAGAGCAGCTCACTTGTGTATAATGGTGTTATTTATACAGGGATTTGCCCGCCCTTGCGATGTATCATTCATCTGCGTTGGCACATTGCCCTCCTACTGTGTAGCCCACAGTATATGGTTTTCCTTCCACAATGGCCGCCTGTATTTACACTCTCTCTCCTCTCTCTCTCTCTCTCTCTTCTCTCTCTCTTCCCTTTTTTTTCTATTATTTACCTCTAAAGCTGCAGGAAGACGAGTTGAGAGAGGCTGTGTTACTGGTGTTTGCCAACAAACAGGACCTCCCCAACGCCATGGCAGTGAGCGACCTCACAGACAAACTGGGCCTGCAGAACCTGCGCAACAGAACTGTGAGTGTCTCTCTCACACCCACTCATGTCGTCTACACTCGCCGAAATGGATTCAGAAGGATTAGATGACTGGTTTGAATTTAAGGGTGCTCAGAACCTTGGCTTTCCTGGTTCCAACAGCCTGGGAAAATCCTATGCAGAAAGTAGCTACAATGGGGGTGAAAACCTGTTTTGAAATGAGTGACGCCTCGTGACACATCAAACCAAACACTACCTTGGGCTTGGGCGGAGTTTGCTTTGGGCCAAAAAAAACAAACAAACTGAATGTAGTTTTTCCTTCAGGTTTTCTCCAATGCCGGAAGCTAGCATAGGCAACAACTGTCTAAAAAAAAAAAAATCAAACATACTACGGGCTTGTGGAGGAATGTAACATCCAATGAAATTGCGAGCACATTCAGTTCAGTCCAAGCCAGAGTGGCTAATCTAAAAATGCTCCACACCTCCAGTGGACATGAGAACAGGGTGATGTGGAGGAGCTGTGAGGCTACGCAAGACAAGGTTTCTCATTATCTCTCCTTTCCTTTCCTTCCAGTGGCACGTCCAGGCGACCTGTGCCACCCAGGGCACCGGGCTTTACGAAGGGCTGGACTGGCTGTCCAACGAGCTGTCGAAACGCTAGGAGACGGAGACGTCACAGGAGCAGGACCCGAGTGAACGAGAGATCTGAACATGCGCAGAGCGACGGTGAAGAGGAGGAGAGGATGGGCGCAGGATGACATTCTCATCAGGAAGAACGCCAACTTTTTAAATTATCAGTGTCTGTCTGGTAGAACTTGCAGTTATGGACTTTACGATCAGTACCTGTTCTGAAACCTTTCTTTTTTTCTTTTTTTTTTTGGTTCATCATGATCCCCGTTGTCATCCCCCGCAGATGTCCCGTAGACTGTTTACATCTTCCTTTATGCCTATCCAACTCCCTCGACTGTAAAAATGTTTTAAGTTGCATGTTTTTAAAAAAACAAAACATAACAAAAATAGAATCACGTGATGGTTGTGCTGATGTTGATCGTTGTGGAGTGGGAGGGAAGGCCACTAGGGTTTGGGTGGGCGGGGATTTGGAGAACAGGGGTTTGTTTGGGGTAACGGTGCACAGGGGAGGGCGAAGGGTGGTTTTAGGTACAAGAACCCTGGGCCCCCTCCTGACTGACTCATTCCAGAGCTGAACCTGAAGGCCAGTTCCATTCCTAAACAATGTGAAGACCTTCAGTTGTTCCAAGGGCCATTATGATGCAATAAAGATTCTTTTTTTTTTTTTTTTTCTCTACTGTTGAAAGGTGGTCAGGTGTCTTTTTCTGGGATCAGTTGTGGCACAGGTAATTTGTGACGTAAAGGAGGTGTACTGTGGATTCAGCAGCCCTGGGTACAATAGTCTAATCAATACTGTAGGAGTAATTTTTCATTTGTACATCTTCGGCAAAGAAAGAGGTGTTTTTTAAACTCCCTGATACTTTCTGAAAATAATTATTTAATTACTTTCAGGGAGCTCATCTTGTGGAAAAGTATATTATATACATAGTATACTATATATATCAATATAACATTAATTATATATAAGTTAAACATAGCTTTAATGTGTTTAGACGCAAGCTGCTCTGCCTGCTAATCCATTCACATTTAGCATTCCCACTAAAACATTTAATGTATATACTTTAAAAGCATTTAAGAACACAATATGAATATCACATTTATATAATAAGACAAACTTTATTCAAGCTGATTGGTTGGTCTGAATAGTCGAAACCCAGAGCCTTTCATAATTAGAATACATCTTCCAGTAAATAAAACATTAAGAAATTAAATAGATGCAAAGAAACTGTTACAACAGACCAGTCATTGTATATACATGAGTATTATTGATAGTGACTATATAAACACACTTTAGACCAGGGGAGGCTCGTGGAGGTAGAAATCGGAGGACGGGCTCATTGTAATACATGGAATGAGGAATGGTATCAAACACGTGCATCATGTACGATACCATTCCTCAGTCCACTCGATGCTTTACAATGAGCCCGTCCTCCAATTTCCACCTTCACCAGCCTCCCCTGCTTTAGACAATTAGATCAGGTTAGAAAAACCAGCAGATATCCTAGTTATCATCAAACAGTTCAGGTTCAAGCTTCTGAACAAAGCAACGCATCGCTGACATGCAGATCCACGAACTGGATGGGTGGGAGTCCAGCCTACTAGCCACACACACAGTCCATTCACACACAGCAGTTGTGAATTTACTCTTCAAGTCGAACAGTTCTTCATTGTCATACATCTTCCTCCATCCTGTGTGTGTGTGGAGGAACAGTGAAGAGGAACAGTCTCCTTGGCCCTTCCACGCCCCCCCCCATCCCATCACCACTACACAGATACAGGTTCCCGCTGGTTGTTTTGACGTTTTACGACAAAGACCTTCTGACCAGACACGGTCACTGTGTACACGTAGTCCTCTAGCATGACTGGAGAGACGACAGACACACAGACAGACAGACACACAGACACACAGGAGGGAGGTCTGGTTAGAGACGCAGTCCGTGACGAACCAAATGACCAAACCAAGTGACATGGATAGACATATGTAGACGAGATGCACCGGTGTCGTTGCCTGTGTGTGACGCAGGTCGCAGGTGTGTTGTTGCCTGTGTGTGACGCAGGTGTGTTGTTGCCTGTGTGTGACGCAGGTGTGTTGTTGCCTGTGTGTGACGCAGGTCGCAGGTGTGTTGTTGTCTGTGTGTGATGCAGGTGTGTCGTTGTCTGTGTGTGATGCAGGTGTGTTGTTGTCTGTGTGTGACGCAGGTGTGTTGTTGTCTGTGTGTGACGCAGGTGTGTCGTTGCCTGTGTGTGATGTAGGTCACAGGTGTGTCGTTGTCTGTGTGTGATGCAGGTGTGTTGTTGCCTGTGTGTGATGCAGGTGTGTTGTTGCCTGTGTGTGATGCAGGTGTGTCGTTGTCTGTGTGTGATGCAGGTCACAGGTGTGTTGTTGTCTGTGTGTGATGCAGGTGTGTCGTTGCCTGTGTGTGATGCAGGTGTGTCGTTGCCTGTGTGTGATGTAGGTCACAGGTGTGTCGTTGTCTGTGTGTGATGCAGGTGTGTTGTTGCCTGTGTGTGATGCAGGTGTGTCGTTGTCTGTGTGTGATGCAGGTCACAGGTGTGTTGTTGCCTGTGTGTGATGCAGGTCGCAGGTGTGTTGTTGTCCGTGTGTGATGCAGGTGTGTTGTTGTCTGTGTGTGATGCAGGTCACAGGTGTGTCGTTGTCTGTGTGTGATGCAGGTGTGTCGTTGTCTGTGTGTGATGCAGGTCGCAGGTGTGTTGTCTTACCTGACATACGTTTGAAGGGCGGCTCTGCAGCGCCCTGCAGTCTGAGACGACACGCCGTCCGCACCATCTGCATTATCACCCCCGCCGTGTGCTCATCATTCTCCAGCTCGCCTGCAGACTGAAGGAGAGAAAGAGAGGATTTAGTTATTTATTTCTATCATTAAACAATGATAATATATATATAGATCGATATACAGTACCAGTCAAAAGTTTGGACACACCTTCTCATTCAATGGTTTTTCTTTATTTTTTTTAAATTATTTTCTACATTGTAGATTAATATTGAAGACATCAAAACTATGAAGGAACACATGGAATGAAAAAAGTGTTAAACAAACCAGAATATGGTTTATATTTTAGATTCTTCAAAGTAGCCACCTTTTGCTTTGATGACAGCTTTGGACACTCTTGGCAAGTTTGTGTCCAAACTTTTGACTGGTACTGTATATATATATATATATATATATATATATATATATATATATATATATATATATATATATATAAATAGAGAGAGAGAGAGAGAGAGACAGGGGGGGGGAGAGAGAGAGAGGGGGGGGGGAGAGAGAGAGAGAGGGGGGGGGGGGGAGAGAGAGAGAGGGGGGGGAGAGAGAGAGGGGGGGGGGGGAGAGAGAGAGGGGGGGGGGGGAGAGAGAGAGGGGGGGGGGGGAGAGATCATATGAGAACTCACCGCCAACACGCCATCTTCACTGATCACCAGATATCCTAACTGATCAGGGATCCTCTCCAAGCCCTGCGTCAGAGCGGTGGCCTGAAACCAACGTCCAAGTGTTACAAACGACACGTGAAAGTCAAGTCAAGTCTCGTTTATTTGTCATTACATTGAATACAAGGACGCGACGCGACGCAATACCTGCGGCAGAGCAGCGCTACAACGTCAGTCACCATCAACCACAGAACGTAACCAGGGGAAGAGATCAAATGGAAACAGTAACAATAATAAAACAACGATCTCAACGGGGTCGCTCGGTTGTGGTCAGGGTGAATAATTAAACCAGTCGCATGTTAAACTTAGCGAAGTTGTTAATAGTGCAAACAGCAAAGTCGAGTCTGGTCACCAATCACCTGTCACCAGCGGAGTTAGCCGACCAGCGCTGCTACCGCGGATAGCAGGCTAGCTGGCTTAAAGAGTGACAAACGTCTACGTTCACGACACAAGACGAAGTGCAAGACTAACCACGGCGTTGGGAAAGGAAGGCATCACTTCTGTACATAACAGTTGCAGATTATTCGCTAAAATAAGGAGTACACTTACCATTTTAACTTATTCCTGCCAGACGAGAGGGACCATCTGCGTTTCCTCTCTTTCTTCACGTGACTCTATTCTCAGCTCGAGTTTGTGTGACGTCATGTGACGTGCGTGTCGTTCAGATCCGCAGATTAATTAATGCTCTACTACTTGTTGAAAAAATTCAACACAATTCACAATTCTATTTGATTAAATTAAATTCATTTTATGATGGCGATGATCACAGAGTATATTATTCGATTTATGTGCAGGTATCCATTGGCGTGAACGGTCGTTTTGTACCAGGCCAGCAGGGGGCGCTTGCGTTTGCGTTGCGACACGACTCAGTGAAAGCGGAAGTGGCAGTCAGCTGACAGCTTCATATGATCCAGAGGAGAAACAGGATTTGATCACTCGTTCCTTGTTTTTGACAGATCTACTTTGCCAAATCTCGGATAATGGCAGGGCGAGGTAAATTGATCGCCGTTATTGGTGATGAAGACACGTGCACCGGCTTCCTCCTCGGGGGCATCGGCGAGCTGAACAAAAACCGGAAACCTAATTTCTTGGTGGTCGAGAAGGACACGAGCGTCACGGAGATAGAGGAGACCTTCAAGTAAGTCGTAACTCGACCATGTCCACCTAGAGAAGGGCCTCTGTCTCGGAAGGTAGAAGCTGCATGTCAAGAAATTGAGTGAGTGTGAAAAGAAATGCATATCAGGCATTTGAACATCTGACAGAAGTCGACCGTCTGTCATCCGATTGCACTGAGAATGCATGTCACATGACCGCTCCCCTGGTGTCGTTGCTCAGTGCATTGTGTTATTTTATGAAGAATCAGACCTTGACTGGTTAATAATTTGCTTATTTCACCAATCATTTTTATACTCCTGGACAATAGGCTACTTCTCTTGTGTTTTGGTGTGACAGTTTGCAGTCCTGCACTGATACCCCAGTTGGCCTTCATCTATGATGCCCATCAGGGGAGGCTGGTGGAGGTAGAAATCGGAGGACGGGCTCATTGTAATGCATGGAACGGGATCAGGAATAACAAACATGCCTGTCCTCCAATTTCTGCCTCCACTGATACCCATTCACCCTGTACCGTAGTATTACCCTGAGCATAACCAAGTTCCGTGTTCCGTGTTCCGTCTCTGAGCTGTCATTGTTCCCTCGTCACCCAGGAGTTTCCTGGCCCGCAATGACATCGGCATCATCCTGATCAACCAGTTCATCGCGGAGATGATCCGCCACGCCATCGACGGCCACATGGAGTCCATCCCGGCCGTCCTGGAGATCCCCTCTAAAGAGCACCCTTACGACGCCTCCAAGGACTCCATCCTCCGCAGGGCCAAGGGCATGTTCTGCGCTGAGGACTTCAGATAAACACACACAGGGACACCGACACACACACACACACACACACACACACACACACACACACACACACACACACACACACACACACACACACACACACAGGGACAGTGGTAGTGACGGGGGAGAGGGGACATAATGGACTTACATGACCTTAGATAAAATCGTTGAGTCTTGAGTGAGAATTGGCTTCGTGAAAATAGTCGATTTACAGTTTCATGTTGGCCTCTTCTCCATGTCATTGAATCACCTAGACCAATGTCCCGCTCTCTCATCTCTGGCAGTCCCTGCTCCAGACACCTGCAAATACACTCTAAATTCAAATGTTGTGTTTGTAAGATTTTCTTTTTCATTCCTTTGTCTGGAAACACAGATGGTAATAGCACTTGTTCATTGACTGCATTGATGGATTAATGGTTTTGTCTGTTGCCTTTCCCGGTTCTTGATGTTGTCTTAAATCTTACACAGGTACTACATCACATAGCAGTCTCGGTCAGACTTTTCATATTTCTGTGATCAGTCTGTTTTTCCACATTAGTTCATCCCATATTTTGCCATCGCTTTTTTGGGGGAGGCGTTGGATTAAGTCAACGGATTAAAATCTTCAAGTCGCTCATTGCAGCAGGGAATTGGGGATATTTAAAAACAGTACTGTAAAATGTGTCAGAGCGTGCAGATGACTGTGACTGACTGTACTTCTCCTTTTGTCATTCATGGGTTCCTACATGAATAGATTTCAATAACTGGATTTACTACATTACCTGCCTCTACATTACCTTCCTCTACATTACCTGCCTCTATGCATGTTCACACAGCTGGAGGTAGCATTTCTTCATCTGGTGAAATGTACAATATGGCGTGCAACATTCGGTGAAATACGTTTAATTTAATAAATCATCATTCTCTCACAAGTGGTCAAGTAGAAGTGAGGTTTTCTTTTATTTTGGGTGTTTTGTGTTGAGTACTGCAAAATGACTGCCTGTTGTAATGTGTTGACATTGTTACTAATGTGTTAACTTATACCTGTAAAAACCCAAGAAATCTCTATGTTCATGAAAATAAATTATTATGCTCTGTCTGTGCTGTGGGTTTGTGATGACTGAGTGTTTGAGTCCAGCAGAGCTTTGGTTAATCTAACCGTCTGGAAGACGTCATCAAATACAAGGAGGCAAAATCTCCCAAATCACACTCTCACATAGGCAAAGCATTCAGTATCCCCCTGAACATTTCCCATCGTTTAATATTTCTACTATTTCAGTGTTTAAAATCACCCCTATGCTTGTTTTAAAGCCCGAGTGCTAATTGACAGCAGGCAGGACTGAGAAAACAGAGTCTCTGTGGCCCCTACGAGCTAAAGCCTGCCAAGAATGTAGCATGTCAGCGTTGATCATCTCCAATGCAGTCTCTGTGAAGCAAATAGATGGGTTCTTAATGACGGGACTTCATCACTTAGCATGTCAGGTGAAATTCCCACAACAACACATCCTTATCCAACATCAGTGGAGGCTGTTGGAGGTAGAAATCGGAGGACGGGCTCATTGTAATGCATGGAACGGAATGAGGAATGGTGTCAAACATGCACGTTTGATGCCATCCCTCATTCCATTCCATGCATTACAATGAGCCCGTCCTCCGGTTTCTACCTCCACCGGCCTCACCTGTTCAACATAGCATACAGTAGTAGTCACAGGTGAAGTACTTCCCAGCATCTCTCTGACAGCGACTGTCAAGGGTTAATCAGCGATAAAGAGGATAACCTTCCAAACCCCTGTGTGCTAAAACTCAAAACGGTTCCCATGATTACAAGCAGGCCTTGAGAGAGACCGGGGTTGACGTATTGTGAGGTGGCATTGACAGGTGATGAGAACTGGCAAATATTTTAACAACATTGAAAAGGCCTCATCACTCTTCCCGCTGGACATGTGTGTCCTTCCCACTCATGTCCTTCGGCAAACTGAGAAAAACCCTGACAAACAACTGCTCTGTTGTAAACCTGCCCTTTATACAGACAAGGTTGGCCAAAGCGTGCATATATAAGGGGTAAGACTGGACGTGTTCCTAGTTGTTTGGGTTCGTTTACCTACCTCTCTCTCTCCCTCTCTGTTGATCCCCCCGTCAACCCTTGGCGAGGACAGATTGGACAGTATGAGCCCTGCCTGGTGTCTCAGTGTGGTTCTCCTGGGACACGTCTTCGGAAGTCCTGTCCCTTTCAACAGCATGGCCAACGGTACGAGGTAAGACATCTACCTGTGCAAACACAATGACGCCTAAAACACCTGAGGTGTCCGTCATATAGCCAGCCTGCAAATGAATCATCCTATGCATGTGTCCAAACAATGCTTTACATGCTAGAAAACTGCATAAAAAAATAAATATATATATATATCTGTTTACCATAATCTGTTTATTAGTTATTAGAAAGCATGTTCTTGACACACTGTACAGATTTTTTCTGGTGCCATGGTGATATCAATAATGATTTGATTATTGACCTTTTAACAACTAAAACACTACTGAGAGCACCATCAAAGCAGAGGTTTGAGTTTAGAGATGAATGGATTGATGGATAGAGCTGTTATTTTATTTTCTCTCTGTAGACAGAATGAGACTCTTCGCCAAGTGAATGACACAGGGGACAACTGGATAAAGTGAGTATTGGGTACAATGAAACCTCTAATGGTTGTAAAACAAAGAAAATGGGTTTTATATTCATAATGAAATGTCCTAATAGGGCACTAACTATAGCAGTCAAAGGTCATACCTGCCTGACTGTTTAGTAAGATCAACAAATTATTATAAAAAATATTTTTTTTAATTTAATTTGTCTAATTTGAACTTCCATGGCCAATGTGGTGACACACACACACACACACACACACACACACACACACACACACACACACAGACACAAACACACACACACACACAGACACACACACACGCTGCATGCTTTAACCCATCTGGACCCCCAACTGCCGCCTCTCTCCAGACCCACTCTAATGAGCCGCTTCCCTCCCCTAGACTGGTGTCATGTTGCTTCCTCCCTAACTGTGGGACGCCTAACCTGGCCTCCTCCCTGCAGACAGGCGACCAGGTAGCAGGCGGCGCCACCTTTGACCCCTATGGGATAGGCAAAAAATGAGACAGACAGAGCCATGATGGGCCACACAGTCCTCAACACAGCTTAGACCAGCACACAGCTGATTAACAAGAATATATATATATATAATAATAATAATACAATGGCCGAAGCGTAATAAAATATCTATATATGTGTGTAATAACATATCTATATATGTGTGTAATAACATATCTATATATGTGTGTAATAACATATCTATATATTTGTGTTGTTCGTAATGTCACATGTCTGGATGTATTTCAGTGGACAAACATTTGTAATGCTTTGTGGGACCTAGTGCAGCTTGTCAAATGCTTCTCTTTGTACTTTGTGTAACTATCTGAGCTTCACCAATGAAAACCTTTACACACCAGGAGTGATGTGATAAACTCACTTGCAGCTTTTCACAGAAGAATAAAATCTGAAATGTCTTCTTGCTTTGTCAGTTGAATCCACAAAAATTCGGATGTAATTCTGATGTATTGATATGTCCTTGTTGGCAATGAACCACCATGAAAACTACTTGGGCAGTGATATGTTGAGCTTCATAAAAAAAATAAACCAATATAAGACATTGCAAGACAGACAGTAACCAAGAGCAACAACAGTGATTCATGTTTAACACGACCTAGGAGACAACAGAGGTGATTTTACACACTGTTACTTCAAGATTTTCAAATGGCAAACATGGCATCATACACAGTGACTGAAACCCCTTTCCCGTATTTCCCCACAGGCCAAACGAGACGTATAGTCTGGAAACAGAGTATGACTATGCGTAAGTAACAGACCAATCTGGAGCAGTTGAGTACCACAGGAGGCTGGTGGGGGTAGAAATCGGAGGACGGGCTCATTGTAATGCGTGGAACGTTATAAGGAATAGCATCAAACACGCGGTGCCGGTCCTCCGATTTCTGCCTCCACCAGCCTCTCCTGTTGAGTGCAGTATATGACATCACACACCCCACAGCTACTGTTACTGGTCAATTCTGTTGGTTTGTGTTCAGTCACTGTTCTTCTCTTCTGCCAACAGGTTGGAGGAGCAGCGGCAGAGTTGGAACGCAACCGATGGCAACTTCACAATACCAAGGTGAGTTGTTACTCCCAAGGAGGCCAACCTCAACAGGAGTTTACCATTTCATTCACCCATTTATGCTGTTCCGTTATGCAACTGTTGAGCTTCTCTCTATACAAACAGGAACGGGGAAATCTCTGTGATTAAAACAATTCTTAAGTAAGTACTGTGTGAGCAGATTGTACATTCAGTCAACCATTTATTGTTGTGTAACTTGATATAACATGTATAACTGAGACATTATCTGAATTATTTTGTAGCATAGCGCAATCACCTCCACGTTGCTCGCTAAGCATCTGTGCCTTGATCAACCTCGGCAATGACCTGCAACACAGGGGGGACGAGAGAGCAGGCTGGTCGACATTGGACCCGAACGGAATAGGAAAGAAATGAGGACCGTGAGCTGAGGACCGTGAGCTGAGGACCGTGGACGCATCTCAGGAGCTGCTGGCGATCCGAGCTGATGGCTGTGTTCAGATTCTCTGCAAAAAACGTTCTGTAAAACTTCCTCCTTTCCTTTGTGGCCACTGATGGTGGATAATGACTGAAGGAGTGACACTTTTAAGACTCCAGCAACAATATTGGTTATTATTTCTTGTTGTAGCCTACATTGTAATTTGAGTGTGGGAAATCTAGACAATTAGTTAACTATATATTTAAGACAATGACTGGTTGATTTTCAACTTCTTTAATTTGAGATGAACCCATAAATGATTTATATATTTTTAATTATATCTAATGTCTAACGGTTTTTAAAAATAGTTTGTTACCAATGTTGATGGTAGGCTACACGGTTATCACAGAGATAAGCCAACATATTAAAAAAGTTGTATTCGGACTCAATGGTATCGAATAATGTGTCCTTTTTTTTTTTTTTTTTTTTTTTTTTTTTTTTTCTACAATTGTGACGACATAAACCTATTGTTACGCAAATGTCCAGTATGGAGAGGTTCGGAGAATCTCACATTGTGGTTCAGGACAATCTACTGTTATGCTGTTGTTATTCCATATGATTGAATTTGTCTAACAGTTCAAATGTAATGGATGATGCACATACAATCTTTAGTGTATCCAGTCGTTAAAAGGACATAGGCTAGTTTGCAGTAGGGGTCACCTCCAGACCCAAGGGTTACCTGCATTCGCTCTGGTGAAGGAGCATTCAGAGACATGGATTCGCAAAGGCAGGAATTTTGGAAAGAGGCGATTTTAAAAGAGAAATTAATCAGGCTAAATTGGTTTCGAGATAACTGGACCAAACCTAAACCGCTCAAAAAAGTGGGCGAGAAACGAAGGGTGAAACTGCCTCAAATCGCCGAGCCTCAACGCGATGCCAAACCGGTGAAAACGGCGGCCAAAGACGGTGCGCAGGGCAAGAGGAGAGACGAAAAAGTCCCTATTGATGTGATGCGGCCGGTGTCGGGAGAGACCCGGGACGTGCTGTATGACGGCTTTTCCAAAGAGGAGACGGGACGCTACAAATACCTCCTGCTTAGGAAGCGCAAGGACCCTGAGGTCAAATACCCCTACCCTATAACAAGCAACTGGCAGTATGGATGGGGTCTCGGTAAGGATATGACCAATTTATCATCATGTAGTTGGTGGAGATGTATGCAAAGGCTAGCTCACCCCACATACACATACACACACACAAACTCTTTGGCACTCTTCACTTCAATAATTTCCTGCCAACACATAATAATTATGTCAAAATGTATTCTAACCGCCTAAAAGATGCTCTTATTAGTTGGATATGAAGCCCAAAATGCTGCCATATAGGTTACAGGTGCAACACACAGACAACATTCGTCTTCATATGAAATACAAATGTTTGAGTCTTATTTATCAAATCACAGAGGTTAGTTTGATTTTCTCAGGGGAACCCCAATCTGAATTTAGGGGACCCCACATAGGGTCTCGACCCTTGGTGGTAGGTTTCGTGTGCCAAAAAAAAACCCCACATTCCAACAATTGATTCAAAGTGATTGCGTGTTTGTCCGTTATCACATCGATCTCTGCCACAGGGAGAGGCAGAGGAACTCAAGGGAATTGCATCATATAGATCTGCCTTAAAGTACATTCCATGCTTATCTCTTGTTGTCGTGGTAACGCCAAGTGCCCTCTGAACGCAGGGGACACGACCAAGGCCTACGTCCCGATGCACGCACTCAACGCCATCGTGAGAGAGAGCTTCTTCCGCAAGAACGGCATCTTCCCTCATTCCTCCTCCTCAGACACCGTGGCCTAGGACACACACACACACACACACACACACACACACACACACACACACACACACACACACACACAAGCACTGTTTTTGTTGTTTATTCTTCCCATTTTCTGAAAACCCAAGCTTGATACATAATTAATGTGTAAAATAAAAGAATGAAACGTGCCTCTAGAATCCCTTGCCGCTGTGTTTATGATACAAAGTGTGAATGCCCTAACCCTAACCCTAACCCTAACCCCGACCCCTCAGAAACCCATCCATGCATTAACCCCTAAACTACCTCTCCCCCTTACCAACCCGCCCTTTCCAACAGATACACAAACTAAAACAACTACAAAAATACGCTTTGTGGGTTTGCAATGTCTTATTTTGGTAGTAGTTTAAAGATGGTTTGGACGATAGATGGATAGATTTGCTGGGCCCGCTGCATCAGACACACTAACTAAAACAGCTAGGATCAATGCCATACAATGATGAGAGTAAAGCC
>NC_139674.1:15065114-15077614 GCF_951799395.1 Argentina silus
TGTGGTCTGTGGAGTCGGCTCTTCTCTGTGGTCTGTGGCGTCGGCTCTTCTCTGTGGTCTGTGGCGTCGGCTCCTCTCTGTGGTCTGTGGCGTCGGCTCTTCTCTGTGGTCTGTGGCGTCGGCTCTTCTCTGTGGTCTGTGGCGTCGGCTCTTCTCTGTGGTCTGTGGCGTCGGCTCTTCTCTGTGGTCTGTGGCGTCGGCTCCTCTCTGTGGTCTGTGGCGTCGGCTCTTCTCTGTGGTCTGTGGCGTCGGCTCTTCTCTGTGGTCTGTGGCGTCGGCTCTTCTCTGTGGTCTGTGGAGTCGGCTCTTCTCTGTGGTCTGTGGCGTCGGCTCTTCTCTGGTAGCTGCATTTGGATAATTGGAGTCGAGTTCCATCTATACAGCTTTTTTTTTATTTCATAATTTCTTCAAGACCCGGAGGCCAAAGTTTTTGAATTTCCACTTTAATGGTGAAATATGACTGTAATCAGCATCCCCCTCCCTCTCATTCCTCACATTTACCACTTCCCCCACGTTCCCTGTCGTTCTAAGAAGCGGTAATAGGTGTTTTAGTATGCAGCAGAACAGAGTTGATTTAGGTTTGACATTCATTTCCGACATTTCATTGCGTTTTTCATTTTTACGGACTTCCACTTCAATTGCTCGAGTACGGCAAATCGAGATAAGGAAACAAAATTACATACGTGTATGTGAACACATCACATTTTCCATCAGACACACAGACACGCACAGGCGCACACACTCACACTCACACATACACAGCACTGCAGACTCACTGCAGACTCTCTCTGCCATGGGTGTTACAACTCTAAATTTGAAACACCCTCTCCTCCGTTCCTTCCTTTTCCTCCTCTCCTCCATTC
Organism: Argentina silus; assembly: GCF_951799395.1. Lineage (NCBI taxonomy): Eukaryota > Metazoa > Chordata > Actinopteri > Argentiniformes > Argentinidae > Argentina > Argentina silus. Next base: position 15,065,978 of record NC_139674.1, read on the forward strand.
CTTCCTTCTTCTCCTCTCCTCTCCTCCATTCCTTCCTTCTCCTCCTCCCCTATGTTCCTTCCTCCTCCTCCTCCTCCTCCTCCCCTCCGTTCCTTCGCTGGTCTGAAGCCACAGATTGGGGAATTCAATCAGGAGAGTAGCCGTAATGATGCGTTCATTACAAAGAGGTCTGTCTTTTTAAGGCCTCTGTCAATACTGCCAATAGGGCTGGTTTGATGATCAATCAAAATGATTGGTTGTTTTACAGCGCCTTACCCTGGTCCTGTAATATTTACAGCCCTGTTTGAGTGGGGTGGGCGAGGGGGGCGGGGGCTGTCAGGAGACCCTAAGGGTCATTACTAGTGAGTACTTCTGTGACGTCGCAGAGACGGACAGATCAGATCAAACGGGAGGCGGTCATGAAGGTGACAGACGCCTGTCAGAGGTGGTTCAGTACTGATACTGTCAGGACATGTGATCAATGACAATGTTATCAGACAGGTGTGTGTAGTTCACCATATGGGAATGCACGCACTCACACACACACACACACACACGCACACACGCACACACACACACACACGCACACAGCCTCCTTCCTCCAGTGTTTCTTGTCATTTCCTGTTGTGAATACAAACATCTCGACATGACATACAAAACCCAAAGAACAAGAGAGAGAGCTTTCCCTCACATGTAGAAATAATCCCCCTCTCTCCCAGATTCAATGGAGGAGGAGTATGCATGTCTGTCAAACATGTAGTTGGATTTGAACTGCCTTTCATTACCCAATACACTCAGTGGAAAAATACTATTAAAAAATACTATAAATTGGACAATATTACTATTGGACAATAAACTCGTTACCTGACTACATGCTTGTGTGTGTGTGTGTGTGTGTGTGTGTGTGTGTATGTGTGTGTGTGTGTGTGTGTGCGTTTGGCATGCACGCTTGCATCCGTGTGTGTGTGTGTGTGTGTGTGTCTTTGTGTGTGTGTGTGCGCCTGGCGTTGATCAGGATGCATGTGACCACATTTGTGTGATTTCATGATTACAACAACAGCCCTGTTCAACAAGAAAATTGCCAATCACACTGTGGAATACAGTACAATACAGTACAATACAGTACAATACAGTACAATACAGCACAATACAGTACAATACAGCACAATACAGTACAATACAGTACAATACAGTACAATACAGCACAATACAGTACAATACAGTACAATACAGCACAATACAGTACAATACAGTACAATACAGTACAATACAGCACAATACAGCCATCACATATTCATCAGCACCTAAAGACATTTATGTTATTGTAGCAACCGATGTCTCAGAACCTTCAGCAACATTTCCATATGCTTTGAAGTCACCCTTACACTGATGACACCATGTGACTGCTACTTGATTGAAGTTCCTCCTGCAGCCTGTCAAGCCCTTTAAACACTCAGAACCTATACAGTTTCTAATTGCAACGATAATCAGCATCACGCCAACATCTGCAGGAGAAGGGTACAAAGTCAACCGGTAGGGAAGTGATTGCTGTGGTCCTCTGTGGCTCAGCTGGTATTGCATGGCTCTAACAATGCTAATAGGTTGTGGGTTTGATTCCCGCTGCGACCATATATATATATATATATAAAAATACAACATAAAAGGAATTCACTTACTGCAGTGTAAGTCGCTTTGGATGAGAGCGTCAGCGACATGTCATATCTGGTCCTTGTTTCTCTGACTCACTGCATCAGTAGTGTGGTGAACAGGTGAGTGACAGGTGAGTGACAGGTGAGTGACAGGTCCTCAGCCTTTACAGAGTCTCAGCTCTGTCTTTGAGGGGGGGGGCCGCCAACCTGGAAATGACATGTTTATCAGATCATGGGGTCTCTGAAGTCACTCTCACAGTGACTATTTTTGTACCAATGGGTTTGTGCAGCAAATGTGTGCGTGTGTGTGTGTGTGTGTGTGTGTGTGTGTGCACGTGTGTGTGTGTGTGTGTGTGTGTGTGCACACGCGCGTGTGTGTGTGTGTGTGTGTGCGCGTGTGTGTGTGTGTGTGCGTGTGCGTGTGCGAGGAGCTGAGGGAAGTGAGTACGTGAGAGGAATATTAGTACAGCAGGTGGAGGTGTGTGAGCTCGTACTATTTGACGCTACTGATCAGAGCTGATGACATCACAATGGGCTGCTGATTGAATTACAGGACTGGAGCAAAACATCCTGGCAGCAGCGTTCGGGAAGCCTCCCGTCTCCCAGGGCAACAACGGTCCCACCTCAATCAGGCCTTCTACCAGCGTCTGAAAGACAAAAGAATGCTGATCCCCAGCATTTCGTTGCGTTGTATGCCTGCACAAATAAACTGGAGACTTCGAAAACTCGCCTGGCGGGCGAATCCATCACACGCCCAGTGCGCCTCGAACAGGCCAATGAACTGACAGGGCACCGGCGTGTGGGGAGACGCCAGAGTTGGCGTTGTTCCTCTCCTCTCCGACCCCGGTGGCGCACGGTGGTGCCCGGTCCGCATGGGCGTGCCCGCCGATCCACACACCTCGTTACAGCCCTGATTGGGTTTAATGTCCTATATGATTCACTGACGATTCACTTCCTGTCCGCCCCCGCCCCTACCCCCCACTCCCTCCCCCCCGGTGCCGTTTCTCTCCTCCCTGGTCACCCCTTACTCACCCCCCCCCCCCCCCCCGCCTTTTTCTTCTGCTCTTTCTTCTTCTCTCACCCCAAGGTGATTAAGGACGTGGGAACATGTGCCACGGTTGGTTGGAGATGAAGAATTGGGGTAATTATTCGTCTACGGTGGGAACCACAGCTCGCCGCGGCCCCCTCGCCCTCCGCTGGTTAAACTGTCGTCGGCGTGCGCTCGCTGTGCTTTTCCGATTTCGCCGCGTGCGGGCGCGGACAGCAACGCGCGGCGGCCAATTGTTCGTTGAGCGTTGCCATGGCGATCGGCGGATCGGGGTGTCCTAATGGAACACTTGCGCGGCTGTGCCTCAGGGGACCCGGAGGATCGTTCGTCTGTTTGGGGGGAGAAAAGGGAAACGCTTTGGGAGCAACGCACTCAAGTCTGCCACCATCTAGGGTCGCTCACACACTCACAAACCCAACCAGCCCCCTCCACACACACACACACACACACACACACACACACACACACACACACACACACACACACACACACACAGACAGACACACACACGCACACACACACGCACACTCACACACACACAAACACACACACACACACACACAGACACACACACACAGACAGACACACACACACACACACACACGCACACTCACACACACACAAACACACACACACACACACACACACACACACACACACAGACACACACACACACACACACACACGCACACACACGTGCACAAACACACAGAGTGCGGTGCAGAAGTAGCAAACAGGTAATAGTCTTTTATCCCGGTTGCTGCCTCTGTATGAGTCATGCGACGGACTAATGGATCGGCACATCGGCAGCATCCATCTTGAGCCGTGATGGAACAAAAGGTCGCGACCTCAGAATCTCCTTAACAAAGCCACCACCACAGCTTCCCTGGTCTCCCGCCCACAGACTCTGTGACACTGCAGCGAAACCTGAGAGTTTGTTTGTTCGGCTTCCCGTCTGGGAACACACTCTTATTTATGTACAAAGCACTGCAGAAAGAGCAGAGCAGAGCGGCAGTGTGAACCCTGCACACTTTCCAACCCGATGTGGGCGGATTCAGATCGCCGTGGCATTTTGGCAGAACCACCGGTCCGAACGAGAGGTGCTCTGACCCTTGAGTGATGCATCGGTTGTGGCGTTTATTGGGTCAGCGTCTCGGAGCATGGAAATGGCAACAAGGCTTTAACCTTCAGCCCTCCTGGTCTGGACTAAATTGAATTAAAACGTTGAAATTGAAGGTCTGAAGTGAGGCTGGATCTGGGAGGTGGGCAGGGAGGGAGGGAGGCGAGGACGGGGACTGGCGGGGGAAGCCGCCCATCTGCCCGCTACGCCGCGGGAGGTTAGGAAGGTACAGAGATCTCTCCGTCTGTCTGTGTAAGAAAATAAAACGACAGCGACAACTTCTGTGTTTAAGGAATATTTGACTTTGGTGTAATCAGTCTACATCTGTGTCTCTGCTCTGACATCCTCCCTCCCTCTCTCTTCTCCCCCCCACCCCACACCCCACACTCCCTTAATCTGTCATCTTTTCTCCCTCTCTCTGTCTCTACCAGTGTGCCACTGTATTTATATACATACACACGCACACACTATCTGTCTATTTGTGTTTCCTTTGTGTTAATGTTGTCCCCCCCCCCCTCTCTCCCCCCCCCCTCTCTCTATCTGTCTCAGATGACATTGTGTGTGGGTATGGTAGTCTGTGTTTATCTCAAAGAGACAGCCTTGAGGCCCAGATTAATCTTCTGTGCCCAGTCCAAAACAAGGAAGGGGGAAGTCAATGTAGAATTCTGCGGGTGTTCTCCAAGCTTAAAGTTATTTGTTATTCCGATGTGACTTCCCTTCTGAAACCCTTGATCCATCAGTAAGGACACAGGAAGGTCACAGCCAGAGATTCTGAGAGTGGGTCGACTGGTACATGTGGCAAACACTGAGACGTGTGATCACACTGTCTGAGCAATTCACAGGGTGGAGAGAGAGAGAGGGGGGGGGGGAGAAGGGAGAGAGGGGGGGGGGGGGAGAGGTGGGAGGAGATAAAGGGAGACAGACTGTAATGGCAGGAGGACTCAGGCAAAAGACTCGGAGACAAATACTTAAATCCAATAGAATAGAACCCTAACCCTAACCCTTTCAGAAAGGTTCGGTACACAGGTAGACAGTCAATGGGTAGGCAGGTAATCCGGGAAGGGGGTAGGCAAAGCAGGGTTTGGTACACAGCGGCGGCTGGTACCCGTAGGCGCACTGTAAGGGGGAGAGACCAGAAGCAGACCCCTGCAGGGTGCTGTGGGCATAGTCGACCCAGAAGAGGTGCTTGGGTTCTGGGACACGAGACACCGAAGGCAGGTCTCCAGCTCCTGGTTGAGCCTCTCGCTCTGGCCGTTGGACTGGGGATGGTACCCGGAGGAGACCCGGGGGTTGTGTTATCGAACGTCTAGCGGAGAGTGTCAGTTTCCGGGAGAGGAAGGTGCAGGGATGAAGCTTCTTGTCCTCTGGGGACTGCTGGGAGAGGACAGCCCTGACACCCACGTCCGAGGCATCCACCTCCACAACGAACTGCTGATGAGAATCTCGGAAGAGTGAGGAGATGGAGAGTCGGCCATCAGGAATGGCAGTTGGGGATGACGCCACGAAGACGAGCGATAGGCAGTGGACGGCCCCCTCAGGACGGGCCGAGTAACAGCAGACCTGGACCTCTCTCTTTCTCTCTCTCTCCTGGAGACAATTATCTATTTTTATGGCCAGAGCGAAAAGGGAATCCAGGTCAGGGGGTCAGAAGCTCTAGAGGTGCCAACCGGACCTTGATGGGGTCGGAAAGACCGTGAAGAAAAGCATCAAACATGGCAGAGGAGTTCCAGAGTTGTCTGCTGCCGGGGAGCGGAACTCGATGGCGTAATCGGAAACCTGCCTCTTGCCCTGGCGCAGGCCCACGAGCGCCCTTGCAGCCTCTCGACCCGGGGGTTGTGTTATCGAATATCTGGCAGAGAGTGTCAGTGAAAACCTCCAGGGAACAGCAGCCTAGAGAATCCCTGGCCCAGTCAGCCGTGGCCCAAGCTTCAGCTCTGCCGGTAAGGTGGGTGATGACGCAAGTGACCGCGACTCGTTCCGTCTGGAATGACGACACCTGGAGCTCGAAGTGCAGTACAAGTACACTGGACCAGGAATACCACAGAGTTACCAGAGTCCCCGGTAACACAGATGACAGAGAGAGAGAGAGAGAAAGAGAGGGAGAGAGGGAGAGAGGGAGGGAGAGAGGGAGAGACAGAGAGGGAGAGAGGGAGAGAGAGAGAGAGGGAGGGAGAGAGGGAGAGAGAGAGAGGGAGAGACAGAGAGGGAGAGAGAGAGAGAGAGAGAGGGAGAGAGAGAGAGGGAGAGAGAGAGAGGGAGTGAGAGAGAGTGAGAGAAGAGAGAAAGAGAGAGACATGAGCAGCTTCCTTTGAGTGACAATGGGCCAAGGAGAAATAAAAGACTGCAAATCTTAGCTGTCAGCTTTGACACCTTAGGGTACCAATGACGTCAGAGACATTTGGCTGGGGAGCTTCACCAGCCGAAGGACGTAAGTACAGATGTACCTCCTATGGAAAGGATCAATGTGAAAAGGAACAAAGAGATGTGTGTGTGTGTGTGTGTCTGTGCATGTGTGTGCACGCATGTGTGTTATTGTGGGTGTGTGTGTGGGTGTGTGCGTGTGTCTGTGTGTGCATGTGTGTTATTGTGTGTGTGTGTCTGTGCATGTGTGTGCATGCATGTGTGTTATTGTGGGTGTGTGTGCGCGCGTACGTGTGTGTGTGTGTGCGCGTGTGTATACATTTCCAACATGGAGCAACGAACCACCACGGTGTACAGCAGATCAGACACCTCCACCGTCCCCGTGGGCCAGCAGCTCATTCTGCCTCCTGAATGAATGGGCATAAAGGCCCGCGCCGCTTTCATCTCTTACAAATGCAAATGGCAGGCAGAGCGCCGGCGGCCGGGGTACGGTGTTCAGGAGGCCTTCAGGCCCGGCCATTTGCATAGCGTCACCACGGAAAACACACTCACGCAGAAGACACTCGACGATGAAAACCTGGAGACCTTTAAAGACGTGAGCCGTTAGGTTGAAGCCCTTATATGGGCGTCTAACGGGTCTGATGACCGTGGCACCTGTGTCGTGCTCAGTTGGTTGAACACTAAGTGCGTGCAATCGGATATTTTGATTCAAAAACACAAACAATTGGGATGCTACTGTGGGAAAGGAATACATAAAAAAAAAAATAAGGCAATTTATTTTTTTCTTGCAACTTTCAGTTTTTAAGCAGGAATGGATTCGATTTTTCTGCGAATGCGTCACACACACACACACGCACACACGCACACACACGCACACAGACACACACACACACGCGCACATACACACGCGCACACACACACACACACTCTCTCTCTCTCACACACACACACACACACACACACACACACACACTCTCTCACACACACACACAGCAAGTCATAGCCAGTGGGCGTCTCTCAAAGCCAGTAACGAAAGGACGCTGATCTCTTGCTCTGTTTCTCTCTCTCTTGCTCTCTCCCCCCTCTCTCTCTCCCCCTCCCCCTCCCCCTCCCCTGTCTCTCTACCTCTCTCTCCCCCCCTTTCTCTCTCTCTTCCCCCCTCCCCTCTCTCTCTATCCCTCCCTCCCTCCCTCCCTCCCTCCCTCCCTCCCTCTCTCCATGCCTACTGATCTCATCTCCTCCCTTCTCTTTGTATCTATCTGAACAACACACAAACCAGGAGAAGCGGCGAGGAGCCTGCCAGGCTAGATCAGAGGACTACCCCCCAGCACCAAGGGAGATCTGGGAGAGGCTGTGGAGGGCTGGGCGGACTCCGATATCAGACACAGGAATCATACTCAAGCTAACGGGAGGAGAGCCTCATGCATAAAACACCAAACGGAGAGAAAACCCTAACAACACAGGGACACTAAGTATGAGATCAGGAAGACCTGTTAAGATATGCAGACAACACTGGAGCCACTAATTGGAATGAAGGCTGGTGACCTTGTTTTGTGGTGGTGTAAGACACGCACGCACACACACGGACGGACACAGGCACACACACGGACGGGGATACACACACACACACACACACGGACGGACACAGGCACACACACGGACGGGGATACGCACACACACACACACACACACACGGACACAGGCACACACACGTGTCTCTCCACAGTCCAGGCACAAGAAAAATCAAAATTTTTCACTCAACTGAAACCCCCAGAGCAGAATATACCACTAAATCCTTTAGCTGTCAATAGATTTGACAAGTTGGAATGTCACCAGGACTGGAACATGTTGAGAACCGTTTTGAGGCTTAACAATTTGCAGGATGCAGGCTGGTCCAGGATGTAGTCTGATCCAGGATGCAGGCTGGTCCAGGATGTAGTCTGATCCTTCCTTTCAACTATGGCCACAGACCTCGCCGCCATCTGACCGTGGCTGTGAGCCAGTTTAATAAGGAGGAGGGAGGCTATCCATCTGGATAATGATGTGGCTCACATTCACGTACACACACACACACACACACACACTCACACGCACACACACATACACACAAATGCATGCATGTACGCAGATGCACACACAGGCAGTAATTGGTTCTTGACAGGGGCGAAGACAGCTGAATGAGTGGGATGAGGAGAGAAGAGGGGATGAGGGGTAGAGAGAAGAGGGGATGAGGAGAGAAGAGGGGATGAGGAGAGAGAAGAGGGGATGAGGAGAGAAGAGGGGATGGGGAGAGAAGAGGGGATGAGGAGAGAGAGAAGAGGGGATGAGGGGTAGAGAAGAGGGGATGAGGGGTAGAGAAGAGGGGATGAGGAGAGAGAGAAGAGGGGATGAGGGGTAGAGAAGAGGGGATGAGGGGTAGAGAAGAGGGGATGAGGGGTAGAGAAGAGGGGATGAGGAGAGAGAAGAGGGGATGAGGAGAGAGAAGAGGGGATGAGGGGTAGAGAAGATGGGATGAGGAGAGAGAGAAGAGGGGATGAGGGGTAGAGAAGATGGGATGAGGGGTAGAGAAGAGGGGATGAGGAGAGAGAAGAGGGGATGAGGGGTAGAGAAGAGGGGATGAGGGGTAGAGAAGAGGGGATGAGGAGAGAAGAGGGGATGAGGAGAGAAGAGGGGATGAGGAGAGAGAGAAGAGGGGATGAGGAGAGAGAGAAGAGGGGATGAGGAGAGAAGAGGGGATGAGGGGTAGAGAAGAGGGGATGAGGAGAGAAGAGGGGATGAGGAGAGAGAAGAGGGGATGAGGGGTAGAGAAGAGGGGATGAGGAGAGAGAGAAGGGGATGAGGAGAGAGAAGAGGGGATGAGGGGTAGAGAAGAGGGGATGAGGGGTAGAGAAGAGGGGATGAGGGGTATAGAGAAGAGGGGATGAGGAGAGAAGAGGGGATGAGGGGTAGAGAAGAGGGGATGAGGGGTAGAGAAGAGGGGATGAGGAGAGAAGAGGGGATGGGGAGAGAAGAGGGGATGAGGGGTAGAGAAGAGGGGATGAGGAGAGAAGAGGTGAGGAGAGAGAGAAGAGGGGATGAGGAGAGAGAGAAGAGGGGGATGAGGGGGAGAGAAGAGGGGGATGAGGGGTAGAGAAGAGGGGATGAGGAGAGAGAGAAGAGGGGATGAGGGGGAGAGAGAAGAGGGATGAGGGGTAGAGAAGAGGGGATGAGGGGTAGAGAAGAGGGGATGAGGAGAGAGAGAAGAGGGGATGAGGGGTAGAGAAGAGGGATGAGGGGTAGAGAAGAGGGGATGAGGGGTAGAGAAGAGGGGATGAGGAGAGAGAAGAGGGGATGAGGGAGAGAAGAGGGGATGAGGGGTAGAGAAGATGGGATGAGGAGAGAGAGAAGAGGGGATGAGGGGTAGAGAAGATGGGATGAGGGGGTAGAGAAGAGGGGATGAGGAGAGAGAAGAGGGGATGAGGGGTAGAGAAGAGGGGATGAGGGGTAGAGAAGAGGGGATGAGGAGAGAAGAGGGGATGAGGAGAGAAGAGGGGATGAGGAGAGAGAGAAGAGGGGATGAGGAGAGAGAGAAGAGGGGATGAGGAGAGAAGAGGGGGATGAGGGGTAGAGAAGAGGGGATGAGGAGAGAAGAGGGGATGAGGAGAGAGAAGAGGGGATGTGGGGTAGAGAAGAGGGGATGAGGTGGAGAGAGAGGGGATGAGGAGAGAGAAGAGGGGATGAGGGGTAGAGAAGAGGGGATGAGGGGTTGAGAAGAGGGGATGAGGGGTAGAGAAGAGGGGGATGAGGTGAGAAGGGGGTGAGGGGTAGAGTAGAGGGGTTGAGGGGTAGAGTAAGAGGGGTTGAGGAGAGAAGAGGGGATGGGGAGAGAAGAGGGGATGAGGGGTAGAGAAGAGGGGATGAGGAGAGAAGAGGGGATGAGGTGTGTGAGTTGAGGGGATGAGGAGAGAGAGAAGAGGGGATGAGGGGTAGAGAAGAGGGGATGAGGGGTAGAGAAGAGGGGATGAGGAGAGAGAGAAGAGGGGATGAGGAGAGAGAGAAGAGGGGATGAGGGGTAGAGAAGAGGGGATGAGGAGAGAGAGAAGAGGGGATGAGGGGGAGAGAGAAGAGGGGATGAGGGGGTAGAGAAGAGGGGATGAGGAGAGAGAGAAGAGGGGATGAGGAGAGAAGAGGGGATGAGGGGTAGAGAAGAGGGGATGAGGAGAGAGAGAAGAGGGGATGAGGAGAGAGCAAACAAGAAGAAAGGATGAAGAGGTGGAAAAATAAACCTAGTCATTACTGTGAAGAGAAGAGAGTCACTGCCAAAAATAAACAGATTACATTTTTTTAAAAACCCAGAAAAAGACAAAAAAAGAGACAGGATGAGATGAAGGTGAAGAGAAGAAGATGGAGCGCTCAGAGAAATGAAGGAGAGGCGGCGTGGATGTGGCAGGAAGAGAGGAAGACAGAGGCTTGGACAGACAGAGAGGAAGGAGAGGGGTCTCCGTGGAAACGGCCCAGGAGGAGAGATAAAAGGGGTGAGTGAAAAAGGTGAAGGGCTGTAGGGGGGAGAGGGAGGGCTCGGAGTGGGGGGGGGCTCGGAGGGGGGGAGGGCTGGAGAAGGGTGAGGGCTCGGAGGGGGGAGGGCTGGAGAAGGGTGAGGGCTTGGAGGGGGGAGGGCTTGGAGGGGGGAGGGCTCGGAGGGGGGAGGGCTGGAGAAGGGCGAGGGCTCTGGGCTTTGGGGGGGGGGGGGGGGGGGGATCGGCAGCTTCGGTTGAGTCCTCCTCGTCTCCTAAAACACACACAGCTTCAGCAGGACAGTCATGTGACAACCACTCTGTTCTCTGTCACTTAGAACGCGAGGCGCCTAAAAATATCAAAACACACATCTGTCACTGTCATTCTTCCACCTGCCCCTCCCTCCCTCCCTCCCTCCCTCCCTATCCTGCTAATAAAAACCTCACACGTTCACTTCCATGACGCACTCAAAAACACACCAACACCCAGCAGCTCCAGCAGCTCCAGCAGCTTCCAGCACCTTCCAGCAGCTTCCAGCACCTTCCAGCAGCTTCCAGCAGCTTCCAGCACCTTCCAGCACCTTCCAGCACCTTCCAGCAGCTTCCAGCACCTTCCAGCACCTTCCAGCAGCTTCCAGCAGCCCTACAGACTTCCCTCAGACTCTCAGCCGCCAGGCTCTCACCACAACACAACACTCAATGGAGATCAAAGAAGGAACCAGCGAGGGTGCTGTTTGAAGTCTAATTGGAGGATCTGTCTCCACATTGGACGCCAGAGACCCCCCCCCCCCCACCCCACAGCCCCCACCCCACCCCACCCCCATCCCCCACCCCTCCCTGCGCCTCACAGGGGAGCCCCTGCATTCACAGTGAGCTACAATAAGACCTGTCAAACTCCAGACCCTGCCTGCAGAGGAGCACTCAATCAGCTCCTGGAGGAGAGATAAGATACCTGTGTAGCAGGGGAGGCTGCTGGAGGCCAGGGGG
>NC_139674.1:15082190-15089690 GCF_951799395.1 Argentina silus
GAGAGCTGCGGCTGTGGATCACGGATTCGATCTCTCTCCCCGTGACGCAAATATTACTCTGCCGCTCCGCCAGGATGACGGACAGGTCGTTAGGCGAGTAAATTAAATCTGTGCGCCGAGGATCATCTCTCGTTGACAAAGGGCGTCTCTAGGAGACCGGGCTTTCAAGTGCCACTCTACTGGAGCGGCGTGGAGAGGGAGGCCGTGACGCAAATGTTTGGATTTCGTGGTGGTGGAGGAGGGGAGGAGGGGAGGAGAGGAGGAGGGGGGGTGTTGTGTTGGGGGGGGGGGGGGGGGCTAGGCTGCAGGGGATAGGCTGATTGATAAATAGCAGCAGCAGCACCAGTGTTGGTGTGGAGAGCAGTGTTTAGCAAATGGGCACCTAAGAGAGCACAGGGGAGAAAGAGAGAGAGAGAGAGAGAGGGGGGGGAGAGAGAGGGGGGGAGAGTGGGAGAGAGAGTGGGAGAGAGAGACAAAGAGTGAGAGAGAGGAGAGAGAGGGGGGGAGAGTGGGAGAGAGAGAGAGACAGAGAGAGGGGGGGAGAGAGAGACAGAGAGAGTGAGAGAGAGAGGGGGAGAGATTTGTGTTCCAGGGGGTATGCAAGGTCAATGTCATATCAACATAAATACATGCTTACTGTATGCTGCGTGCGCACACACACACACACACACACACACACACACACACACACACACACACACACACACACACACCTGCATTACGAATACGTCCAGATATGCTGTGGGCGGCAATATTCTTCTCTGGCTGAAACTGAGGCAGAAACTAGCTTGTGCAACACTGTGTGTCCCAAAGGTAAATCCAAGCAGCCACGCTGCCAGTCTGTCCACCTGTCCACCTGCCAGTCTGTCCACCTGTCCACCTGTCCACCTGCCAGTCTGTCCACCTGTCACCTGTCACCTGTCCACCTGCCAGTCTGTCCACCTGTCACCTGTCCACCTGTCCACCTGCCAGTCTGTCCACCTGTCACCTGTCCACCTGTCACCTGTCCACCTGCCAGTCTGTCCACCTGTCCACCTGTCACCTGCCAGTCTGTCCACCTGCCAGTCTGTCCACCTGTCACCCTGTTCACCTGTCCACCTGTCCACCTGTCACCTGTCCACCTGTCCACCTGTCCACCTGTCACCTGTCCACCTGTCACCTGTCCACCTGTCACCTGTCACCTGTCCACCTGTCCGCCTGTCACCTGTCCACCTGTCCACCTGTCACCTGTCCACCTGTCCACCTGTCACCTGTCCACCTGTCCACCTGTCACCTGTCACCCCACACGTTAGCGTGTCTCTGGACACGCTTATGGAACTGACAGTTAAAGTGCCGTGTGTGACGGACAGGGAGGCAGGCCGTGCGGGGCTCGGGAGGAACAGTCATTTTCACCGTGTGTGACGGACAGGGAGGCAGGCCGTGCGGGGCTCGGGAGGAACAGTCATTTTCACCGTGTGTGGACGGACAGGGAGGCAGGCCGTGTGGGGCTCGGGAGGAACAGTAATTTTCACCGTGTGTGACGGACAGGGAGGCAGGCCGTGTGGGGCTCGGGAGGAACAGTAATTTTCACCGTGTGTGAACAGACTGATTGGACTTTGATGAAATTACAGTTTGCAGCCGTCAACACCTTGCATGTCATTACAGCGACTGATGTACAATGATCACGGCCTGCTGGTCTCCCTCCGGGGGTAGGGAGACGGCAGATGTGGACTTGGCTCCCTTCCCCTCCCTTCCCTTCTCCTCCCCCTTCCCTCCCCTCCCTTCCCTCTCCTCCCCTCCCTTCTACTGTCCTCCCTTCCCTTCCTCTCTCCTCTCCTCTCCTCCCCTCCCTTCTCCTCTCCTCTCCTCCCCTCCCTTCTACTGTCCTCCCTTCCCTTCCCCTCTCCTCTCCTCTCCTCCCTTCCCCTCTCCTCTCCTCTCCTCCCTTCTACTGTCCTCCCTTCCCTTCCCCTCTCCTCTCCTCTCCTCCCTTCCCCCTCCTCTCCTCTCTCACTCTCTCTGGAGGAATGCTACAGTATTTAATAGATGGGACAGGTCAAGCTGTTGCTTTGGGGTTATGGGGTGATCACATTCTAGAAAACACAAACAGTGCATGAAAATATCTTTATTAATCCATGTGGAAATAATAATGTGACACAAGGAGAAAGGAATGTGTGTTTGCTTTGTAGGAGACATATTCAACACCTATCCATCCTACACAACACCCCCCTGCTCACGCAAGCCCCTCCCACCCCGACGCAGCCCCTCCCACCTCCCTGCTCACGCAGCCCCTCCCACCCCCCTGCTCACGCAGCCCCTCCCACCTCCCTGCTCATGCAGCCCCTCCCACCCGACACAGCCCCTCCCACCCCCCCCGCAGCCCTACCCACCCCCCCGCTCACGTCATACATCTCATAGACACACTGACATAAACCATCTACGCATACACCTACAAACCTACACACACACACACACACACACACACACACACACACACACACACACACAAAGACACATACACACACACACACACATCTGGCAATAGCTATTGTTGTCTCTAAAGCCTCTCAGCATGCTCTCTGTCCCGTCACTGATGGCTCCATGAACACAACGACCGTCATAAATCTCGGAAAAAGGCATCTGCCGAAACACAGAGGGAAATGTCACAGGAAAATATCTCCTGCTTGAGTGTTTGTGTGTGTGTGTGTGCGTTTGTGTGTGTGTGTGTGTGTCCCTCCTGCCCTAAAGAAACACCTGCTTATTGAGAAGCATCTGCTGTCCAGCCATGACATTCTGAAGGTTTGACGCCACAGAGCCGGCAGAGAAACTAATTGTACTGGTGTCGTAACATGTGGTGGTGTATATCCATGTTTTCATCTCTAGCCTGGCTGATTGATCCCCTCTGATCTGTCCTCTGGGCAGGCCCGTAGGAATGACTCACTGATGATGTGTGTTTGACCTCAGCTCCCCACTGTTTCATCAGCAAATGAATGAAGAGGGATCGATCGTGTTCTATTCTCTATGACACCCACACAGACACTTCCATTCCGCTGTGTCAGGGGAGGCTGGTGGAGGTAGAACACCAGGGGAGGCTGGGGGAGGTAGAACACCAGGGGAGGCTGGTGGAGGTAGGCATCAGAGGTCGGGCTCATTGCATTTGACCCAAGCAAGTTTCAATGGCCTCTTCTGCGACCTTGTGCTAACAACTTCAAAAAGGCAAACAAAGAAGAAAAAATTTTTGCCACCCGCGGAGACGGGCATCCAGGTTATTGATGGAACAAAAGGACCAACCGCATCAATGCTGGACATCGCTCTGTAAAGCTGTCCATTGACGAACGGACGTTATGTAAGGAAAACGGAACACGAAATATGTAATTACCGTGCACATTGTTCCTTTCTAGAAGAATGTGCGGTACCTTTGACAAGCCCCACTGAATGTAATGAATGCTCTGCTATTCAGGGAGCATTGTGTAGGGGTCTGTGGGCGAATGTATGGGGGCGTGGGGGCAGCAATTCTAATCACGTACGCCATAGGTTTCTTTTCCTCCAGAGAGGGAGAAAAAATGCACAGGAATCATTGTTGAACAGGCATCTCCGAAACATAGATTGGCGGGAGAATAGGTCAGAGGTCAGACTGTACGCAGCTAAGACACAAAGGCAGTGCATAACGAAGGCGTCAGAGTCGATGGCTGACCTTCTGTTCTCACAAGCACGGTATCAAGAAACACCTTGTAATTGAAGCCAAACGTGTAACCATGGCTGTTAGATAAGGGTTTCCTACGGCCCTGCACGGTACGCACGGCACACAGAGCTTTATCTTTGCAAAAGGTTTTGAAACGGTCTGTTGTGGTTCAATGGTTGAATAAAACGCAGGAGGCAAAATCTTTTTTTTTTCTTTTTTTTAAGAACTTACTTTACACAACCTTGGTGTTTACACTTCGCAATCAGGGTTGTGGTTCATTCCATCTGAAACACGGTCACAGGCTAAACTGTTTAACATTGAACCAATAACTGACGGGAATGGACATGGAATCGAGCCCAACTTCGCCAGAGAGAGAGAGAGGGAGAGAGAGGGAGAGAGAGAGAGAGGGAGAGAGAGAGAGACAAAGGGAGGAAAGTTTGATCTTGTTTGCGCTGTGTAGAGGGATTGAGCCCAGGGTAGGGGTGGGTGGGGGGTGGTGGGGTGGGAGGGGAGGGGGGGGGGCTGGTTTAGAGTGGTGGGGACTCTCCCCTTCTTCACTCAGCTCCGTCAGTCGTTTCCACCTGATCTGATAAACATATTTATCAGCCATGTAGCTGACATGGTCCCCTGTGGCTCAGTCGGTAGAGCACGGCGTTAACAACGTTAGGTTGTGGGTTCGATTCCCACCGGGACCATATATACTGAAAAAAAATGTATGCGCTCACTGCAATGTGAGTCGGCTAAATGGCATCTGATCTGATAAACAACTCAACAAGTCTTATTTCCCGTCTCGGGTCCCATTCCGCGCTGCTCTCGTTAAGCCACGAGCTCCCGCTTGGTTTGACATTTAAGGCTGAACGCCGAGTCCACAACCGCGCAGATGAATTACCTGCCACGGTCCCGGTCCCGGTAACGCTGCGCTGCGCTGCGCGTGTGAGTGTGAGAGCGTTTGTTTGTCTTCACAGCGAGACACCAGACACAGCAGAGAGCTCCAAAGTACTGCCTGATTTCAATTCCCTCAAATTCAAAAGTGCAATCTGGCCGTTCCGTCTGGAGAACAACGTAGGCTGTTGTGCCTCAGGCCACGTGGGTGGAGGTGACGCGGGAGGGACACCTGGAGTGTCACGGTGTTTATATATATTTGATATGAACTGTGTCGAACTCCGTTCAAGTGGATCGTTTTATGAGCACGTTTAGAAGAGCCGTTTTTTCTTCTTTTTTTTTTTTCTCTCATGGGTGCCATGGCAACCTTCCTCTGTTGTGCGAGCGGAGGAGAGAGAATCTCAAACGCGGTACCGGAGGAGGAGCAGCTCTCTGATCTGTGGAAGACACTTCCCCACACAAGACAACAACAGACATGGTTCACAACAACAACAAGGCCTGGGCTTTTTATACAACGGACTAAAATAACAGTGAGAGTGACAGGTGTCAGGTGTCAGGTGTCAGGTGTCAGGTGACAGGTGTCAGGTGACAGGTGACAGGTGACAGGTGTCAGGTGACAGGTGTCAGGTGTCAGGTGTCAGGTGACAGGTGACAGGTGACAGGTGACAGGTGTCAGGTGAACGGATTACCAAGCCATCCGTTTTTGTCAAGGAAATATGATTGGATGAGGGGGGGTACAGGGAATAACCATACCGTGAATAAAGAGCTTGCAATAAATCATCTTCTTCTTCTTCTTCTTCTTTTTTGCTTTATTTTTTTTGCTTCTGAACTCGGTGTCTTAAGCAAGGGGAGGCTGGTGGAGGTAGAAATCGGAGGATGGGCTCATCGTAATGCATGGAATGGAATAAGGAATGGTATCAAACACACGTGTGCATTACAATGAAGCCCGTCCTCCGATTTCTACCTCCACCAGCCTCGCACGCACGCACGCACGCACACACACACACACAGGAAGATAACCCACTTTAGACTGCTACAGCTCAAACGCGCGCACACACACTGAACCCAACTGTGTGTGTGTGTGTGTGTGTGTGTGTTTGTAACACCTCCTTTTCATCAGGTTTGATGTCATCTGGAACAGCGACAGCGACTGAGGTGTCACCTCCGTAAGACACGGTCGTCATGGGTTTCCGCGGTGGGATAAAACCGGCTCCCGTCCGCAGGCTCAGCGTACTCCAGCTACAGACGGCGCCCAAAGCACACACCCCCGTCCGCCCGCCTCCCGGCCTCCCAGCATCAAGGTGAGGCCACCTGTCACACACACACACACACACACACGCCTGGAAAGACACAGTACGCAGCAGGTGTGTTATGTTCCTTCTATACTAAGGGAACACACACACACACACACACACACACACACACACACATTTACATTACATTTATGGCATTTAGCAGACGCCTTTATCCAAAGCGACTTACAACAAATACATGATGCACACACACACACACACACACACACACACACACACACACACACTGTAGATACACACACGTGCAGGTACAGTGCACGCATGCACACACACACACACGTACAGTACATACACACACATGCACACACTCACTACCCCCTCACACAAACACACACACACACACACACACACACACACACACACACACACACACACACACTCAGTGCGCTCCTCTCTCCCCTGGCCAGATGTTAACTTCAGTGCGGCAGTGCTGTTCGGGGCCTCCATCATGGACAATGTGACGCCCGGCACCACGCCGGGGGGCTCGGCCCCGGGGGGGTACAACTACCTGGCGCTGGTGCTGGGGGTACCCCTCATCCTGATCATCATCCTGGGCAACATACTGGTGTGTCTGAGCGTGCTCACGGAGCGCTCGCTCAAAACCGCCACCAACTACTTCATCATCAGCCTGGCGGTGGCCGACCTGCTGCTGGCTGTGCTGGTGCTTCCTCTCTACGTGTACTCTGAGGTGAGGGGGGGGCGGGGGGCGGGGGGAGAGGGGGGAGGGAGGCGGGGGGGGGGGGGGGGGGGTGGAGGGAGGCGGGGGAATAATTTTAATAATTAAAGGTACTCAAGTCCACTGCTGACAGATGTGTGTGTGTGTGTGTGTGTGTGTGTGTGTGTGTGTGTGTGTGTGTGTGTATGTGTGTAGTTCCTGGGCAGCTGGACTCTGAGCACATCCATCTGTGATGCTCTGATGACCATGGATGTCATGCTGTGCACCGCCTCCATCCTCAACCTGTGTGCCATCAGTGTGGACAGGTAACACACATACACACACACACACACACACACACACACACACACACACACACACACACTTACTGTATTTAAACCAGACATGTCCTGTCTCCACCACACCTGGACCAGGGGAGGCTGGTGGAGGTAGAAATCGGAGGACGGGCTCACTGTAAGACAGTTCCTCATTCCATTCCATGCCTCACAATGAGGCTGCCCTCCGATTTCTACCCTGCCTATTCTCCGTTATCAAGCGATATGAGAAAGATTGCTCAGAGCTTCTACAAAAGGTTTCCCCAAATGCCCTGGGTACACAGCATGCATTCATGGAACAATACACTGAGCCATTAAAAAACCAAAACAAATCAAACTTCAAAGTTCAATATTTCTTTAAATCTCTGCTGCGAGCCCTGCCACTCAGAGTAATCCCTGTATCACCATCTGAGGCTGTGAGAAGGCAGGAGTCCCATTAGCAAGTATCACACTTTGAATGCTAACTCTGCCATTAGGGATGATGGGTGGGGCTAACGAACGCCAATGGAACCCGAAACAATGCAGAGAAAATCAAGGTCTCTAATTACCAAACCCAGGGAGAGCCCGACAACTGCCAGACGACCCGGTGGGACTCTGCCCCCAGTAACCTCTAAAGGCTGAGAGAGGGTCTGTCGATGCAACATTAAACACCAC
>NC_139674.1:15094690-15102190 GCF_951799395.1 Argentina silus
GGACCGGCTGTCACCCAGCTCTCGGAGCAGACCCAGAACCAGAACCAGAACCAGACCCAGACCCAGAACCAGAACCAGACCCAGAACCAGAACCAGCCCAGGGAGCCATGCTTAGTGGCCGTCTCCGGTGTACGAAAACAACCCACGCAGACCAAAAGTCACCGCACCACCAATTATTCTTACACTACTCTATACTATGCCAGCGGAACAAAACCCAATATTGCGGTAACCTCTAGATAAATCACAGCTTGACGTTTTAATCTCTGCCTAGACATGATAGCGTGTCACAAAGAAATGTGATTTTTCCTTTAAAGGCAGAAGGAAGAGAGAGCTGGGGAGAGGCACATCAGCCCCCCAGGGCTGGCTCTCTCTTATCGCGCCAACATGCCCGTGGAAACCACAGGGTAACCAAGGTAACGCTGAGGCGACAGGCGAAACAACAATCTGTAACGTGGTAAAACGACATGCTAGCTTTAAAGTGGATTACTGTGTCAGCCGGTATTAAGTAACGTGTTGTTTACCAGGTCTTTATATATATATATACACACACACACATACATACATACATACATACATACATACATACATACATACATACATACATACATACATACATACATATACACATACATACATACATACATATACACATACATACATACATATGTATACATATATATATATACATATACACATATACACACACACACAGTACATTTCATTACTGAAGTATATCGTTTGTCTTCGCATATGGTCTTAATGAAGGTGGAAAGTACAGTATGCTGCCTTGACTTGGATGTTAGCCAGTGCAAACGATAATTAATTCGTAATGATTTATTTATTTAATGAGCACTCTCAACTGTATCCCATTAGAACTAAGTCAGAGCTAATCTACAAATGTGTAGGAACTTGATGTTTCTATGACACAATGTACCTGAATGTTTCCTCCATTGACCGAAAGCAATGACATTAAATGAGGCAGATGATCTGAGGTGTTGACACAGCAGTTTACGGTAATTGACTATTCAGACCTCATCTATAACTACTGTACCTCATCTATAACTACTGTACCTCATCTATAACTACTGTACCTCATCTATAACTACTGTACCTCATCTATAACTACTGTACCTCATCTATAACTACTGTACCTCATCTATAACTACTGTACCTCATCTATAACTACTGTACCTCATCTATAACTACTGTACCTCATCTATAACTACTGTACCTCATCTATAACTACTGTACCTCATCTATAACTACTGTACCTCATCTATAACTACTGTACCTCATCGGGAGGATAGCCGTATTCATTATATCTTTTTACATTTTCGGTCCATGGTTCAACAATGGCAGCCATCTCTGTCTGCTGTCTCTGTCATTGGGTGTTAAACAGAGGAAACGGGTGGGGAAAATCTATTCTCGTCCCCCCTCCCCAGCCTCCCCGCTTGAAGCCTTCTCTATCAAATCCCATTTGTACTGCGTTTTGGGGAGCTTTACCTTTCAATATCTCCCCTTTCAAGTCCTCTGGCCTTTTTCAGACAATCAAAAAGACAGAAAATAACCCTTTAACATCTCACAAAGGCCTCCATGTCCTCAATTTCACCTCATTTAGATCCATCCTCACAAAAAGATAATGTTATAGTATTTCAAACCATATCTCAAATATGACAAAGCCTTTGAAGATAATATATGACAACCTTTTAGTAGTCTACCTTTCTCAAAAGGTTATTCAATTTTCTCTAATGGATTGTCATTTCACTCTCTACTGCCTGCTTTAATAGACTATCAGTAACAGAGGCATACAGTGCAGAATGTCAAATCAAATCAATTTGTTTAGCTTTTTATAAGACAATTGTCTCAATATGCTTTACGACAAGAACAACACTGAGCAATATATAATACACATATAATAACATATAATACAAACAAACTACAACAGATGGCTGAAATGGAATTGTAATACATAATTGCCAAGAGGCGGCACCATAGCAACTAAGCATCATTTGAGTGAACATTCCAATGTCAGTTGAGTTGAGTTGGTTGTTAATAAAGCTGTGAACCAAAACTTCCAAACGGTACACCACAAGATGGCCGCCGCTACACCCACCATGGAATGCTGATTTGAATGGGCATGTCTGTTCTACTCTACTTGGGTAAGACAGTGGAGAACAGTGAGGAATCAGGTTAAGACCATAGGGAACAGGGAGGAATCAGGTTAAGACCATAGGGAACAGGGAGGAATCAGGCATGACAGCAGTGGTTTGGTAGAGAGATGCACTGTAGAATAGAATAGATATAGTCTAACACAGTAAATCCATTCTTAATGATAACACTTGCTGTCCTTCACCAAGGACAATGATCTTAGTGATCTGTGTAACGATGGTAAATCTACCAAGTGGACAAAGTGGTAATTTCACTGTATATATGTGTCAAAGACAAGCGAGTAATTGCCAAGCTAAAGTGAAAATAATGGAACAAGGCTCTCAGACAAATGTATCTTCCTTCATAAAAAGGTCAAGAGTCATTCCATTGGGGGCGCTTAGTGGCGTAGCACACTAATGCGCACACCACGTAATCACAAGGTTCCTGGTTCGATTCCGACCCTCGACACGTCTTGCATGTCATCCCTCCTCTCTCTCACCCTTCCTCCCTGTCAATCTCTACTCTTTCTATCTCAATAAAGCAGAAATGCCCTAAAAACATATATAAAAAAAAAAAGTAAAAAAAAAAAGAGTAATTCCATTGTAAAACATGCAAACATTGAGAGTGTTCGCTTTTGACTCATACGGTAGATGGCTGTTGCTAAATCAGTGGCATTGCTATCATACACATTCAAATGAGCAGGAATGCATAGTTGCCAGGCAGAATAGAACATTTGAATGAACCCAAGCCTTGCAAACATGCTAATTAGTTGAGTCTATTTTTAACATCCGAAAACCAACTAAGACGTTTCAGAAAGAGATGTTAGAGACATGCAAGACTTGTTCTGTAGTTTCAAGCAGCATTAATTCCCCGAGTGAGAGTGACACTTCTGTGAGAAAATTATTGTTTGCAATTTATTCAAGAAGGTCACACGGATTCTAAATCTGAGTCGTCTCTGGCAGTGAGACAATCAATATGAAAACATTTCAAACTCATAATCCAACTCTGAACAGTATCAGATGCTGAGGGACTCTTTAGCACTTCTCAAGTCCTGTATTTTGCCAAAAGCTTTTTTACATTTCAGAATGCATTAAACGACGGTCCCACAGTCAAATCTCTGTTATGTTTGTCCTCCCCGGGTCGGCCAGGGCTAAAGGACCCCTATGTACTCAATGTATGGCCTGTTAACACAATGCCGTTTTCACGCTGAGAAACTAATAACTGCTGAGTGGGGAGGGAGATATATATGCCGCTCTCCCATCGATCCCTCGCCTCTTTATCCCCCGCTTTGTTCAGAAACGAATCCATATTCTCTCAAAGTTATTCTCCCTCTTTCTTCGCACTCCTGAAATAGATTTGCGAGGATGGTGAAGCGTTGCCTAAGCTCTCTGAGAGCACAAAGCCGCGGAGTCACGTGACCCCTGAATCACCCCCAACTTAAAACTCTCCTCAGAACCTTCTCTCCAAAACCCTGCATCTTTCCGGGTTATAAACAAAAGCAAATAGGTATTTCATTCCGAACAAATTGATCACCGCAGGGCACATAAACATCAACATCAACACAACATATTGTCTTGAGGCTTTATTGTGATGGTCCGCTCAAGGTTTCATCTGCGTCATCTAACAATCTCACTATCGACTGACTGACATGGGAAGTGATGTATGAAGCAGAAATCCACCCAGCCGTGGGAAGCGGCAGTTGTGTATCCACTTACAGCATGGTCTAAAGTACCTCACCATGGTTCAATCAGTCTCCTGAGGAAACTGTTGTCAAGGCATGGACAAACATCACAGTCTCACCCTCACCTTGACTGCAGCTACAGGATCATAAACATGTCATGTCTGCGATTACTCCAAGAACAGGATGTAAGGACTCCGTTTTTGAAGTGCTCAAACCAGCGGGCCCTCGGGTGCCCGAACCTGCGGGTCTTGACAAAGACCTGTAGACATATGGAGCAGGAGACCCCAAGCTGTCAGCTTCGTATTTGATGTCACAACACGGGCACACAACAGAGAGGGACTAGGACTGAAGTTGGGGTGGGAAAACTTTAGTTTGTTGCTAGGTAACGGCATATCAGACAGAGAAGAAGAGCATACAGTTGGCAGAACAAACCTGCAGCTTGTGCTCTACAGAGAGAGGGCCTGTGATATGGAGTTATAACAATTTAACGTTACGTCAAAGAAGATGAGAGAAAACACAATTCCATTTGTAAAGAATTGGCTTATAAGATGATAAGAATAACAGAATAAACCGTCGTTTGAAATCCAAATAATTATTGCTAGCGAGTGCCTGCACCCTAACGTAGTTACCGGTTAGCATGTGTGCATCACGTATCAGGCCATAGCAACCAGCAGAGCGCTAGAAACGGAAGATTGGCTCACTATGTGGTAGCGTAGTTTGGCGAGTGGGCGTACTGTATAACCTTGTATAATAGACTTGCAACCCAAACTTTGCGAGCTCAATTAACATGGACGCAATCATGCAGCTTCTACTTCCAAGCTGTCCAGCGATGACCACTAATTAACGGTGAATATTTACAGCCTGTCCGGTGCGTATGCTGTAGACCCCGGGAAAGTGAACGGAAAAAATGCCGCAGACGTTGAAAGTGTATCGACGAGCCGTCTCGGAGAACTGTGTAGCCTCTCTCGACTAAGTGTCTCGCACAAGATCCACTGACCCGTGTGCAGAACCTACATGATACAACATCCGCGGAACAAATCAACCAGCTAGACAGGATCATCATAAGCTTTTGTTTTAAGACTTGGGCCTACCTTGGTCTCGCCTAGCCTAGCCATAATTCCAAATTGTGTTGTTCTCATGCCTCTTTTGGAGGTCTGAGGGATTTTAGATGAGCAGATCGGGCTTGGATTGAACTTTATGTATGGTCGTAGCTTTGGGTATTCCTAATGGAATCTAGGATCCTGTGTGATCAAATGTCTGTCACACAGGGATGAGCAAATCATTATCAACCGTTATTAATGAAATGACTGAACCATTGATGTCCTGAGCCCCATAGCCCTCCATTCAACATGACGACAGCAAGCTAGGAGCTAAAGCTATGGAGTACAACCATAACACAGAGACTATCACATAACATAGCACCCCTCACCCCCCACCCCCCACCCCCCACCCAATGCTCTACAGAGAGCCCATTATTATGCAGAGGCACATGATGTGACCTTTTGTTTCTCTCCTACCCTCTGGTATTAATGCCATCTATTGTTCATAGCATTGCTTTTCATGTCCTGTCAGCAGCCGAAGACAGGTAAAACACCAGGTAAAACACCAGGTAAAACACCAGGTAAAACACCAGGTAAAACACTGTCCAGTCGTGGTGGTATCTCTGGTGTACCTCTGTCTGACCACACGGACACTGCAAGAACCTTTGAAGAACCTCCTCTCGAACCTTTGAGCGCCCATGGTGTCATGTTATCCTATTCTGCCATCTCACATTCTGCTACTTCTTTTAGTCTTGAGGAGGCCTGTTTGTTTTTCCTCGAATTGTACAGTAACGACAGGTTATGGTAAGCAAAACATCTGCCAGGAGTAAGGTATAGCATTTCAAAAGCAGAGTTTAAGCTGACTCCGTAGGAGGACGTTTCCCCCCCTCCCCAAGACATGTAAGAACATTCTTATCAAAAAGAAAACGAAAAAAATAACTTCAAAGACTGAATGAATAACTCATGAATTTGATGGTCGGGTAAACTGAATTCACTGAGCATGTTGGTACATTATTCACTGAGTATGTTGGTCCAATATTTACTAAGTATGTTGGTCCAATAACTGATTGGTAGATATCCAGTATATCCAATCTGAAAAGATACATGCCAACACACAACCAATGATATAGTAATTTCCATATAGGCCAGAATATGGACAGACAAGTACATTACAACCAACACACACACTGTACACAAACACTGACACACACACACACACAAAGAGAGACAGATCTGTGAGTTGACCATTGCACGAGCAGATCAGAAGAGGTGAAATACTGAAGGCTAAGTCAGTGGATCAACTTGGTTTGAAGATGTTCCCTCTACTGAGGGATGCAGTCAGTGGATCAACTGTGGTCCCCACAGAAACAGCCAGAACCTGCCGATACCCTTCCCTCGGGCAATTCCTTTCATACAGATGTGCCTCAGTCTTTGAACGGAAAGGACAAAGTCAATGGAGACACAGACAGGCTACAGGGATTGTATAATTTATCAAGAGAGAGATTTTCCACCACAGGGTAAAAGTTTTAAGGTGAAATACTCTGAAGGCCAAACACTAACTTTGGATGTGTGTGAAAAATCCATTTATGCTCAAGACCTCCTCTGACGAATCACAGTGAATATGTTTTTATGCATTATTCAAGTTACCCTTGTACATCTGACGTTAGTATTTGGCCCTGAGGTAACATAATTAACGATCTTTCCACTTTACAACAGTTGACTTAAGTTGAAAGTGGATGGCAGCCGACTCGATACAGACTAACAAGATGACCCTGTACTGCATTTGACTGGTTGAATGACCACAGTAATCTAAAGTCTGGTCTGGGTAGCGATCAGTGTTTGATGTCAAAAAGATACTGCCATCTCAACACAGACGGGGCATGAAGACTGACCTCCCACCGGACGGGTGCTCTCAGTTTCTTCACATCCATCATGTGGATGATTGATCTCACAGAGAATGAAAACAATCTCTTCAGTTCTGCACAATCTATAATTCATCCACCATTACGACTGAATGAAAATGTAAAATGACAGATCTGATTTAACAACTTACACCTGCAGTGTCTGCGGCCTGTGAGACAGGGCGTTGATCATGATCAAGGAACTCTGCGCAGGTGTGAGTCTTACATTAGTTTACTAATCAATGGACCTCTGTCTAGCTGAGGGAGCTGTTCCGTCTCCCCCTAGCCTGAGTGCAACGTGGTGGGACGTGGCCATCAAATGACTCCAACGTACGATGTTGTGTTTCTTGACACCTCCCTCTCATTGACAAGCGTGCAGAGGGCTATTCTCAGAGCGTTAATGACATTCACCACTCGTGTGCTGAGAAACCAAAGGTGCTAATCCGACAGACACAAGGTGTCAGGGAATAAAATGGGAGGGAGGGAGGGAGAGAGAGAGAGAGGGAGAGAGAGAGAGAGAGAGAGAGAGAGAGAAATGAGAGCGAGCAACAAAACTTTTAGTAGTTGTCCAGTTGGGAAAATTGGGTGCTAAACACACAGACACAGACACACACACAGACACACACACAGACACACACACAGACACACACACACACACACACACAGACACACACACACACACACACACACACACACACACACACACACACACAGCTACAGTCTGTTTCGT
>NC_139674.1:15109690-15134690 GCF_951799395.1 Argentina silus
ACCTCAGACTGGAGAGGGACCACCAAACACCTCAGACTGGAGAGGGACCACCAAACACCTCAGACCGGAGAGGGACCACCAAACACCTCAGACTGGAGAGGGACCACCAAACACCTCAGACTGGAGAGGGACCACCAAACACCTCAGACTGGAGAGGGACCACCAAACACCTCAGACTGGAGAGGGACCACCAAACACCTCAGACTGGAGAGGGACCACCAAACACCTCAGACTGGAGAGGGACCACCAAACGCCTCAGACCGGAGAGGGACCACCAAACACCTCAGACTGGAGAGGGACCACCAAACACCTCAGACCGGAGAGGGACCACCAAACACCTCAGACAGGAGAGGGACCACCAAACACCTCAGACCGTTTACACCAGCGCTGGAGAGGTCTGGGGCCTGTGCCTTTATACCCTCAAGGCACAAAGTTGGCTTCTTCAACAAGATTTTCACCTGCTCACAAGCAAGATCATTAACACTAATGGGAAACATTTATATAACACAGTAATTATAATACATTTTCTCACACTGTTTGAAGTCAACCTACAAATCATTTTCAAAACTTAAGTGCATAAACACATGTTATTTGCAATAACATTAAAGGGGCAACCTGGGATTGGTACCTCTATTTTGGGACTTTTATATTGATGATACATACTTTTATAACTTCTTTAAATGCCTCATGAGCTTAGTTCAACTGTCCTACCCCATCAGAACCCCAAATATAAGTATGTTTCTCCAGCCCAACCTCTCAGCTGTTTACCCCACAATACATATACATCAGTCATCATAAGAAAAACTAATCTAGGCTAGGACCAGGGGCCATTGGCAGTCACAACACTTTTAAAATATATATATATATACATTTACAGTACAGAAACTGTACAGGGGGGTAGTGTTTGAATCCCAGATTCCCACTTTAATGGATTATTGAAAACAATACATTTTGGGAGAACAACAAGTGTGTGTGAGGTTGATGGAGCTGTATCACCTCACTAGCACAGAACCAACTAGCCTCAAACCAAAACGGCCAATTACCGTGTTAAAACGTAACGAAACGAAACAAAACAAACATGGCTTACAGAGGATTACAGGGATCAGATGTTTGATGACTCAACATCAGTCGGAAAAGGGCACGAGTTGCCTTGTTCTTAGTGTGAGGCGGGAGGCGGGAGACGCGAACGTCCGGAGAGAGGAACTATGGAGGCCGACTTAAGGGTATTAAAATGAGGATCCAAAAAAAGCTCGGAGGGCCACTGAGGGCAGGTGAGCGTAGGAGGTGGGGTTTAAAGGAGAGAGGTATTACCACAGTGAAAGTCCTGTTACCGGCAGTTGTTACCTGGCGAAAGGCTGTGCCAAAAGAAGGACTAAAGAGTTTAAAGTATTAGATGCGGCCCAAAGGTTAACAGGGTGTAAACAAAGGAGAAACTGATATGAAGACGGTGGTGGAAAACAGAACCTCTAACAAACTGATCCTCCCTCAGGGGCTCCTAGACAGCCGACTGGACTGGACCGCACACAACAGAAACACAGTGTTTGTAAGAAAAGCTTTCGTGAATCCTGGTTACACAACTATTGTCATTACTGACTGCCACTTACAATATTGCAGAACGTTGTCACCGCCAGAGCAATCAGAACCTCTTCTGGCAAAAGATGTCAGCATGTAATAAGGTCGTTTTACGTCAGTGCTGTACTGAACTGTCAGGATTTCTCCACTGCAGCCCCCACCCTTTGGAACACTCTCCCAAACCACAACAAAGAACCAAGCACACTCTCCTCCTTCAAATGATCCCCCAAAATCTTGCTTTAGACTATTTTTTATTGTTGTTTTTACTGACTGTGCTTCTGTTTTACTTTTTTATTTATATATATCTATCTATTCTTCTTCTCTCCATGAAATGTAGTGTCTTTGAGTACTGAGAAAAGCACTATACAAAATAAATGCATTATTATTAGTATTATTATTATTGTTATTATTAATATTAATATTACTGCTGGTTTCTCTGGTTGGCAGTGCGGAGGTGCAGGAGCACAGAGGAAGATGTTTACTCCATGGAGGCTGTTCCTCTGCCAGATGGTGATAAACATATCCTACCATGTTGCTAAAGGTAGGCTGTTCCTCTGCCAGATGGTGATAAACATATCCTACCATGTTGCTAAAGGTAGGCTGTTCCTCTGCCAGATGGTGATAAACATATCCTACCATGTTGCTAAAGGTAGGCTGTTCCTCTGCCAGATGGTGATACACATATCCTACCATGTTGCTAAAGGTAGGCTGTTCCTCTGCCAGATGGTGATACACATGTCCTACCATGTTGCTAAAGGTAGGCTGTTCCTCTGCCAGATGGTGATAAACATATCCTACCATGTTGCTAAAGGTAGGCTGTTCCTCTGCCAGATGGTGATACACATATCCTACCATGTTGCTAACGGTAGGCTGTTCCTCTGCCAGATGGTGATAAACATATCCTACCATGTTGCTAAAGGTAGCCTGTTCCTCTGCCAGATGGTGATAAACATATCCTACCATGTTGCTAAAGGTAGGCTGATCCTCTGCCAGATGGTGATACACATATCCTACCATGTTGCTAACGGTAGGCTGTTCCTCTGCCAGATGGTGATAAACATATCCTACCATGTTGCTAAAGGTAGGCTGATCCTCTGGCAGATGGTGATACACATATCCTACCATGTTGCTAACGGTAGGCTGTTCCTCTGCCAGATGGCGATAAACATATCCTACCATGTTGCTAAAGGTAGGCTGTTCCTCTGCCAGATGGTGATAAACATATCCTACCATGTTGCTAAAGGTAGACTGTTCCTCTGCCAGATGGTGATACACATATCCTACCATGTTGCTAACGGTAGGCCGCAGCTCAATCAAACTCACATAGTGGTCCACGTCATTAATCTCACTAACTACAGTATTCATGACAAGCATGTCTGCATTTTATCAAGCAACGTCTTCTAGAGTGGACCTGTTGGAACGGACCCTATAGTGCCACATTCACAAACACAGTACAGAGTAGGTGCATGGCGCAGGAGGTGCATGGCGCAGCAGGGACATGGTGCTTCATTTGATGCCTCTTTAGCCAGCCTCTGTATGATTACGTCACTCAAAGCCATTGGCTGAATCTGACTCCTTTGATTGACAGCTAGCCTGTGCCTTGGCGGGTCAGATATGTTTGCGACCGTCATGGAGAACAGCCCCACGGGAGTGTTCATTGCAAACCTCAGCATCGTGGGCGACCCAGTGGCCAATAGCATTCGCTTGTGCCTCTCTGGAGAGAATGCCGATTGGTTCTTCCTAGAGGGGCGGACCATCAGGCTAAACTCCTCATTCTCAAGGGCTCTGGATCGAGAGGTAACAGGAAGACACACCACCCTGTGAATACTTTTGTGGTCTCATCCAAGAAAGCCAGTTACCAGTTTTGATTGAACAGGGCCAATGTTTCATGCTCTATTCAGAATCTATTTTTGTGTCCCAGGTTCAGGGATCTGTTTTGATGGCAGCATTGACATGCTATGAAAATGATACAATACAGGTAGGTCGTCACAATGACTACCTCTACAGTATGTACCTCTACACTACCTCTACAGTATGTCCTTGCCAGCCTGAGAATGGGAACATCATAATATCCTCTTTCCTTCAGAGTGAGTACAGGATCACGGTTGAGATCCTGAATGAAAACGACAACAGACCCTACTTCCTGCAGAAGACTATACAACCATTCCACATCAGCGAGGTATTATGAAGAAAAAAACATTTAAAACAAGTCTTATACCCTCTTAATTATCTGTATACATCTGTATATATCTACGCTGTATCCTACACTTCAAGATAATTCACTGTTACTGTCCAAAAAACCACAAGATGACGAGGAGCACAGTTGTACTAGAGCACGTGAGGTCTGACGTCTGAGGTGTTTCATCTGTCCCCAGCTCACAGCAGTGAACTCTGTAGTCTTCACAGTCAAGGCCATCGATGCCGACGGTGACACCATCACCTACGTCATCGACCAATCATCGGTAGGCCACCTCATTGTAATGTGTGATCCAGGGGAGGCCGGCGGAGGTAGAAATCGGAGGACAGGCTCATTGTAGTGCATGGAATGGAATGAGGAATGGTGTCAAACACGTGTGTCACAATGAGGCCCGTCCTCCGATTTCTACCTCCACCAGCCTCCCCTGGTGTTGAGTAATATTTCAAACGACGACACCATATTTCTACTCATGTAAATAAGCAGTTCTGCATCTGTTCTGCTTCCCTCTTACTCTGGCTGATCAACAGACAGCTCTATAAACTATGCACTGCACGCCTGAGGTCTGACGTGTGCGTTTCCTCTCCTCTCCTAGCGCGATGCCAGCTACTTCCGGATAAACCTGCCAAACAGCGGCAGAGTGATCCTGACCAGGCCGCTGGACTATGAGTCTAAAACCCAGCTGGAGCTGGTCATCTACGCCGTGGTAATGCCTGTTAATCCCTTTCTCCGGTTAATTACCAAGAACACATTAGGGCCAGGGGGCAATAAGGAAAGCCTTTTACTGTACCACTGCCTGCCTAGTCCTGTAATGGCTTAATTCTCCAAAACAATCTGGGGAAAACAAATCACGCTGAAAATGGCTGCAAACAAGGCAGCTTGTGCATGGCAGAGCAGGTGCATGGTAGGGCAGGTGCATGGCAGAGCAGGTGCATGGTAGAGCAGGTGCATGGCGTAGCAGGTGCATGGAAGAGCAGGTGCATAGTGCAACAGGTGCATGGTAGAGCAGGTGCATGGCAGAGTAGGTGCATGGTAGAGCAGGTGCATGGCAGAGCGGGTGCATGGCAGAGCAGGTGTATGGTGCAGCAGGTGCATGGTGCAGCAGGTGCATGGCACAGCGCATTTCAAACCAGCCAGGTCTTCTTCCTCTGGCTGCAGCGGTGCCTGAGTGACACAGGGCTAGATTACAGGCCTCCACTGCCATGTCTGCCTTCCAAAGCACCATGTCTTCTCCAGGAGAGCAACACCAGGGAGAAGTACAACACCACTGCATCTCTGACCGTGAACGTGCTGGACGGGGATGACCAGTACCCGCAGTTCCTACCCTGCACGCTCATCTCCCAGGACCACAACCACACGGTCTGCACCAACCCCGTCTACACGGTCAACATCACAGAGGAAGACCAGGTGACCACAGCGCATCTTTAGATTTTAGAATCCGTTGTAGAATTCTGATTCTATGCTGGTGTTTTTGTCTTGCAACCCCTCCTGACCCCAAGTTTGGGAGCTGCTGACCTATAGAGTAGTAATAAGATATACAAGACACCAAGATGCCGGAACTCTGTGTTTCAGGACATGATGCTCATATTCTCTCCCGGTCCGATCCGCGCTGAGGACGGAGACAGACGCCTGGACACGCCTCTGCTCTACACCATTCTCTCAGGTACGTTCAAGCCCTTTTTACCCCCACGAGACTTTTCCTTCATCCAGCAGTCTTGTAAAAAATTTACTTGTTTGGAATAACAGCATTGCAGGTTAACACATACTGGTCTGCATTGAAGGCCAAGGGTCAGTCGGTGTGAGATCATCTGGCCAATGGTCAGTCGGTATGGAATCCTCCGGCCAATGGCGTTTGTGTTGACCTTTGACCCTGTTGTGCCCCAGGTGCTGATCACGGAAGGTTCCTGATTGACAACCAGACAGGAGAGATCACCCTCACCAGGCGGGTCGAGAACAGACAGCTGACACCAATCTTCAGACTGCGCGTCATGGTGAGGAAATCTTGAAGCAGCATTGAAAGGATTCAATATCTGTCAACACATGCTTTTTTTTGGTGCACTGGTATTTTCATTTGCAACGTGGTTGCCAGTATTGATTAGATGAAACACTGGAACACTGGAGGTGGTGAGTGTTCCGGAACTCTTTGGCAGTTGGTGGTTTAAACGCGCGGCGTGACTTCCACAGGCCTCTCAGCTGAACGACCCAAAGAAGTACAGTGTGTCGACAGTGCTGGTCAGGGTGCTCGCAGAAAACCGCTTCCCTCCCCTCTTCAACAAAACCACCTACAAGGGCTTCATCATCGAGAGTTTCAGCCCTGCCACACTCGTCTCCACCTACGGGAACAAGGTCTTGCTCATTCAGGCTATCGACCTGGACTTCAAATATGTAAGCGTGTCCCCTTCTTTCGCGCTCTGTGTGTGTGTGTCTGTGTGTGTGTGTGTCTGTGTGTGTGTGTGTGTGTGTGTCTGTGTGTGTGTGTCTGTGTGTGTCTGTGTGTGTGTGTGTGTCTGTGTGTGTGTGTGTGTGTGTGTGTGTCTGCGTGTGTGTGTCCACTTGTAGTCAACAGATATCTCTTGGTTAACCGCCCCCCCCCCCATTTTCAGGGGGTGAATCCAAAGATACACTACTCCCTCCAGCACGTGCCAGACAGCAATGGACTGTACCACATCACCCAAGAGGGGGTTCTGATTGCGAAGACAGACCAGCTACGAGCCTTTGAGAGGCACATCCTGGAGGTGAGGTCATAATCAGACAAATTAGAGATGTTAAGGTATAGGTGACCTAATTGAGACTGTTGATCAGATATATGGTCACTGGTCTTAGTGGTATAGTTGTCTTGGGTCAACTGGTAGTCCCGTACAGAGTGGTATATTAGAAGAACTCCCCCCCCCGTCCCCCCAGATAAATCAGGAAGGAATTTTTTGAACTATTTTAAGTAATTTCATTGGCTATACCACTCTTAGTAATACTAATGCAGGTAAAACACACAGTAGAAAGGCTTTACGGTCAAGGCGGGGATTAGATCTGCAAGCCTTCCCGGTTGGAACTACATCCCTACTGTTGATGAGAAATGACCCAGAGAGGGCTAATCCTACTGTGTAGTAATCACGTCTTCACTATTCTTGTGTAGTGTTGCCAGAAGAACAAGGAAAACATTGCGTTCTTTCATGATTTCTTAAAAACCACAGGGTGAAACACACAGTTAAGCCCTTTTAAACTGATCACAGTATCATGGTCTTACAGGTGGTGGCCACCGATGAGGAATCAGGTGAGGTGGCGACAGCCTCAGTTGACATTGAGGTCCTACAAAGAGGCCAGCCAGGTGAGCAGAATGCCTTACTGACGCGTCAGGGGGGTCTAGGATACAGGAGACACACACACGCTTGATCACACGGACGCACGCACACACACACACACACACACACACACACACACACAGAGGCCTACGCTCACACACACACACACACACACACACACACACACACACACGTGCTCTTTGACATGTAATAAAAGTCCCTATTCATGCCAGACATAAGGAGTCGATCAACAGGTTAATTACCAACTGAGTAGAGCAGCAGAACAGCAGTGCTGAACCTCATCTAAACGGAGGACCATTCTAGCAGTGTGCTTTGATTGTTACTGTTGGCTAATCTGTCCCATTGAAAGGGGCTTAAATCTGCTTCCTTCTTGGATCACCTGACGCAATCCCCCTGCCCCAATGACAGCATGTAAAGGGGTAGACACAATAGGTCAGTCAGTCAACTGGAAATTAAGCTGTTTCTACTCATACAAAGACTGCAGGGAGATTGCCTAACAAACCTGGCACAATCTCTTAACTCTTAAAGGGATAGTTCACTATTTCACACTTTATAGTCGTTTAGTTGTTTAAATAGCCATTGCTAACTTCAGCTAACTTTAGCCACCTCTAACAAAAAAACAATGGTAGCGATTTGGGAACAAAAACAATGTTCAACTTCACCTCAAAGTAACATCCAACATTTTCATTTAAGGACAGCTGAAGTTAGTAATGGCGATTTAAACAACTCTGAACCACGGATTACAGTTTCTGTTGGGCCATATTTACTCTCAACCTAAGGAACCATCTGACTATAATTTGTAAAAAAAAGTGAACTATCCCTTTAAGGCACAAAGGCTACTGAAGGGCTAGGAACCTGAGCCGGGGCAATGCTAATAGACAGGACGCACAGACCTTTAAAGTTAACCCTTCTCCCCTAACTCCCCCCTCCCTCATCTCCCCCCTCCCTCCTCCCCTTTCCCCCCCTCCCTGCCTCTCTCTTCCTCCCTGCCTCCCTCCCTCTTCCTCTATCTCTCCCTCCCTCCCTGCCTCCCTCATCTCCCCCCTCCCTCCATCTCTCCCTCCCTCCCTCCCTCCCTCTTCCCCCCCTCCACAGTTCCGCGGGGTCCGTTTGGTGAGGAGCGGTTGTTCGGGGACATGGACATGAGGATGGCGGGGGGGATAGCGGGCGGAGCCTTGCTGCTGCTGGTGGCTGTCCTGTTCCTGCTGCTGCAGCTGCTCCGGAGGAGGAGGGACAGACACGACCCGGCTGTTCGTGGCGCAATTCCCCTCGGGAAGCACCCCAACGTGGTAAGACCCGTGAGACACACACTAAACGTATGGTATATACACACACACACACAGACAGACACACACACACAGACAGACACACACACACACACACACACACACACACCACACACACACACACACCACACACACACCACATAAACACCACACACAAACACCACATAAACACCACACACACACCACATTAACACCACACACACACACACACCACATAAACACCACACACACGCCACACAAACACCACATAAACACCACACACACACACACACACACACACACACACACACACACACACCACATAAACACCACACACACACACACACACACACACACCACATAAACACCAGTGAGGAGGTATTACTAGACCACGGCTAACGGCTACATACCGTACATGTACAGACTGACTGTTTGTCCATCCAGTTACTGTTTGTCCATCCAGTTACCACACAGCAAACACTGTCAAGGCCAACAACATAAACCTGCTTATCCCGTCTTAAAAAGGAAGATTATGCAGGCAACACTAATGAACACACTCACGGCGCAGGGAACTTTCTCTTACGCAAGTCGTTGTGGGAATTCTCCACTGGAGTATTTTATTTCAGCAAAAGTGAGATTCAAGAGCCAAGGATCTTGTTAAAGCCACAATGTGAGTTTATTACACTTGCGAGGTGCAGCTCAGCAACCTTCCTCCTTAAAGAACACGATCAAGGACAGAGATTGAGAGATTGGGATGTCGGCGGTTTGGAGCCCACTGTGTCAATAACAGGTGTCTCCAGGGCTGCTTCCCACAGTCTGCTCCCGACCCCCGTTTTGCCCAACAACAATACTCAGTAAATTTCCACAGCTCGCCTCACCATAAGGGCAGGCAGGCCTAGTACATGGTTATAAGCACACAGCAGTACTCTGTCTAAAAACATCTCGATCAATAATATTTCTATCACAAAGCCTAATGAGAATATATGTCAATGTCTTCTTAACATAGGACTAACCTTAACGACTAAGCAGCAATCCAAGACAAAACCATGGTGACTGGAATGACATTTAAACCAGAACCTCCGAGCCCACCTCCCAAACAATATGGTACTCATTTAAACCAGAACCTCCGAGCCCACCTCCCAAACAATATGGTACTCATTTAAACCAGAACCTCCGAGCCCACCTCCCAAACAATATGGTACTCATTTAAACCAGAAC
This sequence comes from Argentina silus, assembly GCF_951799395.1. Classification (NCBI taxonomy): domain Eukaryota; kingdom Metazoa; phylum Chordata; class Actinopteri; order Argentiniformes; family Argentinidae; genus Argentina; species Argentina silus. Next base: position 15,119,257 of record NC_139674.1, read on the forward strand.
CTCCGAGCCCACCTCCCAAACAATATGGTACTCATTTAAACCAGAACCTCCCAAACAATATGGTACTCATTTGCAGGCCGTCAGTAAAATCCTAAGTATAAGAGGGACTCTTTCCTTCCCTCCTCACCCTCCTCCTCTCTCTCCCTACCCTCCTCCTCACTGTCCTCCTCACCCTCCTCCTCTCTCTCCTCTCTCTCTTCACCCTCCTCCTCTCTCTCCTCACCCTCCTCCTCTCTCTCCTCTCTCTGTCCTCACCCTCCTCCTCACTGTCCTCCTCACCCTCCTCCTCTCTCTCCTCACCCTCCTCCTCTCTCTCCTCTCTCTCCTCACCCTCCTCCTCTCTCTCCTCTCTCTCCTCACCCTCCTCCTCCTCTCTGTCCTCACCCTCCTCCTCACCCTCCTCCTCTCTCTCCCTACCCTCCTCCTCCCTCTCCTCACCCTCCTCCTCTCTCTCCTCACCCTCCTCCTCCTCTCTGTCCTCACCCTCCTCCTCACCCTCCTCCTCTCTCTCCTCACCCTCCTCCTCCCTCTCCTCACCCTCCTCCTCTCTCTCCCTACCCTCCTCCTCACCCTCCTCCTCACCCTCCTCCTCTCTCTCCTCACCCTCCTCCTCTCTCTCCCTACCCTCCTCCTCACCCTCCCTACCCTCCTCCTCACCCTCCTCCTCTCTCTCCTCTCTCTCTCCTCCCTCTCCTCTCCTCTCCTCTCCTCTCCTCTCCTCTCCTCTCCTCCCCTCCTCCCTCTCCTCTCCTCCCCTCCTGAGCGTCTCCCTTCATTAATGCTGCTCATGTAGAGCTTGAGGTGTTTCCAGATGGTGAATCCTCTGCCATGCCTCGGTTCGACGCGCGCCTCAGATTGATGTTGTTATTGTTGTTGTTGTTGTGATTGTAACAGTGATTTGGTGTAATCATATGCGTGCGATGCACTTTAATGGCATGATTATGCTAATGAGATGGTTCCAGGCGGTCCATGACATCATTTTGCCTCCTTGATTTATTTTCAAAATGTATTGTGGTGAAGTTTCCCTTTCACACTTTGGTGTAACAATAGATGTGGTGTTGTCCTTGTGGTGACATACTGACTTGCTTATGTTCTGAATAAGATAAATGAGGTAAAACTTTTTTAAAGTAAACAGATCTAAGCTGGTCAGTATCTAACCCGTCTGTACGGTGAATATCATAGATCTCAAACAGTGTCAAATGTCATTTAAAACAACCTTACTTGTCCGTAACTGTCTGTACTGTCTGTAGTCTGTACTACTGACATTCTGAACCAGACAACAACGACAGCAGAGCCTCATGGTGGAGCATGGCGAGCAGAGAGACCACTAGTAGTCCAGACACCCCCTAAATGCCCTCTTTCCGTGACCGACAGGTGAACTCGAGCCAGCCCACGCCCCTGTTCGATGAGGTGTGCTACCTCAACGAAGCCTTCAGCGGCGACTACCAGCCCTCGGGTCCCTCGGGGAGCCTCCACGGGCGCCACGGACATTACACCCGGAAGATCTCGCTTCCCGCGCCTCCCCCGCGCTTCTATGGCGGCAGCTCCCGGCCAATCAGTGACATGCTCCCCATCCTGGGGACCCCGGAGCCCCTCCCCGGGGACCCCAACCCTGCCCTCTTGTCCAATGTCAGGACGGACGACAAGACCCCCAGCATGGGCGCTGGGATGGAGGTCGGGACGCTGGAGGAGGAGGAGGAGGAGGAGGAGGAGCAGCCTTCAGAGGGGGGGCGGATGGAGGGCGAGGCGGTACATGTTTTGGCGTTGGTCCAGCGGGACGCCGGGGAGACACCGGCGGCGGAGGCGGCTGGCGGCACGACCCAAACGGAAAGAGAGGAGCCTCAGAGTGACACCGTGAAAACCAAACAAACCACGGAGCCCAAAGACGGACAGACACCCCACTACAAAACCCCAACCGGCGCACAGGAGGCAGGCAACCCTTATAAGGACACGCACTCAGGGATCTGTGACGAGGACGGGCCCTGTGACGGGTCCAGTTACTATGGCAACAGGCCAGCCAGGGGCAGAGGGAGATCAGGGGGTCCCCGACACAAGGGCCCAGCGGATCCTACCGATGACCCAGCATCAAAACCAAACCACCCGCAGACCCAACAAACACAACAGCCGTCCCAGTCTCTGTCCAGGGAGGAAGACTCAAACAGACTTTAATTGTAAAAAAAAAAAGAAAAGAAAAGAAAAGCCATGAAGAAGACAAAATTACTTCATATGCATCTACAAAAATCTACTGCGTCTAGAAAAAGGTTTTTTTTTGTCTTTCTGGATTATCTTTTCTCTGAATGATTATGTTGAGCCAAAGAGTGTTGGCTTGTTTGTCAGATCTGGAATGGGTTCACATTAGAATGGGTTCACATTAGAATGGGTTCACATTAGAATGGGTTCACATTAGAATGGGTTCACATTAGAATGGGTTCACATTAGAATGGGTTCACATTAGAATGGGTTCACATTAGAATGGGTTCACATTAGAATGGGTTCACATTAGAATGGGTTCACATTAGAATGGGTTCACATTGGAATGGGTTCACATTAGAATGGGTTCACATTAGAATGGGTTCACATTAGAATGGGTTCACATTAGAATGGGTTCACATTAGAATGGGTTCACATTAGAATGGGTTCACATTAGAATGGGTTCACATTAGAATGGGTTCACATTAGAATGGGTTCACATTAGAATGGGTTCACATTAGAATGGGTTCACATTAGAATGGGTTCACATTGGAATGGGTTCACATTAGAATGGGTTCACATTAGAATGGGTTCACATTAGAATGGGTTCACATTGGAATGGGTTCACATTAGAATGGGTTCACATTAGAATGGGTTCACATTGGAATGGGTTCACATTGGAATGCATATCTAAGGACAACCACCAAACGGGTGTGTTCTATAAAGCTGTGTGTGGCCAGCCTTAATATGATTGAAGCCATAGCCACTGTATTACTTTCATTGACAGTTGAGGAAACACACACACACACACGCACACACGCACGCATGCACACACACGCACGCATACACACACGCATGCACACACACACACACGCACGCATACACACACGCACGCACACACACACACGCACGCATACACACACGCACGCACACACGCGCGCGCACACACACACACACACACACACAATGTGACTGTTCAGAAACCATGTGACATAGCCACTGATATCCAACAAAGTACTGTTGTCTCATAGATGTCCATCCTAGGAAAGACACTGGCTTTCCAAAACAATGGTTCAGACCCCACTTACATTATGTATTCAGTACATATGGAAATAAACATATTTTGTGACTTACGGCTTGCGAATCACAATGTTTCTCTATCAACAACTGGGGGAATGAATGTCGACCCCTAGCTTCATAAAGGCTTCATAAAGGCTTCATAAAGGCTACCTACTGTCTAGTCTCTTTCGGCGGTTGCTCTCAGAGCCCAGAGTCATGGCGGAGTGTCTGTCTATGGGGGTTCGGCTCTCAGAATCACAGAATGATGCAGTTTCTCCCTCATTGTGCTTCATGAATGTATAGTTGTCGTTAACTAACCGTCAATAGTGCTGAGCAGAGGAAAGCAGGATGTCCAGGACATGAAAGGCTTAAGGGCTTTAATTGCACTTCCTGAGTCACATGACTTGTCTGGCATGAGGCTGAGCGGCGGCCATGTTGACATCCACCAGCCTGAATGATTGGACGAGCAGCGCTATGTGCAGAAAGACCTCCCTAACGACGGCCAGCAGTGGGCGGAGCACGTCCTTCACGGCCAATAGCACGTTGAGGAGACACCTGGCCACCGGCTGGAGGGCGTGGCTAAAGAGGGCCTCCGTCAGCGGTGTGATCACCTGTTCCCCGAGCACTACGACCACTCCCACCACTAACACCTGTACGCACACAGGTAAAGACAGGTGAACTCAACACAGGCCCCAGGTTACGGTTCAGCAGACAAAACACCACTATATCACCGGAAATAGGTGTATTTAATAAAGGACTTGTAGCTGCTGTACCAGTCTGAAGGTATCTACTGCATGCATGTGAACTGGGTTTGGCACGCAGAGTCAGAGTTCAAAGTTCAAAGCTCAAAGCTCAAAGTGTTTGGGCATATACGCATGCCTTTGCGAGCGGCTTTACCTTGATGATGAACTGTGTGATGAAGGTGACCAGCTCAATGACGCAGGCAGCCGCCAGGCTGAAGGGGAAGCTGGCGGACTGGAAGATTCTCCGCCAGCACAGGTGCATCGCCTCATTAGACCTGCAGAGACAAACCAAACTAAACAACAGAAGCTGCATCTAAACACAGAGATAACAACTCATACCAGATAACAACTCATACCAGATAACAACTCATACCAGATAACATCTAAACACAGAGATAAGAGCATGGCCAGCCACTCAAGATAATATATATATATATATATATATATATATATATATATATATGTGTGTTTTTTTGTGTTAAAATCTATTTTATCTTTTATTCTATGCACTTTGAGATTACTCTTGTGAAATGAAAAGCACTTATATAAATGTAATACATTATTATTATTATTATCATCAAACATTACCTGTGCATGATGCGGTCACACTCGTCCCTGTCCAGTGTGCTGGCGGTCTGTGAGTGATGGGGGAACATATGGAGCTGCACAGGTCTGGAAAACCACAACACAATCTCAGACACACGTTCAGGAACTAAACACACAAATCTCAACTGCTTCCACAGCACGTATAATATGTCAAAGATTTAAACAGAGGGTGAAGGATGTGTTGTGATATGTTGGGATATGTTGTGATGTGTTGTGATGTGTTGTGATGTGTTGTGATATGTTGTGATATGTTGTGATGTGTTGTGATATGTTGTGATGTGTTGTGATGTGTTGTGATATGTTGTGATATGTTGTGATGTGTTGTGATATGTTGTGATATGTTGTGATGTGTTGTGATATGTTGTGATATGTTGTGATGTGTTGTGATGTGTTGTGATATGTTGTGATGTGTTGTGATGTGTTGTGATATGTTGGGATATGTTGGGATATGTTGGGATATGTTGGGATATGTTGGGATGTGTTGTGATGTGTTGTGATGTGTTGTGCACCGCATGCTGTTTCCTTTTAACAGATGAGTGCGATCAATACTAAGGATTTATCAATTCACTGATTGAATAATCTTTTGTGTGTATGTTGTGTGTATTTTGTATATATGTTGTGTGTATGCTGTGTGTATGTTGTGTGTATGCTATTGTGTGTTTTGTGTGTATGTTGTGTGTGTATGTTGTGTGTGTATATGTTGTGTGTGTTTTGTATATGTTGTGTATATGTTGTGTGTATGCTGTGTGAATGTTGTGTGTATGTTGTGTATATGTTGTGTGTGTGTTTTGTGTGTATGTTGTGTGTGTATGTTGTGTGTGTATATGTTGTGTGTGTTTTGTATATGTTGTGTATATGTTGTGTGTATGCTGTGTGAATGTTGTGTGTATGTTGTGTATATGTTGTGTGTGTGTTTTGTGTGTATGTTGTGCCTACCCATCCGCCATGTTGTCTGTGAGTGTCCTCTCATCTGCTCCCTCTCTCTGTCTGTCCCCAGGCCCCACCGTCGCCCTGTCCTCCTCTCCAGACACCTTAAGGAGAAGACACACACACACACACACACACACACACACACGCACACACACACACACACACACACGCACACACACGCACGCACACACGGACGCGCACACACACACACACACGCACACACACACGCACACACACACACACACGCACACCCGTTTAACACTCAGTCACACATCCCCAGACTGGACTACTTCCCTTTTCTACTTGATTTAAAAAGAAAATCATCATCTAAATTATGATGTCAAGATACGCAAAGCTGTGTGACCTGTAAATACTGCAGAGTCATGGAAGATGTAAATACTATATCATAACCGGTGGTTGATACCAGACTCGTACCGTCTCTGGTACCCTGAATTCTGAAGTGTGCACTGTTGTCTTTACTGACATACCGTTTAAAGAAGCTGCCAAAAGACAAGACACTGGTGCTGCTCTTATTGTACAGTGAATGACAACGGGAGAAATACCACAAAAGGTCAAAAGGTTGTTTGGTGCAATAAAGAGGAAAGCAGTACGGTGCAGTCCGCTTCATTCATTTGGTGATTGCATATTACATCATACTACAGACCCCTCCCCTCCCCCCACCCCCCCCCCGGCAGATATCATGGTTGTAGTGATTGACAGGTGCACCAGTACCCCTCCCCCCCCCCCTCCCGGCAGATATCATGGTTGTAGTGATTGACAGGTGCACCAGTACCCCTTCTCCCAGCGGTCCCTCCCTCTCTCTGCTGTATTTCCTACTGGGGTCACGACCACTGCTGCCTTTCATGGTGTCCAGCTTCAGAAGGAGCTGCTGGAGTCTGTCCTTTCTGAGATGGAGCTCTGTCACAGGAGTAGACATGAACTTCAGTCCAACGTTCACCCCCCTCTCAAGGTTAATCTCTACTGCTTCCTCCTGACCTCTGACCCCTAACCTTTGATATGGTGCTCCTTCTGGGCTCTGAGTTGGGACCCGGCCTGCTGTTTGATCTTCAGTAGGTACTCTTGGCTGTTGGGGTGATCTTTGGAGGAGGGGCCTGCGTCATCCTCTTCGTTGTTTTCGCCCGTGCCGCAGACCTCTGTGAAAGAATGGCGATTCTGACTACAGCCGAGTTGGTTGGTCTCTCCCACAAGGAAACTACTTTACTGGTTATGACACAATAGGGCCGTCAGTCAGAAGAAAAAACACAAAAAGAGCTCCAGTCCGAACTAATCAAGCATATGGATTATGAGGAGTCTGTCACCTTGATCAATCGACAGGAAGTTGGCGAAGACCTCCGAGATCTCTGTCCCATGGCGGTGGCTGCGGATGTTTGTGGTGTCAGTAATTGGTGCCCCTAAGAGACGCAGAGCCTGACATGTTAAAACTCACCAACTGCCAAAGAGTTCCGGAACACTCACCACCTAGAGTGTTCCAAGTGTGTTTTGTGGCGTTTACCTAGCAACAAGGCTCTGATTGGCTACAAAATGACCATAGCATAATGCATAATTTCTGACATTTTGGTGAATAAAGTCACCCTTAACACCCTTTATTCACCCTCGGCGCTAAATGAGCTGACGGGGAAAAGCCTGTTTTTGGGCTTTGAGGCTCTTCTGCGACAAATGGTGTCAGTTGCAGTTCCAGCGCTCTCTATCTCACCTGTGGCGGGGTCATCAGCGGGGTCATCAGCGGGGTTCAGAGGGATCTCCCTGAGCTGGGAGGGTGGTGTGTGAACCCCTGATACCAGGGCGGTCTTGGGGTACTGCGGAACCCTGCTGATCACGGCCATCTCTGGGGAACATCTGAAGAACACACATGTACCCATGGGGGGTATTCTGTTTTCTTAATATGTTTTTTAGGGCATTTCTGCTTTTATTGGGATAGAGACAGTAGAGATTGACAGGGAGGATAGAGACAGTAGAGATTGACAGGGAGGATAGAGACAGTAGAGATTGACAGGGAGGATAGAGACAGTAGAGATTGATAGTAGAGATTGACAAGGAGGATAGAGACAGACAGGGAGGACAGAGACAGTAGAGATTGACAGGGAGGATGGGTGAGAGAGAGAGGAGGGATGACATGCAAGACGTGTTGAGGGTCAGAATCGAACCAGGAACCTTGCGATCATGTGGTATGCGCATTAGTGTGCTACGCCAGTGTGCCCCCCCATAGTGCCCCCCCCCCCATGAGTGGTATTCTTACAAACCAGTTATCGTGTTACAGCTGAGGTGCAAGAAAAACAACCAATATCATCTCCCAGCTGATCTGGGTGAGATACAAAGCCAGTGAAGCCATGGCTGCGACGCCTGGCTGTGACATCGTAGGCTGCACACTTTACAAACCACAGAAACAGCCTGGCAGCCTCTCTCCATCATCAGCCTCATCTTTTAACTCCAAATTTACAGCAAAGAAGACAGAAAGAGAAGTAAACTCATTCTGTGTAATTGAGGTTGATCAAAAAAATAATAAATAATAATAATTTTTCCTTCTTCTAGCATTGTGACTCCCTATGGCCCCTGGTCCGAGCATTGACTACTTTATCTTATGATGACTGATGGATAGATGATTCACTTACTTAAACAAATGTATTTGTTGTAAGTCGCTTTGGATAAAGGCATCAGCTAAATTCCATAAATGTAAATGTAAACGATCATTCTAATTGAAACATTGACCTGATGGAGAAAACCCTTCCCGTACCTTGAGGAACTCTGAGGCGTCTGGCCTCTGGAAGGTGCATGGTCCTCCCGCCCAGCTTTACTCCCGTCCCCTTTCTGAGTAGATGCCATTCCCCTGAATGGGGAAAAACATTCATTAGAGAAAACACAACTTGATGGTTATTCAATTATTTCTATTCCAGAAACACTAGTAATGACGCTCACCATGTGCAATTAGGCACACTCTAGCGTCTGGTATCGTAGACTGTGAGAACTTTATATTTAATGCTGTTTAATTTGTCTAATGGTGTTGAGAAGATAGAACCCCGCGAAGGTCATTCTAGATTCTCCAAAAATGTATGTATGACATGAACCATATGAAAAAAAATGAAAAATAGATGAACATAATCACGAAAGCGAAGAAAAACAACCAACGTCCAACGTAGAGAATCATTTCTGAGACATTTTCTATTGAACATTCTATTTGTATGGTGAACACTTCATTATGAGGTCACAATACCCAGTTACCATGGAAATAGAATGAGTAAAATTTGAAACATTTCAGACACTTGTCTAAGCTTTTGGCAACATTGTCATATTATATTACTTCACTGTAAACGTGTGGGGACCTACCTACAATCGCATACGGTGTTGACCATTCACATGTGGACCTGTAATTCCACCTGGCGACTGTAATAGCCTACTACAGCGTCTGGACCACGATGAATTACATGTAATATTTGGAAATAATATAAACGGAGAACAGTCCAAAACAGTCTCATTTTGCCAGATGGAATACGAAGTTTAACATTGGTTTCAAAGTGGAAACACACCAACTGCAGTTCTCCTCGTGGCCACATGGTGTAGCCGGTGTCAGCGAAACCCGACCCAGCCGTGAAATCTGACTCGGGTAGCTTCAGTTTCCGGTCGTTTCACTCCGACATGTTGATGATTGTTTCCAACCGTCTCTGATGTTGCCAAATACTGTGAAACTTTGGTATTGCGCAATAATCTGACATTTACAACTAATCAACATTTTCTGGGGAAGTTAGCCGTCTCCGTCCCTGCTAATTATTCAATTTTAGACGCTTGCATCTCTAATTGTTCTTTAAACAGGATGTGTTGAAGGGCAAAACCATCTCTGAACAGCCTAACGTGCTTCAAACATTGTTGCTTCTTTTCTGATGTCAGTAAGTATGAGTAAATGTCATATCTTTCACTTTATTTTGATGAGTTTTTTAATCAAAGAAGCAAAATAGCTAAAAAGCTACTACAGTATAGATAAGTAACTTTGTTTTGATCTGAGATTGACTGTATGTCGACAACAGTCCAACAGCGCCATCCACTGGAGAAACACATTTCTTCAGTTATCGAATTGTATATGAACACTCACCGGCCACTTTAGGTACACCTTGCTAGTACTGGGTTGGACCCCCTTTTGTAGCCCATCTGCTTCAAGGTTCGACGTGTTCAGAGATGGTCTTCTGCATACCTTGGTTGTAACGAGTGGTTATTTGAGTTACTGTTGCCTTTCTATCATCTCGAACCAGTCTGGCCATTCTCCTCTGACCTCTGGCATCAACAATTGAAACAAACGTTAATGTGTCATTCATCACACCAAAATATTTTCAGACTACACACACGCACAGGCACACACAAGTTCAAATATTAGAGTTGGATATTAGAATATTAAATATTAGAGTTGAATATTAGAATATTAAATAATGGAAATAAACAGTTGTAACTGAATGTTTATTTTTATTTTCTGGTTCAAGGAGTTAACAGACTAATGACGGTCAAAATGCAACAAAATGCAAAATTCAACACAATCTTCAGCGAGGTCCGCTCAGCACAGATCCAATACAAAATACACCTAGAATTAATAAGATCTTCAGCTCTGCCCTCGTAAAATGAACAGTACTCTTTATATACAGTATATTGGTTAACAACTAAATTGGTACAGTTGGTAATGTAGCCCTTTGAGGAAGGTGTGCCCTGATAAGGGATGAAAAGGGAAAGAAATACAGTAACAAAATGAAGACAGATTGCAAGACAGAAAACAAACAATTATAAGATTTAGGTTGGTTATGGAAGCTCATAACTTAAAGCAGTGTTTCTCAAAGTGTGGGGCGCGCACCCCCGGGGGGGCGCCGAGGCATGACGGGGGGGCGCGAGCGACCAGAAAAAAAAAAAGGCGGAATGCGGAACCAGCGTGCGGAACTATTGTTTTGTGTAACCGGACGCTATTTTTTAGTTCCGCCTCCCTTAGTTACTGTTGCGAGGCGGGCTCTTTAAAGAGCTGTCAAACGAGCCGCAAACTGTGTCTTTCTGAGTGGAAACATGGAGAAGTGTTTAAAAGAACTGATAATGACGCAAACAGGTGTGAGGGCACCGTTATTAAAAAACCAAGGCAAGAAAATATGACGAAGCTTATCTTGCTCTTGGCTTCACATCGACTGTGGTGGGAGGTGAGGAGAGACCCCTGTGTGTCTTATGTCTGAAAGCTATTGACAAATATAGCATGTTAAGAGGCTGCACTTGAAAATTTAATAAAGCACCTTTTTATGACTAATGGAGAATAGTTATTGAGTTATTGAAGTACTTTTGAGAAATAGCACATAGACTTGTGTAGTAATCTAGCGAACTTTAATTATTACTGTTCAGGCGAAGTGATTGTATTGTATTTTTCTTTGTTTTTGAAAAATAGTCTCAAGATTTCAATAAATTTCATGAGACCCATTTCATGACTCTTTTGTTGGGGCGAGGGGGGGCCCCCAAAAAATATTTCCTCCAAAGGGGGGCCTGACAGAAAAAGTTTGAGAACCACTGCCCTAGACACAGTACAGTACAGTTCCCCCCCCCCCCCCCCCCCCCCCCCCCCCCCACCCAACACAGCTCCCATCCACCCAACACAGCTCCCACCCACCCTCCCAACACAGCTTCACAGGCCCCAGACACGGTACAGCTCCCACCCTCCCACCCACCCACCCAACAAACACAGCTCCACACGTGAGTTTTAAATTGAGTCTCTAACACAACAAAATGTGGAATAAGTCAAGGGTCTGAATACTTTCCAAAGGCACTGTATGTTGTTAATAGGTGTCAGCTGCAGCATCACAAAGCGTTTTTTCTCAAAACTGTTTTTGTGGTACCCACAAGCTAGGATGTTTGTTAGACAGATGAAGGGAGGAGACTGCTTCAATACACTTGGGAGGAACTTTTGTTCAATTGATTGCTGGGTGTCCACGGTCTTTCCTTCCTTACCCATGGGTTATAGAGATCAGTGTAAAAAAGTAAAAGAGTGCCACCTAGTGGCCATTAGTGTTAACCGTGTTGGTCACGACAGCCTGAACTCTCTCAGTCAACAGTCTGTGCGGAAGGTGAAACAAGGCAAAAGAAGGAGTCAGAGGCTAATCAGTAAAAATATTTTAAAATATCCCTTTATAGTTTTCATAGTTAGGTGATGCAACATGTGCCTTGAGTCACGTACGCCTATTCTTTATATTGACCTAAAATGGAAACGTTTATTTCAACAGCCTGGCTCAGACACTTTGTTAAACTGAGGAATGGGGCTAGGAAAATGTAAATGTACGTCGCCTTTCGGACACGCAACACTGAACAGCAGACAATTAAATGTAGTGGTTTGTTGCTGGTATGATTTCCACAGGTATGACTGCGTGAAGGCAGTCATACCTGTGGTAGGAAACTATTTTTTTGTTGTTTTTCCGTCGCTCGTCACAACTCTGCCTGCCTTCTACGCTTCGGGGGCGGAACTTGGGTATTTCCAGAATTCAGCAATGCTCTGCCAGAACCTGGACTTGCCTCGGTGTTGTCTGACGGTGAAATCATTACTCCATTATTACATCTTATTTGCAGATGGACTCATCTATGTACTTGTACGACGTTTCCCCGTCTCTGATAGAGACATTTTGTAAGATAATCGACACAGGCGATGACAGCCTTGGATGGCGAGGGCTAGGTGAGAAACCACACTTTTTGCGAGTTTTGTCAAGTTGAAGATAGCGTTGACCAGTTAGCTGATAACATCACCACACATTCATGTGTCAACCACACCAGTTGTTATTTACCTTGTGCCTACATTGAGATCGTTTCCCTCCGTTTGTTTCTCTGTAACTTTCAGCTGCGCGTATTGTGCCAAGTTGGTTGGAGGTGCGTCGCACCGAGAGGCTGGAGGCGGCGGGCAGGAGCCCCACACGGGAGCTGCTGTGGTCCTGGGCTCAACAGAACACCACGGTGGGGGACCTTCTCCACGTACTGGGGGACATGGGACATTATAGGGCGCTGCAGCTTTTTCAGCCTCAAGGTAAGGTATTACGGTAGTGATTAGACATGGGTCTGTGACATTCGTGTACTAAATGAATATACAGTGTATATTCTACATCTGCATGGTATTAGCTGACGTATACCTACTGTAGTGTACAGGATCTGTCACGGTTTCTTACAGTAAGGCCAATGCAACACATACAGTACGGTAAAATTATGTCACAGACACAACTAAAAGATCAGTGTGAATACAAGAGCTTACAAAACAGATGTTAGAAGTATTAATTAAAAAGAAAAACAAGTTATAAATAAGATAGGTCCAACAAGTGAGTCTTCTTTGGTGATTTAAAAATGGACACTCTGACTTCTGACTCTACTGACTTCACTTTTGCCACTGACTTCCTCTTTTACTGTGCATGCTTTGGTGTCAACAAAACACCAACAAAACAATAGTTGCTGTTATTGATACAGAAATCAAGAAAACATAATGAAATGTTGTTCTTTCACTTTCAGACACAAAGTGTTCTTTCCCCAGTGAAGGACCACCAAAGGCAAAAGACCCCCCCCCACCCCTGGTAGGCCCATGGTGTTGCTACAAGTCCTGTGGCAACTATTATTGTTTCAAGTGTTGACATTGATCATTTCCCATGTTAAGAGACAATAAGGGACTTAACGTTACGTATTTGCGTCTAATGTTGTGATGATGTCATCTTCTTCTTCACAGTCTTCCTCACCTGACACTGTGTACATTCATACTGTTAGGATTCAACCCGATCATCTGCCAGGTGTTGAAGGTACTTTATATAAAGTGTTTTATGTTTTTTGAGTTCCACGTTTATTACGATACGCACATGGTTGTTTACATGATAAACTGAAATACATGAGTATTTACACAACACATTATAAGATTAAAAAAAATCCACTGTAGTCAACATACACATAGACAACGAAATATGTACATAAAGGTGCATTTTTTACGTCCACAATTTGTAGGCCTGTCCATGTCCATGCATAGATAACTGTGAAAGATGTGTTTATTTTTTTGTGTTCATTCATGCTATAGACTCCATCACACCGTCTGATATTGGCTCCTAACTCACCAATACCAAAGAGTTCCGGAACACTCACCACCACCTAGAGTGTTCCAAGTGTTCTATGTGGTGTTTACCTAGCAACAACACTTTGATTGGCTACAAAATGAAGCATCATGATTTATGCATTTTTGGTGAATAAAGTCACCCTTGGCGCTCTTGATTGTTGGCAATTTGGGCGACTTTATTCACCTTCAGCGATAAATGAGTCCTCACCATGTGTTTGAGACAGTCATGTGATCCAGTTGACTGATTCATCCATTGACTAATAGTGTATTAGCGGTGAGGTCATCGGCTGGAATACCTTTCACGAACTGCAAAACTTCTGGGTTCCTTCTTTGACTTCACTTCAGAATAGTTGAATTGTTCATTGAGGATGTCTGAAGGCATATGAATTAATCTGGGTTTTTATTTTTATTATTAAAAAAAATATTCCCAATTTTTCATTCCAGGTAGAAACCACAAGCTTGTCATCACGTACTTGGATGTCGTTGAAGGGACCAGACATTTTCACCACGATATGAAGATTTCTGAAGGCAGCTTTTCAGAAGTTTACAAAGGAGTGAAGGGATCTGAAGCCTTCGCTGTCAAGCTCTTTAAACAGGTCCTATAGTAATACCTTCCTCTACAACGGAGAACTCTGAATAGTATTCATTTCTTTCTAAAATAACTGACTCGGTGTACAGGGAGAAAAGAGGACATTTTGTTTATCTTCTTTGGTCTTTCCTCAGGTGAAGAAGGCTTCGTGGAGGAACTTGTGGGACCTGTTCAGAAGAGAGATGGAAGTTCATCACCTGTACGTCTGAACTCCTCCAGTTTAGATTGTTGAATTGATTCACTGTGTCTCTGTAATCCGTATGACCATATCTGTTTACATATCCAAGTTTATAGTTTCTATTCTCATATGACTGCTAGGGAGGCTGGTGGAGGTAGAAATCAGAGGATGGGCTGAAGGTAGAAATCGGAGGATGGGCTCACTGTAATGCATGGAATGGAATGAGGAATGGTATCAAACACACACACACACACACACACGTTTGATACAATTCCTCATTCCATTCCATGCTTTACAATGAGCCTGTCCTCCGATTTCTGCCTCCCCTGGCCTCCTGTTTGCTGATCATCATCACTGTATTCCAGCTACCAGCATCCTAACATCGTGGAGCTGTTGGGTTGTTTCTCTGAAGGAGACCGGTACTGTCTGGTCTACCCCTACCTCCCCAACGGATCACTGTCCCACAGACTACACGACCAGGTGAGCTGTAACACACACACACACACACACACACACACACACACACACACACACACACACACTAAGTTCTGCCTTCTGGTGAACACAATTTCACTTCATTGTTCAAATGTCTGTTTGTCGTCACTGCACTGGGAAGTTGGCCTTTTCACGGTCCGTCACCACAACATGGCGGACATGTTTGCCGGTGGGAAACCATTTGCCACTTTGTTGTTAAAATGTCTGTTTATCCGTCACCATAGCAGCAGGCTGTGTACTGTATGTGCAGTGTTTATGGTGACGTCTCCCCCTCTCTGCCTCTCCTCTGTCCCCCTCTCTCTCCCCTCTCTGTCCCTCTCTGTCCCTCTCTGTCCCCCTCTGTCCTTCTCTTCTCCCCCTCTCTGTCCCTCTCCTCTCTTCCTCTCTCTCCCTCTCTAGGACGTAGAGTCCTCCCTGACCTGGCAGGAGCGTCTGGACATCATCAAGGGGACAGCGAAGGCCGTCCACTACCTCCACATGGCCCAGCCGTGCGCCGTCATCTGTGGCAACATCACTAGGTACTGGACAGGGGAGGCTGGTGGAGGACAGTGG